>NC_070538.1:964590-1286120 GCF_025433545.1 Fusarium keratoplasticum | reverse complement strand
AATGCTCAGGGGGTTTATCCAGCGCTGAGTGAGGATGGAGCATAGTGTCCACCTCGCCGAGGCCAGCGAAAAAGGAGACGTGCTCCCCCTGATTCACTAGGGACAAGTCAAATCGCCACCTCCAAACATTCGCCAAGTTGACTCCATGCCCATCCCATCCATGCCTGCCCAGGCCTTGACCCGCCTTCCGCTTCCTTCCCGAGTGAGAGGTCTGTTGCTGTTTCGTGCCACGCCATTCGCCAGGTCGCCACCCGCCCCCCTTCCAAAAAGCGTTTGGGGCGTTCCTGCCTTGCCTTGCTGTCGCTGGGCTGTGGGTGGTTCCGTAGCGCATGCTCCACGGTCCTTGCTTGAGTTGAGGTCAAGTCCGCCGGGGGCTCCTTCCCTCTCTCCACAAGCCAAAATCAACTCGCTTCCTCCTCTCTTCATCATCCCCCCCGGGCCCCTCGTCCTTTGCCCCCCCTTCCCCTGTTCAGATTTAATTAATCCCAGCAAGAGGAGCCTTATCTGAACCTTGTCCCTTTATTCTGTTCATTTTTCACTTTCTCCTTCCCTCACCGTCCCCGTCCGTCTGTCTTCTCTTCTCTTCTTCGAAACCCCCCCCTGGTAATTTGCTTGGCCCGCAAACGTCGCGCCGCGCTTCGGGTTGATTTTTATTGCGTGTCCTCGTCGGCGCCATCCACTCGCTCTTCTTCCCACCCGGTCCGCTTCGTTCGTATTTCTTCGTCCCTCTTTTTTACTGCACGGCTCGTATCGCAACACGCATCGCAATCCCCATTCTCTCTCTCCAGTCAGTCAAGTCTGCGACAGAGGCGGCTATTGCGACCATGTTCGGACAAGTGCGTACAAATCGGTCGACGGCCTTAATGGCCGCCACCATCATCTTCCTCGTGGCTTTTGTTGGTCTTGCCTACAACCACCTGGATAAGTGGGAGCCTCCCGCTGATGTGTGAGTTCTCGCCCTCTTGCGACCGATCTGTGTTGATCTGGCGACTAACGACATGGAATTTACAGCACCGATACCGACACCGTCGTTGAGGAGCCTCATGGCGCTTTCTCCAAGCCCGATCGCCCTTCCAACGCTTCGACCGAGCTGGGCGATTACTACCTGAAGTACATCATGAGGCCCTCGGTCGGCCCTACTACCCCCGTGTACTCGTCCTTTGGCGCGTTCCCCTTCGAGCTGCCCGCCGACCCCAAGTGGACCGAGCTCGTTGGCGAGGACCTGTGCATCATTGATCTCGACAACCGACCTTTCAACGAGCCCGGCCAGATCTTCTCCCCCGATTTGATGAGTTGGGACCGCGGCTCTGAGGTTCACGGTCTGTCCGCCGGTGTCTTGAACCACTGGGTTTACTGTGCGTTTGCCATTGTCCCGAAACTCTGCTCTTGTTGCTAACTCTTACCAGCCAAGATCCACGGTTACAAGTATTACTACGTCGACATCACCGATCCCTTTGAGGACCGCCGCAACTCGTGGAAGAAGCCCCCGATCCTGACCAAGATCCTCAAGAAGCACAAGGCCTGCATTTTCCTCGACTCCGACGCCATCTTCAACCGCCTCGACCTCCCCTTCGAGTGGCTCATGAACTACTGGCAGCTTCACCCCGACACCAACTCGATGGCTCTCGCTGCCGATCCCAACGCCAAGAACAACCAGGATAAGTTTGGAAAGGTTTATCTCAACACTGGTTTCATCATTCTCCAGAACAACGAGAAGACGTTCGAGATCTTGAAGGAGTGGGAGGACTGCCCCAACGAGGGCGGCAAGCACCCCGAGTGTGTCGACTTCCGAAAGAACCGCCCCGGCAAGCCTACCGACCAGGGTGGCTTCGGTACCTACATCCGCTACGATTACCCCAAGGACATCAAGGAGCTCAAGTGCACTGAGGCCAACGGCTTCCCCGAGAGCCGCTCGGGATGCGACGGCAAGTTCATCAAGCATCTCTGGACTGGAAAGAAGGACCACATCAAGGTGGCCATCGGTCAGCAGCTCCCCGGCGTGCTGCTCGAGACTTTCCACCGACAGTTTATGGACGAGAAGAAAGATTTCTTCGTGTCCGAGAGGGACCTGATGGGTGCACCTGACGCCGAATGAAATGCTTAACGAAGTAATAAAAGGCGGGCATGACATGGGGATGGCTTTGAATCTTTTTAATAACTGTACTATACCATCCAGGAGAGGGTTCCTCTCCAAGGGGTTTCACGGTGTTCTTGGGAGTGTTATGGTTGCTTATGGCCTTGACCGTTGAATTAGGGAAACTTGGATTTCCCATGATGCAAGATCAGATCATGCGTTTCTAGGAGACGAACGGAATCTACGCAATGACTCGGGTATATATGAAACGAGGCAATAGGGAATATCAGAGTTACGGATCTCTACGATGGCTTGACTGTGGATGTGTTTGTCTTGATCCCGTGTTGATCATTTGGGTTGAGCTGGGGGACAAAGATGGTGCTCACCTAGCTACCTAACTCTTATGATAATAATAATATTAAGAAATGAACATGCTTTCCAATCAAAGGGCTGTGAGTATTGAGCGAAGGAAGAAGGAATGTCTCATTGCAGTTTCATGCCTCGCAAGAATCGCCTTGACAGATCAGAGGACCCAGTCGGTTATCGACTCCACGTGGCGGTGCTACCCTATGCCATTAGCAAATGCAACGAAGGGTTTTCATTATTGAAGACTGGTATGAAATAAAAGATTATTGAATACACAATCCGTTTCTTACTTACATTCATATATTTGCAAGATCTATTGTTTCTGGGCGCCCTTGACCGAGTCGAGCGTGTGTGGTCTTGAACTCTTATTGGCATGATACGCCATGTGGCCCGCATCCAACGCATTGAGTGAGACCCCTCCCAATGGATGCCAACCAAGACTCCATTCACTGTAGCACATCTTCCAACGTCGCCATCTGATCATTACACAGACTTGACACGAGACGTTACCGCCCAAGCAGCGGTGACACCACTTCGAACCGCGGGCCGGACGCCCCAGTCCAAGATCTTGGCGTCGGGAATCGGCAAGCCTTTTGCGTGTCAGTGCAGATCGTCTGTTGGTCCACTGGGAATATCGTAAATACTCTTGGCATCGTCCCTGCGTGCAGGAGGCCTCTAAATATCGTTGAGGAGTTGAGTTCAGTGTTGGTTCGGTAATCGCGTAGTTCCCGTTGATCTTTTGTACACACTGCTGAGCCTCGTGTCCTGAAATAGCGCTGACGGCAGACGTCGGGAGGATCCGGTTACGTGCTCAAACGGGCTGTGACACGGCTTTGATGTGCTGTATTCTCACTTTTTAGAGCTCATTGACGTAACACCTCTTCCCTCGTTGGGCTGATGGCCTTGGCCAATGCGAAACGGGGCATCTTGCTGCTGGATAGCAACAGCTTCGAGGAGGAGTATTGAGGACCAAGATGGAAGACAATACAAACCAAAATAAACATCTGGAGAGATTAGCATAAAATTGAGAGGCAGTCAAAGAGATTCTCGGCTGTCAATGTGTTGGTAGCTCGCTGTTTGAGGCGCCCGTTCTGTCGGCCGAAGCACGCATGTCCTATCTATAGATAATCAAAGATTACGATTATCTTCTCATTATTTTATGACTATCCACTCTGTTCTTATGATGATTTGGTCTTTAGTTTACGATTAATTACTCCTAAATTTATGCATATCTCTTCCTTCGTTTACGACAATACGTGATCCATTCGAGGAGTTCTGTATCCTATCACATGACTGAGGTTTATCGGACACCTCCTTTGAGTATTGCGCTATTGCTACTCAACATCAAACAAACGAGCGTTGGCTAGCATTCTCGAGCGTGGTTAGATTCAGCTTTTCATTATTGAAGTCTTACAAACTACTCAAGATAATCATACAGGATACAATTCCAACGACACTATCCATCACCCCTACGGTCGCTCACTCTCCTTGCTCGCCTGCGTCACACTATCGGGCGCAACCCAACCCTCAGCCGAGATGCTGTCAGGCACGCTCTCGGGCTGGTAATAGTCCTCGCCCTTGAACTGAGAACCGCCAGGGCCGGGAGGATTTCGACCGACATTTGCGCGCGTCGCCTCCTGGCCCTGAGATGCGATATCTTTAGCACTGCCCAAGCCTGAGGTCTGGGGCACGCGACCACCGACAACATCATTGTCGTTCTGGCCACCCTGCTTCTGGTACGACTGGTTAAGCTTGTCGATAGGGCCTCCCTCGCCCTCATATTGCTCTCCACGAGCTTGTCTGCCAAGTGTAAGTTACTACAATTGAAAAGAGAGTGAGTGTACTTACCGGCCTCGATCGTCGAGGATACCGCCCTCACTAGGAGGGATGCGCTTGTCGTAGCCTCGGTTTGTGCTAAGCTCATCGCCAAACTCGACCTGAGCTCCCTCAAACTGATTCTCAACAAGGGGGTTCACGCCAGCATTGTCCGCATCTTGACGTCGGGCGTTGCCAGTCTTGGCCTGGTAGGTGTTCAGGTCCTGCTCGGCCTGCTTTGCGATCTGTTCGTAGTTGGACATTGTGGGTGCGGTAAGTGCGCCTTTTTCTTTGTCTAATGAATAAAGTGTTGAGGATGACAAGTCTGATCTATTCAGCTCTGGAAGCAGTCTCTTGTCGGGTATTTGTAGTAATCGCAGGCGAGGTGATGTCATCTATATGATTTCATTCTTTCGTCGATGATTTCATCACCACGATGGAAATGTGGAACTGGTCCCAGAGACCACCCCTAGCAACCTGCATCTAACATGTTCTCAGAAGATAATGGATCTCGAAAGAATCCTTATCGGACGGTATCTTATCATCAGGACCTGGCGTGGACGGTTCCTTTGGGGCTGGTGTGGTCGGTGCCATGTTGCGAATAGCGTCAGGCTGGACAGAGCCAGCTCTTCTAACTTCGCCCATACTGTATGATGATTCGTGATAAAAAGTACATAAAATTTATGATTGCTATATTCTAAAGTCATGATGTCTTTTCAACTAATCTTAGAGGAGAATAGTTCTTTGACCCGGGTGGATGGTCCTTTCGAGGTCGGGGTCTAGCAACAGACGGCCATTTCCATTCATGTACAATTACCATCCGTAGCCCCGTTCCATATGTATATGGCTCCTGTCGATCAAAGGGCGCAGCCTTGGACCGAATGACGACGAACTGGCAGAGGTCGGTGCTCAATCGTCTACCCTCGCCGGCATCGTGCCAACTAACAATCCGGTCGATTCTAGGAAGTGCTTTGGCTGCTTCCGGGGTGACAGGACCCTTTCCTCGGTTGGCAAGTAGGCGCCGAACGGTATACGAGCCCATAAAGGCTTGGTACTTGCTCTCAAGCTTTCCCTTCTGTATCGCATTCCCTTTGTCGAGGGCAGCACGGTGTTTGTCGGATTGCAGGTAAGTGCTCTGGCAGGTCGACAACTTCTTCTTTGCCGGAGGCACCTTTGTGGGAGGCGCCTCTGCGGCCCGGCGCTTGGTCTTCGTAGCCACCGTTAGGCCACTGAAGTGGGAAGTGATGGCGTAAAGGGAGTTGTACCCCTTCGAGACTGCATCTTCCATGTTTGCCACCAGAGTCGGAACCTTTGCCAGGAGTCGAGGAAACATTTCCTTGAGCAGGGGGATTGTCATGAGGAGAACACCATCGCTCTCTCGTCGCTGCAGGGCTTCCCACATATTGTGGTCGGGAACATTGCCTACCATTGCCCTGAGGCTGCTGTCTGCTCGGTCTTGAGTAACCATTGCGCGATACTCAAAAAAGGTATGTTTCTGGACCTCAACACCGGCCATTTCACAGGCCGCGTTGTAGATCATGTCCCAAAGGGCACCCCGGCGAAGGCTGTCGTTCCGGAAGGAGTATTGGCCATGGAAGGATCGGAAAATGACTCGGCGCACCTGATCAGAGGCGTCCATGGCCACGAGGGTGTGAGGTGCGTTCCCGAACATTTCTTCTTCGATGGCGCTGCGCCCACTGTACCTGATCTTGCAGACTTCCACTGCGTCTCCCTTCATACAAGCTTGCAATAGACTCGTAATTCTTTGAGCGAAAAACCCTGGGATTTGAGGATAGAACAAGTGTCGGAAAATTGTGCGTCTCATATTACGATAATGATCCAGCTTTCTTTCAGGATGTCGCTGGCGAACTTGACGCATGCTTGTTCGATCCTCGGCCAATTGGTGAACTCGTTCTTCCAGTCCGGATTAGACTTTGGATCGTACTTCATTCGGATTGGAATCATATTGAGAGTGAGAACGGAAGGGTTCAGCCCAATTTTGACCTTTGCGACAGATATGTTAGATAAGACTGACAATGGCAACAACGCAAACATACCTGCTGGGTTCGAAGACATGGGTTGTCCGGGTCCATGACATGGGAGTACGGCGTGTTGCGGGATGGTCTTCTGGCTCAGTTATCCCATCGAGGGCCGGGCTTGCGTGTTGCGGAACGTTGTTGTTGGGTAGTGCCACACACATGTGAGTAACGCCCGCATTGGGCCCGATGGTGCCGCCAATGCTGGGATATCAACCTCGTCTGAAACTTGCTTGATCTTATGGCAGAATTTTCCTAGTCGATCTTTTACGATCGGGCAATGTACATCCTAATCCTTGCGGTCTTGTACGCCATGGAACGCATCAAGGGGGGTGAGTGACGTGTCGGTGGGAGGGGTTGGCTGCGAGTGGAAGTCCAAGAGTTTCTGTTTGAGGGAGCTAGCTGCCACGCGAGAGAGGGGGAGTCCGGCGTAGGTTGTTTCTGAAGTCGTGATTCCCAGTGTCTTCGCCGTGAGTTGCACACCACATAGTGAGAAAGTGGTTCGCTATCACTGGGAACATCATCCTCATCCTCGGCAAACTCGAACTGCGACTCAAGAGTTTGGAGATCTTCGAAATTCGTTCGCATTGGACCCGATGGTGCTGCCATTGTTGGTATGTCGAATTCTCCGCTGGAAACTCGCTTGATTTCCGAGCGGTGCACTCGGCCAGATGGGCGAGGGGGACTCCATCACTCTCTCATCGCTGCAACGTTTTCCGCATGTTGTGGTCGGAAAATCTTCCCGTCGCGCCGGTGAAGCATGTGCAGCAGAGTCGGGACATTTGTTTACAAGCCGAGTTGTATGTGTGGAAGTATGTCCGTTTATGAAATTGATGAGGCGGTTGATGTTTCCTCCAAGTTCACGTCGTTGATGTGAGGGAAGGCACGATGTGGCTAAACTCAGTGGGTCCGCAGTGGCTGCAACAGGTGAGGCAGGCAACACCACAACTTGGCTTGAAAGACTTTGTGATCTTGAGACATAATCGTTCTAAGGCCTTCAATCTTTCGGGCAGGTTCTTTTGATCCATGCTTTCAAATCTGAATAGCCTGTCTTGAGGAGATCTCAATACCGGCCTTCACACGCTGCATGGCACATGACGTCTAAAACTGCGCCTGAAAATAGATCGGGAAGATAGGAATGATGATTTGATGTCTTCGTGGTCTTTGAAGTAACGAGCGAGCGAGAGGGTTTGTCGTGCGTAGCAAGGTGTTGGGTCGTATCTGGTAGCAGGAATCAGTATTGCGTGCCACGCAGAGCAAAGCAATAAGCAAGACCCTGTATATAGATCCTGGAAGTCCCTTTCCCCGTGGAACTTTTGTGTTATTCTGCTGCTCCTTTGTCGGGGAGGAATGTGAACACATCGTGAACGTTGGCTGGGCTTTGAGAGATGCTGAACATGATGCCATGCGATCACAGCTTTGGGCTACCAACTTTTTAGTACCAGCCGAATGCATACATAACAACAAAATCCCATTGTCTGCAAGCTTTGGGTTAACTAGGCGCCTTTTGCACGGCTGAGAGAAGAGTGCCCGAGAGATCCCCCCCTGAAAACGCCCCTGAAGCGATCGCAGACCGACTGATACACTCCTATTGAGAAAAACACCGATGTTGAACGCAAACCAATCTTCTTTTTAGACTTGAATTATGCAAGTGTTTGTTTACTACACGCTATTGTGAACGCGGGCCTGAGAACTGTGCAGTCGCGTAGCGCCAAACGCCTGCAGCTCGTTGACACTGCTCAAGCCAACCTCAGATTCAACCTCAGAAAAATCCCCCCGTCCGCCTATTGTCGACACAGTTTCCAGCTTCAAGCAAACACTGTGGGTCAAACACTGTGCAGCGGGCTACTTTATCTTTCCTCCCACTTCACAACATCGCGGCACGACTCTTCCTGCACATCCTTCTTGATCATCGACGCACTTGGCCTTCTTGATCCTGAAGAGTCATCGCTATTGCACATCGATTTACTTTATCGCTGAGAACTTCTATTGGACGCTTCATTCTTTGAAGCTTGTTGTTCGCGTTGCTTTGCATCTCCCCGAGTGTCGTCTTCGACTTCTCTTTCTTCTCGCCTGTGCTCTCACACTCTCGCGGAAAGACAAATCGCACGCAAGAACGACTCGTCTTTTCTCTTGACGCATATCCGGCATTTGGTACGGTCTGCTTCGATCTGAACCATCGGATCACTTGTGCCCATCTTCATCCTTCGCCTACTTCAGCACACTTGCCCTCAGGACGAAGGACGCTTTTTTCACGAAAGTAGTCTGTGGCTCGCATTTTCGCCTCTTCATTCACTGAAAGAGAGAAGAGACTTCCCATCTAGAGCCCCTCGGCGACATTCTCTTTGCCTTCCCCTTTCTCTTCCGTGCACACACATCCCTACGCTTCCGAAGATAGCCCCGTTCGAGACGACGGATTCTTCAGGAGTCCGCTACCTCGAGCTTATCCGACACGGTTCTTCCACCTCATCCTCCTCGAGCATCCACATACCCGACATCTCGATCTTGAAGGGTCCTGGCTTTCGCTTGTTGACTTGCTTCATCGCCAAGAACCGCCTCTGCTCTTCTTCGTTCAGTGTATTCATTCACTACAAGTGGCTCTCGTGCTGAGTTCTATCTCCCGAGAATCGTCGACCGCACCCTTGCCTTATCGCCGTCATTCCCATCGCTCACGGAGGCATACATCCTGCGGAAGCAAGCTTCGGCGTTTATTTTCACACCCCTTATTCATTCACCGAAAGGGCGAAGAGACTTCTTGACATCCTTCATGTCAGAGACGAGACCTTGGCTTTGACTTCTCCTTCCCTTACTTTCACACAAACATCCTCGCATGAGCATCTGCTACCACACTGCCTCCGAACCGACGGCTTCCCTTGGTCTTTGATCGTTGTAAGTAGTCATCTATGTTTCTGAAAGCCCCTCAACTAACATCCGGCTTAGCAGCGTCAGGAGAAGCTCTTGTTATCTCTTTTCATACTTCCTCTTCCGATAGCCCCGTTGCGTTCGTTTCTTACGACACTTTGCAGTTGAGCGCGATTGTGGTTTCTTCACTCAGCAACCGGGCACACTTGACACTCGCCGAAAGAGTCTTTATGAGCCATCTTCCTACTTTTATCCGATACGTCGTCTTTTGAGTACTTGGTACGATGGCTCCATCTCGCCCGACGACTCCATCTCGCCCGACGACTCCATCTCGCCCGACGACTCCATCTCGGCAGACGACTCCACAACGCAGATCAACCAGCCCAGCCTCGTCTGAAGCGAGCGACAGAACCATGGCCAACAGTCCTACTCGATATGTCCCTCGGCAGAGCTTAACATCAGCTGCTTCTATTCAGAAGCGAGACGAAAGCCCGAAAAGCTTCCGGATCTTCTCAAAGCTTCCTCTGGAGGTCCAAGACCTCATTTGGAAGGAGGTCTTGGACCTCGACGCGCCAACCGTACATGGTGTTGAGCTCCGACGCTCGACAACAGACCAGCCCACAGTCAGTATGGTTGAAACCGGCCTATGGAATTCGAATACGGGAGTTGCAAGAACCCCGATATATCCAGTTCGGGACGCCCTACACCGAGTCTGCCGCCGCTCCAGAGCGGCTGGCAAAAGGGAATCCCGACTATGGAGGGGCCAAGTGCCCTACGAACTTCGGGCAGATAGGCCCTGGGCGCCGACTCAGCCGGTAGATCTCGGGAAAGATCTATTCATTATCTCTAACCATCTAGAAGAAGACATAAACGAAGGCGACAAGATTTCGGGTGTCCGGCACGTTGGAGTGACATGGGAGGGCTTGTGGGACCTCCACGTTCTTGAGAAGCTGGAAAAGGTCGTCGACCTATTCCCAGAACTAGAGACTGTCTATGTCGTTGTGACAGGCGCCTCAACAACCCATCCCCACCTAGAAGCGTGGGAGAGTGAGAAGTTACCTATCCTGGAGAAGTACTTGAAAGAATGCCAGGAGACGGCCTCCATCGAGACAGATATAGAGTTCCTGTCCGAAGGGCTTATATATCAGGAGATCGCGCCCAAGAACCTCTCCGAAATGGGCGGACTTCACGAGCCCTTGGAAGTAATAACCCAATTTTACGAGAACTTCGACGCTCGCTGCGCGGAGGCGAAGGCAGAAGGGGAAGAATTGCGGAGACCGGTCATCAGGATGATGACGTGGGAGCAAGCTCATAGGGTGAGCCCACGTTTCTCCTGATGGCCGGTCTGACCAGAACTTGTCAGAAGGAATTGAGATTACGGTGATGCGCAGAAAGGGATTTGGAGTGCTGTTGTATGATTCATGTAGGAGAGCAGACTGGATGGAAAAGGGGAATTTTCTGTCTGTACTTTTAGGGAATGCTCATGAATGAGATGAGCTTGCTTTGTTCTGTTTTGTTCTACTTGTACTTCTAGACTTATGACTACTGTATACCTGCCAGCAACATGATGTGCTCGGAAAGCTATGAATGAGTTTCTTGGGGAGCGTGTCTCTGATCTGTAGTTCGAGTTAGCTTAGGCTCTTGTGCTGATAGACCGGATAACCGCTTCGTCCCGGCATACTTCAGGTGGATAGCGGCGGCAAAGTACTCACTCCTGTTACCCAGCTCAACACACCATTGTCTCCGCCTTCAACAGTAGTGGTGGTCGTCAAGATGCAGCCCATCAAGATGGCCCTAAGCTTTCAAGAACCCACCAGATCTGATTGCTTCACCTGAATGTTGTGAGAGCCCACGAAGGCTCGCCGCGTCCGTGGCTGACTCCCAGCACTTTGACCGAGACCATGCGTTTTGTAGATCTTGGACTGTCCCCGAACAGCCCTTGGTGCGAGCACAATCGTCGCTGTGTCCTGAAGGATTTCTGCTGTAACATCATGTTAGATGATTCCCGTCACAATGACTTGATAATGACACACGGCTCTGTGCTGTCGAATAGGACCTCTCCTCATGGATCCCCTTTGGAAAGTTCGGTCGCAGGGCCCGGCAGTGACAGGAGGGAGACAGGAGGCAGAGGGCAGAGCAATCAAGATGGATGGGATCGGGGCCCCTCCTTCATGAAGCCAATCTCCCCGAGGGAAACTGTATCCAATATGTGTATATTGGATCACCGCCTCCTCGCAAACCATCTTTCCGGGCGGTGGGTGACCATCCTGGCCGTTGGTAGTTGCTTGAAGGCCACCAAGGTGTGAGGCGGTGATCGCCAGTAGTTGGTCCTGGTCTGTCACTATCAGTACTCATTAGCCAGGTATTTCCACTGAGATCAGTTGTTGAATGCCTAACTTGCCCTCACGGTGTCCGATGCCCATTCTCCAAAGGTGAGAAACAAGGCCAAGGCCAAGGCTCTTGCGTTGGTGGGTTCGCGGGGAGACAATCAAAGGTGATGTGTGTGTGGTAGCGAGATGCTTCGGTGAGGAAGTAACCGGGCAAAATGCCAAGATGGATTAATGACTGTGTTTTTTGCTGTTGTGACTGATGGCTTCTTGTCATCATTGCAGACAATAATAAAGGGGAAGGGAAGTCGTTCCATACAGGATAAACGGGGTGAGAGCTTGGGGGGAATTTGGCGATGTTTGGAGGAGAAGAAGGTGGGAGAAAAAGAAACCTGAGGCACGATGCGAGGTGGTAGCCCACGTGGTTCGGGCTCACCAGATCAGAACGGAGTCCTCTGCCCCTTGGACATTGCATCTTGTATTCGAAGCCAAGGCTGTCTGAATTTGTGCATGAATCTCTACCAAGATTAGACAGAGGGGACCAAAGGTACAAGACATCCGCATGATGGGCCCCAGGAGTCACACGGGCAGTGCCAGTCGAGCTGTGGCACTACTGGCGGGGAGCTGTTTGCTGAAAATTATAGGGGACTCATTCACTAAACAATGGCACTAGCATCAATGGCCGGCTCTTAACCCGCCTGGACAGCCCTTTCATCCATGAGGTGGTCCTGGATCTGTCGGAATTTATCGTGAGTGGGCCATCACGATGAAGGCCGAAGTGGTCTGGGAAATGTGCCGAGACTCTGGTCTATGACATGCGACTTGGGCTCTCTCGGGCGCCCCCAGAAATCAACAACAGACCCTCGAGCTGATACGCAGGCAACGGGATCACGAGGAGGGCATTGGCCATATGGCTCTAGCCGCGCTTTTGTCTGACGAAGAGGTAAGCTGGTGGTAGGGACACCACAGGGAAGGCCGAACCCCATATCTGACCTGCGGAATCTAACTTTGCTGTCGCCAGGAGAGTTCTAGAATCCGCAAGGTGAGGACAAGAGGTCCATACCGACAGCTGCATACCACGAGAACGATCCCTCCCCAAGTATTCCTACCCAAACCCCTGAGATTCATGACACACCTACTGCCGAGCGGCATGGCAAGCCAGCCTTGCTACCAACGATTTGATTTACCGCAGAGCGACCAGACACGCTCTCGCAGGCGACTCCTTGGCCAGAAAAAACCCTTCCTCGTCTCTTCGCACCCACCAGCTTGTGGATAGAGGCCGACCAAGTTCGCTCGCTTACCTATGATCAGCCGGAGGCGAGAACATTGTCCAAACTCTTATTGTACCTGGCTAGCTAGTCTCGATCTCTGAAGCTAGTTGTGCGGTGTGGCTCACGACTTCGCCTCTGAGCGAGGGTCTCCACGACAGGGCTAGGGGCACCGACGGTATAGTATTTTCTTTCGAGATTGAACTCCAGGAAGATTCAAGCATCGTTTTCGAGAGCTGACTTGTACTCCTTCAGCAGGATCTTCGATTCACTGGCCCAATCCGACGACGCGACGTACGCCCTAAGCACTCGCGTGACCTGAGAGATGGCAACTCCAAGCAGTTTGGCTTTCAAAGAATCCGAAGCACGAGTATGTTTTTCGAAGGTAGCTATCGCGAAGTTACGCCCTCGAGGGCCTTGCCGATCTACGATGCGCTGGAGGCATCCGTCTCGTTCGCTGCGCCGGCGGCTGAGTGATTGGGTCGGGGACTACAACAATCTGCGCAAGAGGTCTCTCCTATCGCCACTGAATGACACTTAGGAGGCTCTAAAGTCTATGGAGGGAGGCATGGAGGAAGTAATTTGCCCTGAGCTGGTCCATTCCTCCACTGACGATGCATCAGGCACTGACAATGGCACCCCCATCACTCCGAGACCACGGCCGCAAAGAAGTAGATAGAGGCACCAGTATACAAAGAGCGCGAACCAATTATTACGAGCTGTGGGCGATCGGTATCTTAGACCTCCAGTCACGCTTTCCGACCGTTGATCGACGAGTTCCCAGGGCATCTAGCTCACCCCCTTTGCCCGCTCTTGTCGTGCGGCCTTGATGAGATATCTACCGGATACCGCACACATTTTACCGTGCGAGCACTCGATCGATTGGATACGTTTTTGTGGCGGTGTGCGTATACGGGGGGTAGAGTCTTACTTCGGCCACGATGCCCCCTACCTGGGTTGAGGAGCAGGCACTTCTAGCTTCCGATGTTTCGTAGGATTCCTAGCACGCGATTTGGTAGTGGATGCGTATTGATATCTTCGAGGCTCAATTAAATCACAGGTGTTTTGTGCTGGGAATTGTCGTGAGTAGTCATTCGTTGCCTCCTTTGTCACCGCGCGAGGCGAACAATACATCACCACCAACCGGGAAGAAAGAAGTATCGGGATCTCGGCCATCTGTGTACACGCCATTAAAAGTAGTCTTTATTCTCGAGGTAACATAACAATTAGATTCTATACGGCCTTGACAAGGTGATTTCTGGATATTGGAGGCCACCCAGCATGGTTCGAGGGCTCGCCTCGGTACCGCCAACGTCGCATTGCCAGACACACAGCGTATAATCTTCACGTAGACAGAGACAAATTAAGGCTCGGGGTCACATGAATTTCTATGAGGGGTCCTCAGGGCCTTCTCAGCTGGCCTTAGAGCCCAGGCAGCCCATACCCAGTACCGCCGTGCGCTGCAGCATCTCATCCCCTGTGGCGGCTGTCGCCAGTGCTGGAGCTTAGCCTCAACCTCAGATGCGCTTGTGACAGTGAATCACTGCCACTGTCGATGTAAACAAATAAATTCCATCCTCAGGCTCATTCTTCCACGCTTCTGTCTTTTCTTCTGTTCCTCACATCTCTGTTCTTCCTCTCCCCTCTCCCGCAGATTTCTCTTCACCCGCACACCCGTCTACTCATCCTCTTCCTAGCCAGCGCAAGTTATCAGCTCAGCCTTCCGCTGGTCGATGCTTGGTCGGCTTCCCCTCCTTTCATCAAGTGCAAGGTCTACCGCCTGACGTCCTCGTCGCTAGCCCGCTTTGTTTTGATTACGGCCTGTCCCCAGTACGGTGTCTCTGGACGCCAGACGCATCTGCACTCGTCTGGTTCATCGCCCAAATCCATCAACTTCAATATCATCTGCTTTCGACCTAACAAATATCGAATTGACGACTGGATCGCATATCAGCGTCACTTCCCTCATCATGGCGGCGAACACAGAACAATCCACTCTCCCAATGGACGTTGCCCCCCTAGCCAACATGACTCAACCTACTATCCCTCATCTCACAACGTTCCACATATTTTCAAAGCTCCCGCAGGAAATTCAGGACAAGATTTGGGCCTGTGCTATTGACGTGGATAGTCCACGTGCATACAATGTTGGCTTCACAGCCACAAGGGTCGCGCCAGGCTCCACGACTATCCGATGGGGTCTACGAAAGATACGCCAGCAACATGTCCCACAGATTGGATCGAATGAAACTACCCGGAACGTCATGTCAACTGGGCTCGCTGGAGCTGGCGTTGCTAAGCTGGAGTGGAGACTTTGGCAACCACAACTGCCCTTCAGGCTAGAGGACCGCTCCAATGTGGGCGATCCCATGTCGCTTGCGAAAGCAGAGTCGCCCACGGCTCGACGGATCAAGGTGGATGCTGCAAAGGACCTGATGGTCATACCCAACATTGGCAGATCGAAGAAAGATGACACAATTACCGAAATCTACCTTCCTCACGAGCTGGTAGCGCATCATTCCGACTGCCCGCTGCCCGGCGCGCCTGGTGAGCTCACGTACAGGCTGAAGAACATGCTTCCACTGTGCCCGGACATTCGCGTTCTATACATCATCATACACAATTTCCAAAGTGCGCAGTCAAAGCCGTTGTTGGAAGATTTTGCGGCCACCGCCGGTCATATCCTTGACTGGTACAAGCGGGAACTCCAGGTTCTCGAGCCACAGACTTCTTCGACCACCTATCCCTTGGGGGACCGTATCTACTATGAGATCAAGCCCGAGGACTTCCCCCGCACCGAAGAATTCAGTCGACTTCTACAGGACATTTCCGAAGTGAAAGGATGGCACCGGGGCGAATACCCCAACCGCCAGCAACGACTGGCTTTCCGCGTCATGACGTGGCGCTATGCCTGAGAGCAAGATCTTTCCTGGCATTGTGAAATGCTCTCACTCGGAGGGAGATGAGGGAAGCTCAGGGTGGTACGGGACAAAAGCATTCGGTTGGCGATATTGTAAGAAAAGCTGATTGGAATTCGGAACTATACAAAAGGCGTTGGGGGACTACGGAAAATAGGGGATTGGGATCGGACTGTATTATAATGATTGACGGAATTGTATAACATCAAAATGTATTTGACTTGTATTTGAGCTTAACAAACATCAACCACAGACCTTTGAGGTTGTCCCAAGTGAAGCCATCACCAAGTGAAGTTGAAGATGCCGAAGCCCGGCCGGCCCCGGACCCGGTAAAAAACCGGCCCAATTTTTTTTTATCCCTCCATGACAAAGACAGAGCCAATCCATCCCGGCGCATTACCATTCATCCTCATCACGACGAATTACGCCATCACGAATTGCCATTGAATTCTCCCACGACACGATTCCGTAGCACAAACCGTCGATTGATAACACCGATTCGAAAGCCGAGACACAATGGCCGACGACAACTCTGCCTGTCCCGTCGACCACAAGGCCCGTGAGGCCTGGCTCGAACAAGCTCGTCAAGCCGAAGCCGCAAAGGCGCAAGCACAACCTGCAAAGTGTCCCGTCGATCATACAGCGCAAGCGAAGCCCAAGTCGTGGTCTCAAACCCTCACATCATACCTCCCGTGGTCCTCCTCTTCGCCTGCGCCACCGCCCGCCCAGCATCCTCCTACGCCCCAGAATGGTCTAGATACCGATCGCGTTGTTTCTACGATCCCGCGAACGTCTGGGGGTCCTGCTGTGTGTCCCGTGGATCACGGAAAGGAGGAACCTGCGAAACCTGCGAATCATGAGATGGAGACGGGTTTGGACCCCTCGGGCAACTGGGTATATCCTTCAGAGAAGATGTTTTTCGATGCCATGAAGCGCAAGGGATATGATGCGCGAGTGGCGGATATGAAGACTGTGGTTCCGATTCACAATGCTGTGAATGAGAGGGCGTGGAAGGAGATCAAGGAGTGGGAAGCTCCCTACCTGAAGGGCACCAAGTAAGTCTCCAATCCTCTTATTCTATGTAACATACTGACTGTCCAAGATGCGATGGACCTAAGCTTGAGTCCTTTGCCAACAAGATGGACCGCATGACGCCGACAGCCCGCATCAACACCATCCTCGGCTACACGGCGCCCTTTGACCGGCACGACTGGGTCATTGACCGCTGTGGCACCCGGGTTGACTATGTAATTGACTTTTACGCCGGGCGGCCAGACGGCAAGGGCGGGCCCAGCTTCTACTTGGATGTTCGGCCAAAGCTGAATACGTGGGAGGGCGTCAAGATGCGAGCCATGAGGTGGGCATGGTTGGCGTAGGGTGTGTATGCGTAGGTGTTGTATAAAAAGCTGTATGATGAATGAACTCGAATTAGTTGGGCGTTGGGAAAATGTACAACATGGAAAGGCATATAGAAAAAGGCGTAACGAGTCTGGGGGACTCTAGCAAAATCTCCAATGTATCATTTTGAAAGCTCTCTTGAGCTGCATCTCTGGGTATTTTTTACTCTACACATGTCAAATCCATCGCGCGCTCATGAGGCGATACCCTTGTTCCTTGACGCCAAAACTCCGTGTAACCCATACCAGTCTGTGTATCTTCACTGGTCCTTCTTGTCTTCGTGCAGGATGGCCATGCGAACAGGTGCTTCGGTCTCCAAGGCCTGCGACGCCAGGTTCCACCCCTTGGCGAGCATCTCCTCCCAAAGCTCGTGGTCGTCGTACTTTTGCTGGTAATCTTCATCGACCTGATCGCCGTCCTTCTTGGGTTCAGTGTTCCAGTTGCTGGGGTGGGAACTTTTGCCACAGAAGATGTGGTCAAGTCTCTCGGTGTAGCCCTTGCCCTTGTCCATCTGCCAGGCAATCTCCATAGCCATGAACCAAGCGCTAATGGCATGGACGGCCTCGGAATCCTTCCAGAGCATGATCTTGATGGGTATGTGTTTGTGGCTTGCGTGGGACCAGATGAACAGGGTGCTCATCAGACCGTCGAGGATGGCGATGTTAACGCGAGATTCCTGACCTCCCATGGCGTTTCCGAAGCTATCTGCCATCTCGATGCGTGCGATGCGCTGGCCATGTCGGTTTCGAACAATGGGGCTCCAGAAGAGGATGCTCTCGCGGTGGGCGACTTCACCAGGAGTCAGGACGTTTCCTGACTTGAGATACTCCTCGAATAGGATCGTGGCGCGCTGTCGGTTGAGAACGTTCATGCAGACGCTGCGGACGCCCAGATAATTCATCCACAGGTGAGCGAGGACGAGGACCGTCATCAAATAAACAACGCTCGTGTGGTCCTCAACATGCTTGACGACGAATGTGCCGACGAGTAAGCCAATCAAGCCGACTGCCGTCTCCTGGCTGGCCTCCTTCGCGTTGAGCTCGGCAAGGTTGTCGTGCTTTGCAAAGTGAACGCTCAGAGCAGCCTTGCTCGCTCCACCCGCAACACCACAAAGGGCGCGAAGAGCTTCACCAGAAGTGAGAGCCAAGATCTTGCCGTAGGGGCCAAAGTAAGGACTGTAGAGCTCCAGGAAGAAGGCCGTATCGTTGAACAGATCAGCCAGGAAACGGTACCGCTTAGCATCAGGCTCGATCCGAAGACCAAACTGCTGGGCAAAAATGATGGTGGCGACGCGAGACATGGCGTCCTTGAGGACCGTGAGAAGCATGGCAAAGGTGGCCGACGAGTTGGCATCTCCGACGCCGAGACCCTGGAGGAGGGCTCTGTTTGCGAGGAGAGCGGTGATGGTGGAGAAGAAGGCCTGCAGAGAGTCAAAGAACTGATAGGCGAGGTAATCACCCGAGACAGAATGCGGATATCCAACGGGGAGAAAAGCGTCCATGAGGATCTTGCGCATCGAGCGCTTGAAAAGGCTGGGCTTAGCCTTGCGAATGATCTATCGCAGGTGGTTAGCTGGAACACTTTGCTTGCGATGGAGGGCGACGTACGCGGTTGCTGGGCATGTGCACCCAGCGGCGGGCGACATTTCCTGACTTGTCGAGGTCAATGACTTCGACATCGCAACCGCGGCCGAGATGCTTTGTGAGGCCTTCCATCGCGACGGCGTTGATGCGAGGAAGAGATGAGATGAGCTGGGGTTGTGAAGGAGAAGTGTCACTTGGTGGCACAGTGCTTCAAACGACGACCTACCCGCGACCCATCACTGTTGTTCGTTTGAAAGGGCCAGAAAATGGTTACCTAACCTTAGGGACTAAAAACGAAAATAAAAAAAAGTACAACATGTTTTTTCCCTTCTAGTAGAATCATCGATCCTCATTTAAACCCAACCACCTGTCTTTTGGGCCAGCTTCGCATGTCGCTGAGGTGCAGCTTGCTGATGCTGGTGATGTTGTCAAGTCTTTTCAGACGACGGGGTCTGGGCCTCTGTATGCTATGTTGCACAGCATTCGCCTCGTATTTACAAGAGGCCATCTAATGGAATTGAAAACATCAACAATCAAAAAGAGTGGTTTTTAGGTGGATGGTGGTTTTTTAGGTAGCGTCTGGTCAGAGGTGGATTTAGGTGAGCGGAGAGAAGAAGGTTTATAGGAGCGGATTTTAGGAGAGGTATACCACTTGACCAGGACGCACGCTGAGCACTGGTGTATGCTTTTAGGGTGGGAGAGAAAGGGTTTAACCTCCTTATAGCACTTTGGCAGGTCTGATCTTGACGGCGAGGGCCTCTCTGACTGCTTGTGTAAATGGGCATGTGACGACGAAGCTGTCGACCCCGTATCGACTGAATGCATGACCCATGATTCACTTGGAAACCCAACATTCTGGCATGAGGATTAAAGGCCATCTCTTTATATCCATCTGCGCGTTGCGATATCCCCTTGCATTGTTGCGGGTTTGATCTGTCGATATCGTACAATCACACTGATTTTGGGTCCTGGAGAAACACACTCGAATCGTATATGCGGTGCTATGTCAATGTGTCATCATTTCTGTTGAATTGTTTACTTTTCATTCCCAATCTACCGTCGGACAGCCTCGCCATCCTCTCCAACCAGGTACTCATCCGTCTTGATGGGACCCTCACCAACGCCAGTCGAGATGACTCTGCTCACACCCTCCTTCAGCGTAGCAGCAAGACCACTGTCAAGCTCGAAAGCAGACTTGGCGCTGGCGGCATTCTCCTTGAAGCCATCCACGCCAGAAAGAGCCTGGTAGAAAGTGCCGAGAACTGCGTTGGCGTTCTCCTCCAGGTAGTACACGACACAGTTAGGGCCAGCGTCGAAGGTGTAGGCGGCGACGGTCTTGCCGGCCTTGGTGTTGATGTCCTCGACGGCGCGGATGGCGGCTCGGGAGACGTCGTTCATGTAAAAGATGGGAGGGTAGGTGTCGGCGCAGGTGGCGTGGAAGGAGTTGGACTCGCGCATCGTCACCTCGGCAAACTTGGCAAAGTCCTTGTTCTTGACGGCCTCTTCCATAGAGGCCATGTTGGCGGGGACAATGTTTGTTATCCTCTCCTTGAAGAGACCAGAGGTGGCGACGGTCTGCTGCATGCCAGAGGTCGACGAGACACCCTTCTTGGCGGCGCTGGCGACGAGGATAAGAGCTCGCATCTCGGGCCAGTGAGACGCAGGGGCGACAAGCTCGGCCTTGGAGTCGCTTCCATCGTCCTTCTCTCCCATCCTCCACGCGACGTAGCCACCAAACAGACTGCGGCAAGCCGATCCAGAACCTTGTCGGGCAACGAGCGAGAGGTCCGAGGGTGAGTCAGGGAGCTCGTAGAGGAGGGCAATGGCCTGGACCAGCGCAGCAAAGCCAGCGGCAGAAGAAGCAAGACCAGCAGCGGTGGGGAAGTTGTTCTCGGACACAAGCTTCAAGTTCATGGTGGAGAGCTTAGGCAGCGAAGAGTCGGCAGCCTCAAGAGCGGCGCGACGAGCCCGCAGCTCACGGAAGCAAGCCTGAGTTCTGGCGCCAGAGACATCAGCGGATTCTCCATTGAGGGTGAGGCTGTCGCCGCTGGTGTACGAGTTGGAGCAAGAGGCGGTCGTGAGGGTTCGAAGGTCGGCTTGCGAGAGGGTGACGGAGAGGGAGCTGTTGGTGGGAAGGTTGAGCTTGGGATCGCGCTTTCCCCAGTACCTGAGTAAGGTTAGACATGTTGAGGGTATTCAGACTCGGGAGATGTACTTGACAACGGCAATGTTGACGGGCGCCGTGGTGCTGGCGCGATAGACTTTGTTGTCGGCCATTTTGTCGCGGAGGGGTATCAGAGGGTGATGAAGATGACGAGAGGCAAAGTCTAAAGAAAGAGAATGTCTCAGAATTCAAGTACTCGCTCAATTGAACAACAGAAGACCAGACTCGTACCCGAGGAAAAAGCAATCTCGACTACACCGACTTGTTTGATTGTCGGGAAGACTTGGAGATGAGCACTCTCGGCGCCATACAGAGGTGGTAGCCTGAAGGGGCTTAGTGCGGGGTTCAACCCCTCTAATGGACCCCTGGGCTTGTGATCCGCGAATCCCCTCAACGTTGGATCCCTGTCGTTTTCGGGCAGATGCGACCGAGGCTGGTGGACGGGGCCCTGCAGGTGATGCTCAGTTTCCGATATCGACTCGGGACTTTTAGTCGTCATACATGTTGGACGTTGAGGTTATCCCGAGTCACGCGGATATGCCCATTTGTATCACCATGCTTCAACTTGCAGAAAACAGGCGACATGCTCCCCAATTCGTGATATTACTGTCGCTGTTGCTGCGGTTACAAGACGATCTACCGTTGGGACATCTAATGATGCTGCAGAAGACTCTTACACATGTAGGTTTGTTGTTGAGTTAACTTTGCCTGACCACGTACATCTTTTGCAGAGTTCACACCCCGGCCAACCCCTCTCAACCACTCATGCAGTCGCCGCAAAGTTAACCGCAAAACTACAATACATGTTCCATGAAGTCAATTCAACTCCGAAGTTCCTCACGGGAACGTAGATGGCCCCTCGCATGATTAGCTGCCCGACGATACGCTCCTGGTCTGGCCCAAGTCACTACAGGAATGGGGACCCCTGGGGTTAAAGAGAACTTCCCGACAGGACTGCACGAAGAATAAAGAAGTAAAGCTATCGGCAAGTCTCAATTGAAAGAAAATATTGGCTTCATTAGCGTGAAGACTTTACGAAGATTAGGTCTACATGGGGACAGGACTGTGGCCATAGTCAGATTGGATAAGCGTGAGGGCCAGCATCAGGACAGAACCTAGAAAAGGAGGTTTCATAGCTCCTCCGAAACTAACAAGAGCAAGCAATCGATGTAGGAGAGAAAATGTAATGAACAAATTGGGTAAGGGTAGCTTCTCAACGCTTGGGCTAGGGTGCGTGAATGTCTATCCTACAAGGCCGAGAATGAGAGAAGCTTTCGGCGCAGCATCGCATGCTTTCACAATCAGATTTCCCGGTGACTAAATTAACCTTCTTTTGTTTGTTTACCAATGTCGTCGAGCAGCCTGCAATTGAGAATGGGAAGTCGCATCGGAGTGTCCATATAATCCCTTCGTCGCCCTCTCTCAGCCATCTTTCTCTTCTTACTCTTACATCAACTCAAGGCTCGAGAATTGCAATTGACTTATGATTGTTATCATCAACAAGCTTACTTTCAACTCACGCTCTATTCTCTTCACACTTACCTACTACTCATCTCAAGCTACACTGAGTCTTTAGTTCTCTACCAACACTTTCAACATCATACCAACTCGCTCTCGACTTCCTCGACTGTCACTATGGGTTTCGGACATTCATCTATCGGCAGCCAGCCAGGCTCAGCCCACCAGCCCAGACTCACGGCGCCATACCGAGCCATGTCTCCATCCCCGTCGATGAACGAAGTGTCCCAGGAGGAGGCTCAGAATCCTACCATGTTGAGCCAATACTCCATCGGCTCGCAACACGCTCAAGCTCCCCTCACGATGACCACGATTAGTGGAGATAGACTTCCCATCAAGGTCGTCGATCCTTGTACCCCGACTGAGACAGAGGACAAGGACATGGAGTACGAGCATGGCGAGTTACTGGTTCTCGACACGTATATCTGGGCCGGGGAGAAGAAGCGCAACCGGGATGTTTTGGCATGGGCAAACACCCTGGGATGCAACAGGTTCTGGACTCGAGAGCAGAAGAAGGGCTTCAAACAGACGGTCAAGGACCTGAAAAAGTTCAAGCCCAACCAACTTAGCGGTCACGTCAGCAACAACGTGAACCGGAGGCTCGCCAAGCTCGAGATCATGCAGATCCGAGTCATGGCAGGGCATGACAACTCGCGGCTGTTCCACTCGCTGTCGGAAGAAAAACCCCGAATACAAAAGACGAGACAAGCCCAGGAGGAAGAGGAGAGGGCCAGACGGGACCAGATCAGAAAGGAGACGATAGAGTCGCTCATTCGCTGCGGCGTGGTGAGAAGCAGGGATGTACGTGCTCTCAGCTGTGCCTAGACTAGCTCAGAAGGACTAGTCTATCTGGTGGTTTTAAGACGGAAAGGCAGATTGCTTCTTAGGGGTCGGTGAATAATTACTGCATGGGTTTCTTCGACGATTTCGTTCGTGGCTATAGATAAAAAAGCGAATTGCTTCATGGGAGTTAGTGAATCATTATTACCTGGGTTGCTTTGACCACTTGAGCCTTTGTGATGGTTCCCAGGTGTCTAACCGTTGGATAGTCCTAATGGATTGGGGAACTACATCAAGATAAGTTACCGAATCTGGCTATTGAGTGCTAGACACATCGACGCCATATCAATTATCTATAGGGGAAGCCAGGTAAAGGACTGATCCATCGTACACTCACATTCACCTCTTCTGAGACAAGTCAACTATCCAGGACCCCCGGGATAAAGATCAATTCAGACGGGTATTAAATAAAGCGCAGAGGTATCGCACACTATATGGGATACTACGGAGGAGAGGCTATCGTGATCATAGGTGTGTTGTCTCTCGCATTCTCGGGTTACTGACACGCTCCATCTCGCACACACGGAAGTGGGATGTCTCGGCCCTGTCGCGAAGCATAGAAGCCGAATCGGTCCGTAGGAGGCACGAAAAAGACATTTAGGAGAGCAAGGAATGAATAGACCGAAGCAAAGACAATGGATAGCGAGACTGGTTCTATGCGGTTCTCATGCCTTGTTCATTTCTTGACCCGCATGAGGAGGAATGGCCGGTTCGGGATAGAAAGCAGTGATAGATGAACGAAATCCTTGCAACACATCAATTGACGAGAATGACACCAGGAATCCCAGGAACATGGAAGATCGCGTTCAAGACACGGCCAATCAGAAGCTGGGTGCATGATGGTTCCAGGGATAGAGCTCTCAGCTGCCGCGGATGCTGACGTCATGACCATCGATGGATGCCTCTGCCAAGTTGAGCTGAACAGCTTGCGACGGCCGTTAATAGAAAGGCCAAGTGATACCAAGACCTGTAAATATTCTTATTTCCACTTCATACGTCCCCTGTCTTCTATATTCATCCGACAGCCTACCTTCTATCTTTCCTTCCTTATCACTCCCTCGAGAACCACCTCCGAGATGAACCACGCACTAAGGCGCGCGACGCTGCGCCTTTCTCCAGCTCTGCGCACGCGGCTGCCAACTCAAACATTCTCTCCGACCTTTTGCAGATGCGAAACAGTTCAGACACCCTTCACGCGAACATTCACAACATCAAAATACTTCCAGCAGGAGCAAGCTGCGACTAGGGATGAGGACTTGAGCGACAGAGCGCACAAGAGACAAGTGCGAAAAGTCACCTCTGGCACGAGCGCCCAAACACTGGAAAATGACCGGCCATGGCATCGGATGGACAGCCAAGCCGAGACGGGGGCTGGTGAAGAAGATCTTCCCAAGAAGGAGGACATGACCAAGGGTAAATACTCAGGATACTTTGACCGAACATATGTTGATGAACCCAGGCCGCCTCCTAACGACACCGACCCGACTTCTCAAACTGATCCTCCCGATGCCCTTCCACCCCGAGCAGGAACACGTCAATAGACCAGTGGGTGAAGATGTAAAAGACGCGGACGACACGGTCGAGCCATTAGCGCTGCTTGTCCACCCTCAACAACCTCTGTCCTACCTGGAGCGACTTATCCAGGCCGAGATCCCTCCCGTTCACTACAAGGGCCGCGAGAAGCTCCCCGATATTGTCTTTCGCGCCGAGGCAGATCAAGAAGAGCAACATGGAAAAAAGGATGATAAAAAGAATGGGGCTAACGTTGCTTCGTACTCTGGACTCGGCCACGAGGGCCCTTCTCGCAAAGAGGCCAACTGGGTGCGTTGGAGCGGCAGCACCGAGGTTGGCGACTTTATTCGAGACGCAGCCAGAGGACGTGAGTTTGCCATTGACATCGAGGGCTACAGCAAAGAGCTCCGAGTCGCCGTTCCCAGCTTCAGAGACCGCACATACTACATGCGCATGCGATTAAGACGCATGTCTCGTGACATTGATACCATGGCCAAAGTCAAGAATGAATGCGACGCGCTTGCTCACCAAGGAGCCCACAGGCTTGCGCAGGGAGGGTTTGCGGCTCTGGCTGGATGGTGGGGGGTTGTTTACTATGTTACATTCCACACGCAATGGGGATGGGATCTGGTGGAGCCCGTGACATACCTCGCTGGCCTGTCGACCATCATGGGTGGTTACCTGTGGTTCCTCTACATCAGCAAGGATCTCAGCTACAAGGCCGCTATGAAGGTGACGGTGTCGAAGCGCCAGACGGCTCTGTACCAGGAGCGTGGCTTCAACCAGCAAAAGTGGGAACAGCTAGTGCACGAGGCCAACACTCTGCGACATGAGATCAAGGTGGTGGCGAGCGAATACGACGTTGATTGGGATGAGAACAAGGACCTTGGTGGTGAGGAAGTGAAGAAGGTGCTTGAGGAGGAGAAGAAGGGTAGAGACGGCACCAAGGCGGCCAAGAACAAGAGCGACGATGAGGGGCCGAGAGAGGCCAAGAAGAAGCAGTAAGAGGGTGTCTAGCGCTTAGACGCAAGGCAAAGCTTGTATAGTAAAGCATCAGATCATGGCGAGACCGAGAAGTTTAGAACAGACAATGGCTTTTGGTGGTGGAGGGTGAAGATAGCTTGTTAGTGGTGAGGCACTCAAGCTGGGCTGTACATCAGATTGAACGAGGCATTGCGAGGAAGCATTTAGCGATAGCAAACGTGGGAAAGGACTAGAGTGACGCATAAGTCGGCTGCGAATTAGGGAATAATGATGACTCTCATGATTTTACGTTTCTTTTCTTGCTTTGCCGGACCGATCAAGGTCGGCAATTTGTCTTGTGATTGATTCATGAGGGAGAAGCATTCCAGGTCCGTGGGCTGATGTTTTGGATGACGTATCACAAATAGTGAGATATCATGTTCACACTGTATCAAACCTAGAAAATGGTGGTCACACAGTGCGCGCCTCAACTCCATCCCGCGCCTGAGATCCCACCACCCACCACCATCCCACCAACAACCACATAAAAGCGTCTCTCCCAACTCCACTGCAGCGTCCAACCATTTCTCTGGCGTTTGTCACGATCGCCTCGTCCAAGGTCAGCATGTGACCGGAAGAGGCAGTCTTCTGGAACTGTTCTCGACGTCTTCCAGAAGCCATGTCCCAGCGAGCTTCGGAGCTTCCCCTCTTTGAGCCCTCATCCAGCATTGCGTTAGCTGCTTAAAAGCCCGGAGGAGAACCCCCCGCAGAACCGAATAAATCGGAACGGAGATCGGAACTACCTAGAACGATGGCGCCCCAAGTCATTCGCCTGCCAGATGGCCAGACCTTTACCGTCACGCCTGTCTTTGCCGGCCTGGGCTTCAAGAGCCACGAGCTCAACACCCACCACAACGCCTTCCCCATCGGATGGACTGTCGTCCTCAACACCGAGACCGAGACCGATGCCGATACGGAGGCGGATCCTACTTCGGAGGATAAGGACGATAACGATGTCGAGAAGCAAGGACCCGAGAATGAGGGCAACGGCGTCGCCCTCGACGGGGAGTCATCGTCGGCCACGCGCAGTGTGAAGCGCCATATTCACTCGTTCGCCAAGCCCACACTGCAGGGCGACAACCTCTTCATCTCGTCCATCGCGAACCCTTCGAGCTCCGAGTTCAAGCCCGCGGCGAGCCCCACACGCCAGATCGCCATGATGCTGTGGATCACGCTCTACTGGTACTTCCACCAGCCCGAGCCTGCACCCCAGGTCCCTGCCGACGCCGCAAAGCTCACGCCGCACGCGGCCAAGCCACGGGGCGAGTGGAGGATCAATATCAAGCGGGATGGCGTGCTCCGGGGCCGCAACCTCATCCCCAAGCTCGAGCGCATGGGCCTGATTGCGTCTGCCGACAGCGCCGTGGGCACAAGCCTGGACGACAACAGCGATGGCTGGTCCAACATGTTTGTGTCGCGGCGCATGTTCTGGCAGCTACCGGGGAGGTTGTTTCTCTTCTCCCTGCAGCCCAACAAGGTTGGAACCTTTGACTCGATCCCTGGATCACCCATTGGTAGCCGTCCGGGTTCTCCCATTCGAGGTGAATCCCAGGCGCCTTTCCACAAGACGTATCCGCGTCACTCTCCCCATTCGTCTTATGGACGATTAGACACGGATCTTCCTGGGGGTCCTATGCCGACCTCGATGACGTCGGTGCCGAGTTTCCCTATCGGCCCATTCTTTTCAAGTTCGCATCTGCCAACTTACTATCCTCCTCCGCCGCTGCAGTATGTATTTACAAACAACATTCGGCACCCCATGCGGCCCAAGCCGCCAAGGATGGGAGAGGTCTTCTATACTCGGTTTGTTCCAAGTGTTTGCCAATACTTGTCCTTCAGAGTTGCTTCCATCTCGCCCAACCCAGTGCCATACCTAGGCCCCGTTGGACCCAAGCCTCCAGAGCAGACTCACTTGTCAGCGCTCAGTGACACATCTCTGCTGCAGATGTGGATGGGTAAGCCGCGTGTGAGTGCGTTCTGGAATGACTACAGTCCTCAATTCCTCACCAACTCGTTGAACTCGACCAATTCTTTCCCTGTGATTGGAATGTGGGATGGTGTGCCTTTCGGGTATTTTGAGATTTACTGGGTGAAGGAGGATATTCTGGGCCAGCACTTAGGAAGTGATGCTGGAGACTGGGACCGAGGTCTCCATGTCTTGATTGGAGAGGAATGGGCCAGAGGACGTGTTCCAATCTGGTTGACAGGGCTAGTTCATTGGTGTTTGACTTCGGACTACCGAACAATGAACATTTGTCTCGAGCCAAGAGTGGACAATGCGAGGTAAGTCTCCTTTGACAGGAGTGAGTGCTCTTCTAACAATGCCCAGGTTCTTGCAGCGCCTCGAGTTCACTGGCTTTTCGCGAGAGAAGCAGATTTCCTTCCCGCACAAGCAGTCTTGGTACGTGCGCCTGCGCCGCGAGCAGTGGGATGGGCCGGCGCTTTAGGAGTTGATGCGTTTGATGGGATGCTTGTTTTGGTGAGGATTGGGAGGGGATACCTAGAACCTATAGCGGCGATAGAACGAGATACGACTTACGATGATGGAGTAGGCCATTGGCTGCTCAGAGCAGTGAACATGAATTGACAATATTTCTTTTTTCGAGTCTTTGATGAATATGGCATGTGGTGAAAGGCGACTGGCCATGTTCAGTGAGTTGGTGGGTGTTGAACGAATCCGAGGGAACAAAGGCATGCCTTGTCGCAACTACATTGCAGTCTTTGATCTTTCGGGTATTCTCTTCTATGCAATGGAAATTTGAGAAGAGTCTTTCAACGAACTGTGTTTATATATGACCGTTGCGAGAACTACTTGGTTCACTCAGAACACAACATCAGCTCCAAGCCATCCAACTTCACTTGAACAAGCTAATCAGACACAGCACATCTAGATTACCCATCACATCAGGTAAGATGTCGCGACCAAACAAACTCAAACCGGATGAGGAGAACGGCACCTACATCGCCCGATTGCACCAACGCGGCCTCCTCATCCCTCCCCCAACAAAGACATGCTTCCGCTGCAAAAACAACTTCACCGGTGCCTCCAACATCTGCCGCCCATGCGCCAAGATCCTCTACCCTAACAAAAAACCCAAACCTGACGCCTACCTCGACGTGTGCCAGGTATGTCTCCCTCAGCTAGAGCCTAGAGAGGATAAGCGTCCTGCCAGGACTCTGCATCTTGGTCCTGGGTGGTGCGTCAGGTGCAATGCCGTGCCTGGTAACGAGTTTCCTCTCATCTGTGATGAGTGCGACATTGTTGAGCCGCTGCCCGTGTTCGTTAATGATGATAGGGGAGGGAAGGTAGACATGCTCCAGGATGTTGAGACGCTGTGGTGCGTCAAGTGCGAGAAGCAGGCTGAGTCGCACTGTCGTCTATGAATCTGGGTTATTAGTAGGAAGTTGACACATAGAATAGCACTTTTTATGTACGAGAAAATAATGTAGTAGAATAGATTTTGTATAATTCTGTTTATTTCTTTAGTTTTATACTCAGGTTGTTAACTCTCGCTTCAAACAAGACAATGAACACATCTCTGGAGGCTCCATACATGTACAAGCGATGCTTCTGTCCTCCCACTGTAGTAGTATAGTATACTCAAGTGCCTTGCATGGCTTCATTCGGTTACATGGCTTTCATTCAAATCCTCTTAACGCCCCCCGTCGCCTTTTTGTACCTTTTTTGTCTATCCCTTCCTCCCCTAGTGAAGTGGTAGAAGAGAATAAGTTCATCGCTGCGTCTCATGCGTGCTCTGTTGAAGATGGCACTGTCATTATGGTACCCGCCGCCACGGGTTTTGAACCGTCTCAGGGTAGTCATCCGTGTCGGAGGGTTGTTCGGGGTCTTGTGATAAGGAGTTGAAGGCCTCAATCCCACGACCGACGCTTACTGCAAAGGCTGCGTGGTCGAATGCGTTTGTGTTGTTATTTCTTCGAAAGGCATTCCTGTTGGGATATTGGATGTTGATGGGATTCGAGGGGGGAGGGGCCGAGGGTCCAGGGTTGGCCGGTCCAGAGTTGGTCAAGAGGCGAGGATTTATCGTACCCGTCGAGTTTCCAGGATTAGTCGGGGTTCCATAGTCCACCAGTCCAAAGCCGGCCTGTCCAGCGATCCTCAGGTATCCAGGGTCTGCTGTGTTCATCATTCCAGAGTTCATCGTGAGTGCAGGGTTTTCCAGGAGCCTCGTGTCCATCAGCCTGGGATCTACTGGAAGCCTGGCGTTCGTAAGTCCGGGATGCCTCGCGAATGCAGGGTTTCCCAAAAGTGTAGGGTTCATCGGTATGTAGTTTGCCGGAGGTCCGCCATGATTCATCGTGAGCCCCGGGTTTGTAGGGAATCTGGCCGATCCGGGATGCCGATCGGAGGTGTTTGGCGTTGGCCGGTGAGGTGGGGCCCGGTGACCGGCCGGTGTCCGGGTGCCAATAACGGGCCCCGCTGGAAGGGGTCTCGGTGCGGGTGTGGATGCCGGGGTTGTGACCGAGGCTCTGTGTCGGCCTATGGTCTGTGGGGTATGCTCCGGGGCGCGAGGCGTAGAGGGACCGGCATTCGCGGAACCCTGCCTGGCGTGTGCCGGAAACGCGCGCTCAATCAGGCGGCGGGTAAATGCTTCAATCCGATCCCGCTCCGGCCCTGGCGGCATTTGAGACAAGTCCCCGTCCAAAATACCATCCAATCTGCGGACGTTGCTAGCCTCTATCTCTTCAGCCTCGTTGCTGAGATATGGCGAGTCGGGCCTCTTGTGTCCGGGGAACAGCTGCTCCCACACCTTGTACCACCGTTCGAATTCGCTGCCGGCCGGTTTCTCCTTCAATTTCCTCTTCAGTCGACGGTGTTCCTCAGGTAGAAGTTTGCCCAGCTCCTCCAGAGTGACCCTTTGACAGGTCCTAACCCGTGTGTGCGCTTCCCACTGTGTGTCCGAGTTCCTGCCATCCTTGGGCCACCCGAAACGGCAGTTATCGCAGTGGTAGTGTTTATCGTCTAGTAAATGTTGGCGGATGATGTGTTGTAAGAAGTAGGCGACCGATCTGATCTCGAGATGCCCGCATTTCCGGTATTTGACTGGGTCGACTTTATAGAATGCGCAGCAATAGAGGGGTTCGTCCTTCTCTTTGCCTTTCCCGGCACCTTTCCCCTCGGGCGTCTCGCCGTCATTGTTACCGTGGTCGCGTCCGTTGTCGCCGTAGTCGTCTGGGTCATAGGGATCATCGTCGTCGTCATTATCATCTTGACGTGGCTTTTTGTTGCTACCTTGGTCGTTGCCGAAAGAGAGTGTATGCTTCGCATTAAAGGAGGTTGATGATGAAGGGTGTGACTCGTTTCCAAGGCATTGGATAATAAATAGCTTCAGCAGAAGGAAGGCCCAAAACCAAGGTGGAAATGGTAGGTTTCCTTTCTGCGAAGCACATGGAGGGAGGGTGTTTGAACTGCTTAACAGCTTGATGTCGTTGACTAGGAAAGTCGATAAATTGGCCAAGGTTTGGTTCAAATCCCAGTCAACTAAGATGCGATGGCGGTTAAGCAACGTTCAACGGGCCAAATGGTCAAGTGAAACATACCATGACCGTCTACAGTTAACTGGCACTGGGTATAGAGGAAAAATGGGTCAGGGTAAAGGACGGCGAGGCACTGTCCCGTATCCTGCCCTCCTCCACCATTGGCGTTGCAGGTAGACGGCGTTAGTGACTTGGATCCAGGTTTCTTGAAGGTGTTGGCAATATAACGAGTGCGATATGAGGGTTGGATAATGAGCGACGAGCATGGGCCCGAGTCCTCGCCCGGGGCCCTTAACAGATGCGGAAATGCGGAGAGGTACATTGTGGCTGTTTGCCAAACAAACCAGCCCGTGTACCACAAAGAACAACGTTATCGAGTGGAAATGGATGAAGATACTTATTTTTGAGGCCTTCCGTATTGTTAATAGATAAAGAAGTGGAAGTCTAAGCGATGCTCGCCTCGAGGAGACAGACAATGTGAATTTAATACAAGGCGGGTTGATTATCCAACCATTTGGTGGTACATCTGGAGGCTGAGTCCTCCTTTTTCAAGCACCTTGCAAGAAGCCAACCCACGCCTGTGGGCGAACCACCTGGCGAACAACTCGCCGCCGCTGCAAATCACTTGCGGCGACGCTCTCTTTAAGAACTGGCAGACTCGAGATCAAGGCTGACTGCCGCGGAAGTGATGGCCTCGGGGTTCGGTTTCGCCCAACTCCCTTATCTAGCGGGGCATAACCATCACAAATGTGTTGATTGAGAGCGTGTGACTTTTTCGCAATGGGCTTAAAAGCCGGGTTGTGAGACGTTATTGGCCATCACAGCTGTGATGCTCACAGTTGAAAACGCGCGTACACTACTGGGTACACCAGGTGAGCACCCCTGTCAATCACAGCTGTGGGAGAAACGAAGTCGAGTGAACCCCGCCAAGAAGGCGTCGTTTCAGACATGGTATGTGTTAACACAGATGGGATAAACACCGCGACTAGGCCTTGGAGGGAGAGACAAGAGAATGCCTTGACACGGATGTTTGCGTTGAGTCTGTCTGTCTGTTAGCTACGGTGCTGGGTTTAAAGTCGGATCGCCCACGATTGAGTGAGAGCCCATCACAGCTGAATAGTCAATCACTCAACTGTGGGAGGAAAATGAGAGTAATAGTAGAGGAATTTAGTATATAAAATCTCCGTATATCTCTTAGCAAGACTACTGATATCTGTATCTTTAAAGATTGAGTCTGTAACCGTCATTCAGCTTCAATCCAGGGTATCTCAAAACAGCGCCCAACGAAACACCAAGATCTCGGTGCACTTTGACGAACAATGTCCACGGCAACACAAAAAAGGTTAGTCCTGTCCTCACCGAGTATCGCGCGCCCCAAACTCACACAAGGTCGCCCAGCGGCACAAGCCCTTGGGAGAACAAGCAGCCCTCGGAGCAAGAGTACAAGCAGCGGATCCAAGACTGGCTGTCAGACCCCGGTCTCGACATCCAAGGCAGACTACTTAGCGGCCGCAGCAGCAGGCCCACACCACCCCGAGGCGTCCGCCAAGAGGGCGAAGCAGTAGGCAGAAAAGTGAGGCAAGCCGTCTTGTGATGGGTGTTTAATAGGAGGCCGCAGGACGGACTCTGAGTGACGGTGCGGCGCCGTGTTTCTGATGAGCGTGCTCTGTAGCGATTTAACCATTTTAATTGATGATCTCGAGCGTAATCAAGTATGCTTTCCATGCCTGTAAGACGGGGGAGGTGAAGCCGCAATCCTGTAATCGTAACCATGACGGCGCAAGATACAACTCGGCCCTCCAGTCTCCGTGTCAGAATTAGGATACTACCAGTAATTGAAGGGAGCACAAATCCGTTAATGCATGTTTTATCCTTGCATAAAGGAGTGCCATGACCTAACGGCTTGGGTACTTGTCTCCCTCCATGCCCTGTAGGCCCCAGCCTGATCTACTGCCCATGCCCAGCACCTCGCAAAAGGCGTCCCATCTTCTCCTGTTTCTTTTCCATTTTCAACCTGCTTCTTTTACCGAGGGCCGAAAACCTGCTTCATTTTTTGCCACTGAAGGAGATTATCTCTTCTTTTCAACCTGTCTTGCGAAATTGGCTCGAGTCCATCCTCCCACTTGCTGCTGTTGCTGCTGCTGCTCTGCACAGACATGGCATCCACACGTACTGCGAGCCGATACACTACTCATTCTGCAAAGGCTAGAAGGTCGAGGATATTCAACAAGGACAAGCTTAACATGCGGGACGAGATAATCGTAGCCGGAGATGAAAGCGACGCAAAGCGTCAACCATCACGAGAGCCGCAGTCGTCGCCGTCGGTGGTCTGTCTCGATGGGACTACAATACCACCGACCGAGCCCGCAGAGGCCAGTGACCAACACCCAATACAGCCCGATGGGGAAGATACGTGTAAGATGGCACCGGTTGTTACAATTGTCGCGGATGCTGATCGTTGGGCTTGAGTGCTCCAGTATCTGAGTATGATCTCCTCTGCCATGGCGACATAGATCGGGCTGCACCGATGCCTCCTCCAGGATGGCCGTCGGATGACCAGAGGAGGTGGAATCCTCTTCAGAGGCAAATACCTTTGTACACATCCGTGTTCGGTCGCAACCAGCTAGAGCGTCCGAGTTCCTTCACGCGCCTCTTTGTCCGCACAACCGGCGACGGTTCACCTCATGACGATGCGTCCAGTGTAGACTCCCGTCAAGAGGATATAAAACCCATCCTCACGCAACAAGCTCCTCCTGTTCCTGTTAAGAGCAAATCTTCCAGAGCATCAGCCACCTCGAGGCGAAGCACCAAACAGGCATCGGTCAGCAAGTCATCCCATAAGCGAAGCCGAAAGGGCGCATCTCGCGATGACCACGATCAGGAAGGAGATTGCTTCATGGGTGAAGCTGATGTTGTCCCCAAGAAGCAAGAGGATAATGGCCCTTGGGTGTGTCCGTTTTTTAGAAAGGACCCAACCCGTCATATGGACTGCATAACCCTCACGCTGAACCGCATCCAAGACGTCAAGCAACATCTCACTCGACGACATACGGCCGAGTTGTACTGCTCGACATGCTTTCAAGAGTTTCAGCTCCATCAGGAGTGGGAACAACATACTCAACGCAGGGACTGTACAAGGCGGCCTTGTCCGCCTCACCGCGTCACACCACAAGCCCAGGACCGTCTTAAGGTCCGTGTCGATAGGACAATGACTGCTGCGGAGCAGTGGTATGAGATCTGGAAGATTCTGTTTGAGGATGAGAAACCGCCACATAGCCCTCAGCAGGGCAGTGTGATTGGGGAGGTGATTAGCATCATTCGTGATTGCTGGAATGAAGAGAGGAGCCAGATTCTGTCTGAGCTTGCCAGAAGTAAAGGAATATCGGAGGATGAGGCTGGTCTCCTTGGGATGCTTCTGCCTGGACTTCTCGATCGAATCCAAGATCGGGTTGACCCTCCGCAGCGCGACTCTGGGGTGTCTGAAACCCCTTCTAACACAGACAGCAGCATCCCAAGGAGACCAGCCTCATCCTCCGATATTCCTTTACCTCTGGCAGACTCAGCATTTCTCGCGCCGACCAGCGACTATAGTGCTACTCCCAAGCTATCTAAAAGTCCTTCGCCCACGACTCCTATCTTGCCGAGCATCTCGGACTCGAATTTCCAACCTTTGAAACTAGAACAGTTCGGTTATGATCCATCATCGCAAGAGGATTCTTTCGACCAGATGATGGAGCAGCCGTATGCAACCTCGGCTGACAATGACGAACTCGCCATGGCATTTAGTGGCCAGCTCGAGGGGAACTGTCTGGAAACCCGTGGACTTCTCGGCTATATGGATCCTGTGATAGATTACAATGGCCTGGGTACGTCAGCGTTTGCGTCCAGCAACCCTGTTTGGACCCCCCAATATCCTGGGCACCTCATGTTTGACGGGAGTGATGTGACAGGTGAGTTGGTGCTGCCGCAACCATTCGATTATCCTAATGCCAGACGAGCAGATCTGCAACCAATGGTGAATCAACCCTTGAAGCAAAGATGTCAGGGTGATCACAACATACGTTAATTCAAACGCCCCTCGATGGGTTTACCTACCCAGGAAACAGGCCTGGATGTCAAGTGTGTGGAATAGACGAGGATACATATCACAGAATTTCCGTAAGATTGAGATTGGGCTTTAATAATATACATATACCCGTGTTTACTCGCCAACAGATCAAAGGTAATGAAGCTCGACCAGTCTACTTTGGAATCTCAGAGCCTAGACTTCAAACGGGCTCCAAAAGAGTCCATCAGTATCCCACAGTTTCTTAACCTCTCTCAGCTCCGCCAGCCTCTCCTTGTCAAACATCTCTTCCAGGTTTATTCCGAACCGCAAGTTGTTCGGGAAGCTCCTTGGCACACTTCCTGGATCCCCTTTCCTGAGTTCAGCGACGGTATCATCCATGAACCCGGTGAGGGCAGCCATTGTCTCCTCCTTCTCGCAGATGGTAACAATCTGGGCGGAAATATCTCTGTTCCGGCCCTCGATGAACTTGGAAGAACCTGCATGTCCTTGGCCAAGCTCTGTTGGCTTCGTGCTGTTAAGTGAAGAGAGGGCCAGTGGGCTCTTCTGAGAATCAGGATACTTGGTCGTGACTGAAAGCCAAAGCTGGAAAGCGTTCTTGATGGCTTCGATGTTTGTCTTTTCCAGACGACAAGATGCAATCGCCTTGTGCCCACCGTGTGTGTTGAGCGGATCAAGCTTATCGTTGATGTTTTCCATGGGAACAAACACCGTGTTCGCCATGACGGCTTTGCTGACCACGTCTTCCTGGAATAATAGGGCGGCGTGATTCTCAGCTTCTTCGGCAGGACCAAAGAATGAATATCCCAAGACGATGATTGGGGCTCCGGCTGCTGGAGTACCCGGTGGGCTGCGCAAACCCAGAAGGGTGATGCTCGCGGCTGGGGGAGGGCGTAGAAGATCCAAGAACAACTGTGCAGCTGTGTCGATGGCTGGGACCGGAAACACAAGCGAACGAGTCCAGACCTTGCCTTCTGGCATGTTGAGATTGGCGATAGGATAGGCAGATGTCTCAATGGACGTGATGACAGCCAGCCCGTGACCCGCTCCGCAAAGAGCATTGAACAGGGTAAGTTCCTGCCCGGTTGATGAAGAGCTGACTTCGAGAGTGTCACCTCCAGCAGTAACGACGCGGAATGAGACGACAATATCAGCCATCCATCCGTGAAGGCCATTCAAAGGAGTGTTGCCTCCTCCAATCGCACATCCCACGACCCCCACAGCGTTGGAGTTGGGAAGGGGAGTGTAGTAGCCCTCTTTAGCCAAAGACTTGGACAACTCTCCCGTAACAACACCACCACCGACTCGGACTGTTCCTTTGTCCTTGTCCAACTCGATGGCTTTGAACTCCTTCATGTCCAGGTAGAGCGTCTTGGGGCTCACGGTAACAAAGGTGCCGTGGCCTCCACCACTGGCGACGACAGTAAGGCTGTTGGTTTTGGCGACCTGAAGAGCGGCCTGAACATCTTGCTCGGTCTTGGGCGTGAGGATCAAAGCAGGCCGTTCAATGTTCGTGTCAGACCAGCGCGAGGGCCTTTCCGTAGACACGCCCGAGTTGACGAGGTGTTTGACAGAGTCAAGTCCCGAAAGTGAGGTTGCCATAGTTGCAAAGAATAGCGCTGTACAAGGAGTTGAGATGAAAAAATGGTAAGAAGCGCTCAAATTTCTTGGCAGAGAAGAGAAAATTGGTAATTATATGGACTCTGACGGGCCGTGGCTCAGCGCCTAAAATCTGACGTCAGGTTGTTGAGGTTGCAACGCAGACAGGATCGCTTACTAGGTCTTTGTCAACCATCATCATCTTTCTATTTATATGCCTCAAGATCGACAACTTGTCAAGAGTCTCTTCAGTTCTGCACCGTTTCTCATCTCGTCGCTATCCCGACATTCCAGAAATCGATCAGCATCGATCATCCTCCAACGCTTGTTAGGGGACCATGAACAACCCCTACGCCATCGGTTGCTTTTGGGCCAATAACAAGGAATAGTTGCTGTAAATCGAACCGCGGGACGGGTATTGCTTCTGTCCGATGAACTCAATTGGTGGGAGATCGTTGGATGGTGTTCGTATGGAGTTTCGAATTCGATTTTTTGATACACCTTGTTCAAACCAAGGCTTAGTGGTATAAAATAAAGCGCGGGAAACAGGATAGCGCCCAATTTACATTCGTGAGCTTGAAACTGAGGGCTGTAGTTCGGAGTAGTGTTGAGTGGGTGGGCATGTTTAAGCATCTCAATGAAATGGCCGAAGGCTCCGGGACTGCTTCGATGTTTGAAGCATTCGAAGGTCTTTGGAAAGAAGACGGAAAATTATTTTCCTTTGACGTCTTAATTAGTTGATTGCAAGGCTGTTTCGCGGAGAATGGGTAGTGTCGTCGTAGAGAGTACCCATTTCCATACCTAAAAGACAGAGATAATGGAGATAGATCTAGACATAGTAGTAACAAACATGGCAGTAAGACCAACACGAAAGACAAAAACGTAACTCCAATCGGTCATGCTATCGGAAGGTGTGGGAATATGTGCCATCTCGGCGGCCGGCCGAAGCGTCTGGGTATCCGTGGACAAGATAGCGAGGGTGATAGATCAAGCCACCAGCCGCTCTGGGATAGAGTCGCATGTATTGTCTCTACTCCCGGTCCTTCTGTTGGCCTATTGACTCGACTTCCCATCAGCTCAAACGGTTGTTTGTTGAAGTTGTCAGAAGATCCTAGCGACGAATTGCCTCATAGATGAGAGAAATGTGAGAGAGTATGCTCGACTTCTAATTACTTGCATTCTTTCGAAAGACTGGACCCAGCTCTAGAGTACCGCTCTAGAGTGGCTCGCTCCCTTTCTTGCAGATATAGAGAGTGGTCTAATTATTTGATTCCCACTAGACATTTATTATGCCTACTGTTCTTAGATAACCTTATCTGTAATCTGTATTGGCATAGCGAGCGGAAAATTTGAAGAGTTTCCCAGATTTGCAAGCCGACGCATATGGTTGTCTGATATTCGAAGTGACTGAATCTGACGACCCTTTAGCTGTGGCTCTCCACATTCCCAGGTATTACCGCGTCGCATTAATAATTAAGAGACATATAGCTGCTGTATTTGCATATGTCCTCTCGAGATCTGGTGTTAATAATGGCAGTTGAAAGGGTGGGACTCGTTGAGGTTGCCGCTAGGATCTGTGGTTGGAGGCCAGATATGTTAATAAATACACCCCATATATATATATATATATGCAAAATGGACTTCCAGTTAAGTCCAATTTAAATATTTGATGATTCTTGGAAAGCTCTCATGATCGCTGGGCTTCCAGGAGACATCCCTTTAAACTCGATTAAGAGACTTCGTGGCATACTTATCCCACTGTGTTAGTATTGGGATATGATGCTGTGAAGTTTTGATGTGGTGATTTTTCTTATAGTTGAAGCTCGGCCCTTGACGGGATAACTGAACCAATAGATGGTGGCATGCCTATCGTATATCACTAGATCCCCCAGAGTTCTGGCGCTGTAGAAACCTACTAGGTGGTACTATCCACCTGTTGGCTGCTCTGAAGACTCTGAAGTCCATAGGATATGGGTATTACACAGCCTTGGCGTTGATGTGGAATGAAGGAGCTTGACATACCTGAGATAATTCCAGGGCACGATTAAACATCCACTGGATATGGCACATGTGAGTCGTGCTTAGAGAGAGAAAAGAGACATTCCAATTAAGTTCCTCCTTACAAAAGAGACTATATAAATATACTTGAATGAAATCATTCTATCATAAGTCATCATAATCCATATCCGTGTATTCCCAATCCTTCCGTTCACAACGACCTCACTAACGCCCATACCGTCTAACTATTTCCCGGAGCACATCCTCCAATACCAGCTTGCACAATGCGTCTTGCGCATCCTCCTCATCCTCATCCTCCCCAAGCAACTTGCGGCTCTCCAGGAATCTAGAGACGCTACGCTGGCCCTTTGACGCCCAGTAATCTCGGGCCATGGAAACTGCTTTTCCACATCCTTTATCTAGGTACGGAGAAGGAGAACGGTCCGAGGTGGGAAACACGGTGGCGTAGATGCGTCTCCAGCGCTTTGCCTCACCGAGATAGACCCTGTCTCGTCGTTTCAATTTGGACTTTTGGTAGAAGTTGATGCCATCGATAGGCTGTAGGTCACGAAGCTCACACTTCCTCTCCAAGATGTGAGAGTCCCTGCTGGATAGACTATCAAAAGTCCGGGAACAGATAGGACAGTATGGTGGCTTCATGTGGTTGCGCCAAATATGGCGGATAACGTCTTCGTTGGACTGCAGGTCATGATGAAGCAAGCAGTCCTGATATTTAGCCGGGTTGGCAACGTAGAGTGGGCAGGCCAGGTGGAAGTACCCAGTCGGGGGGTCGACAACCACGAACCCGTCGTCGCTGTCTTCACCCTCCTGCCAATGTGATGTCCGGAGTCGTTTCCGGGGAGGCAACCTGTCGTCAGGTGGCGAAACGTATCGAGTGGTTTTCATCCAGCGTTCCAGAGAATCTAGGATGGATTGTACCAGTTCCGGTCTGATATCCTGGAACCGGTGGTTTTGGGGCAAAACGTATGCAGGGACAGCGCCTCGCCAGCCATGCTTGCCCTCGCATGAGCTGTCATCTGAGTCGCTGTCACTGGATGAGGAACTGCTGTCCAGTTCGTCGTCGGAACTAGACCAGTCCGAGCTTTGGAAACGTTGATTACGGGCAGGTGTCCTGGGTTGTCCGGACCGCTCCCGTTTGATGCCAGCTGAGTTGGCAGGTGGCGAGGTTTGAGATGATTCGCGTGGAGGACCTGATACAGGTCTGTATGGAATCCGGTAGATGGGAGACGTTGGTTGGTCGTCAGGTTCATGCTTTGGAGTTCGCGGTTGGCCAGGGGAGCCGTTCCCCCAGCAGGACAGAATCCGCCGGGCCATGATGTTTAGATGAAGCTACTGCAGGGGCTTCCTGGGAGAACAAGTACAAGAAGAGAGCCATGCAATTTTCTGAGCGGTTCGGGCCGAGTTAACGTCCAGTAGTCTGTATTTGAAGTTTTCGAGTGCGCAATTGCGCACTGGAGAATTCGCACACCACAGCTGTGCGCTTAGAGGTTGGCCAACCACGGCATCTCCAAGTCAATACTGGCCAATCATCTCTCGTGTTACCCCTGTCAGCGGATTCTTATCACAAGTGTAAAGTTCAGTCACCTCGCGATTCAAAGCGCCGTTGGGCTTGAAATGAGGCTCAGTGGGCTGTTTGAGGGTGCACTGCACTATAATGAAGTGTAGAGCCATGAACTTTCTGCACGGCATACGCGCGGTTATACCAGCCACAGCTGTGTGTATATCGTCAGTTTCCCCGCCGCTGTGACACACCCCCGGAGATTGTCATTCCCGGCTCATGACCAGATGACTTGCATCGGCAGTGCCACGGCATTGGGGGCCAGGCTTCCATCATGTGACCTTTACAAGTGCACGACTCACGCCGAGTGACCAGGCCAAAGGGAAGCTAGGCATGTAGGACTTTCGGCGTACGTGAGAAACGACTTTTGTCTGTACAGTTTATTTAAAGTCAGCCTGTGCCTGCGAACCAGTGTGCAACTTGAAGAATACGCCCCCAAATGGAAAAGACGGCTAGTTGCCCGGGTAGATACTAATGGTTGTTCAGCTCTCGGTCAGGGGGGTCAGGCAGAAATGCAACACCACAGCTGCGCGCAACACGGCTTATCTGAGACTAGTTTCAAAAATGACAACAATAACAAGCCACAACTGATGATGAGTCGCCCTCCTGAACTGGGTCACGATAGAGTGACCGTTCGATCACTGGCTCTCACTGCTCAGACTTGCGGCCCCCAAGGGGAAAGGAAAAATCAGGCGCGTCGAGTTGCTCAATCTCCAACACCTCCTTGACGCCCTGCAGCTTCTCGAGCGCTTTGCCGTGCTTGTACAGAGCAGGGTACACAGTTTCAACGTCCACCTCAAGCTCCAATATCCATCGGTAAAAGATGTACAAGGTAAAGTCAACCACCGTCAAAGCACTACCAACTGCAAACTCCTTGCCTTGAAGTTTGCTGTCGACTCTGGCATACGCTTCGTCAACCCCCTCTCTGCCTTTGGTACGGATACCGTCGAAAGTAGCAGGATCATTGCTGAAACGTCCAGGTCTTCTCATCATACCGTAGGCGCGGCCATGCACAGTTCCTGAAAGCCAAGCGAGCCACTCGGTGACTCTAGCCCTGTCAAGAGCTGTGACGCCTAAAAGGTTCTCATCAGGGACGAGCGAGGAGATGTAGCCTACCACGGCGGGCAGTTCGGTGATGACTTCATCGTCGACGACAAGTGCAGGCACATAGCCCATGTGGTGGACTTTCCGATATTCGACATTCGTGAAGCTTCCGTCTGCTGCTTCGAATCCGTCAGGACCGCTTCGCATTCGAATGGCTGTGAAGGGGATCTTGTAGTGGAGGAGAAGAGCATGAGGAATGAGGGCACAAGACCCGTTGAATCGATAAAGGGTAAGTTTGGGGATGTTGGCGGACATCTTTATGAATCAAACTGTTTAGTGGGTTGGGTGTACTCAGCTGTGCATGGCTTGGTTCTGGTTCTTGCATGAGACACAGCCTCTTATACGTGTCCTCTCAGCCCTTGGTGATGTCGTGTTCTCAACGTCATTCGCGCCCTTGGTCGGATAGATTCATGTCGCGCTGACAAATGGTTTGGATTGTGTCACGAAATACCATGGCCTTAGGCGGCGGTACATTGAACCGAATGCGGCACGATGGAATTCACGGCCATAGCGCGAGAAATGGGTCTTGGCATCTGACGTTGATATACTGCACCTCGGACCACTTATGATAGGCAGACTAGAAGGCGAGATTTTCTGAGGTATTGTAATCGGGCACTTCTTGATACAATTGCCCCTGGCCTTTCTCAGACAATGGGTGCTGGGTGCAATGATAAAGAGCCTAACTTTCATTGCAACATTGGCATCAAACACAATACCACAAAACACCACGGAGACATCAAGAAACTTGCTTAAAGGGGTATCAATTCATATTTAATCAACTAGCCGCAGCTACTGGCTGCAAAATCGGTGCCACATCATCACTCAGCTCCCACCTCCTGCTCCCCTGAGGAAGCAGAGCATTGAACCTAGCCATCCACCCTTCAGCAACGCATCTACAAAGCGGTATACTGTGCAGTGCCGCCGTGCCACCGGACTGTATCCAATTCTCCAACTGAGCGGTGCTCTGCAGATTCGTCGGGTCCACACCAACGTTTATGTGGCTCAGGCTCGGGACACAGTTGCAGGCATGCTCAGAGAAGATGAGCCACGCCCAGACTACGAGCGCGCTCATCGAGATTGTGAGATATGCGATGGGGTCTATCGATTGTGTTTGGGGTTCGTTTGTCTGGATGTCGGCTTCGCATCCGCGTAGCACGCTGAGGGCGTGGAGGAGGGCGCGTCTGCTCTCTGATGTCGTTGCCCACGCGTTGAGTTGAGATTGATGTTTCTGAATCCGTAATGACTTGGAGGAATCTTCTCCAGTTGCTTGAGCAGAGATCCTCGCGACTGTGTTCATGACCCGTATGTCGGAATAGAGCTGCATCCCTTGAAGGTGATACGTCATCATGCAGTCCGAGACGAGGCACTTGATGTGGTTCATCGCCGCCACTTTGGCTCGTTGTGGTTCCTCTTCGTATTTCCCAACGTAGGCAAAGAAGGGAAACTCTTCGATCTGATCAGCGTGGAAGCACTGTGTGCACTGATGAGAGATGCGCTCCAGGTCTGCTTTCCACGTCTCAAGTTGCCAAGCGAGGGAGGTGAGTGAATTCAGCGTTGGTCTTCCGGGTTCGGTGGTCCGTCGCACGATCTGGGAGTGGTTCCATATTCCAGGAAGCAACCCACAGAGGGCGAGGTGAACGTCTTCGAGAAGTACGAGGGACTTTGCGGGTGAGTTTGGGTTGCTGATAACTTCGGAGAGCTTGAATCCCACTCGATCAGTGGGTTCCTGTGAGAGACGTCTAAAGAAGACGTTCAAGCCGTATGCGTTCCATAGAGAGAAGGTCGAAGGCATTGTAGCGTCGATTTCTTCCCGGTGGAGGGCTGCGGGTTGGCCGCGGGCTATTGAAAGATATACGTCGATTTTGTATAAAGCAACGATGAGTCTAAAGAGTCAACAAATGGTCTTCAGAGTTGAAGAAGGGATGCTCACCTCTTCCATCGTTCACGGATTGTTTGTAACCAAGGGATGAAGGTGCCTGGAAAGTGAACTCGTTGCTCATATGCCGCGCTTTCACAGATAAAGAACTCCATCTCTCTCATGTAAACGACGAGCATTCCTCGTAATAATGTTGCCCTTGCAACCAACTTCTCGCTCTATAGTACCAGTTAGGTTCTGACAAGCCATGTACTAAAGATTGTACGAACCCCGTAGTAGAAGGCAAATATGATATTGAGAACAATACCCTGGAATACGTCCATTGGCCAAGGTTCTTCCAAGTTATGCCGGGGCCGAGGATTTGACTAGGGCTGTTAGATACTGGTGGTTCCTCCGGCGAGAGAGACACAACTTACAATCCACTCAAAGAAACGCTCCATCAAGACTTCGTGTAGTCTCAGCACAGGCTCAGCCATTCCATCAGGGTTCTTTAACCACGAACTGATCATGACCACGGAGACTGACACAACAAGTGCATGGTCCATGGGAAAGAACGAGGGCGCGTGGAGTATCGGCCAACTGTCGTGGAATCGCTCAAAGAACTCTTTCGAACTTGCCTCCATCCAATCCTTGTCGGCGCTAGACATGCGGGTACTGCCTTCGATAGAGATTTCCCGAGATGCCAGCTCACCAGCGATTCTCTTCAGTCCGGCTGTCACTTCATCTTCTTTTTTACTTGATTGTAGTGTCGTTCTCATGTTGGCAGCAGTCGATGCAAAAGCCTCTCGGAATCCGATAGGTGCTGCCGGAGAAGGAGAAGTCGGCGAATTTGAAGGTGAGGCATTGCTTTTGGATGTCTTGCCGTCGCTGCTGCTCTTTGATACAAGTTTGTATGTGCAGCTGATGCCTCTCTTAGCACAGAGTGTGCACTGAATACCTCCATCGCACTTTGTCTTGTTTGCATGACAGGCATCGCAAGCTCGGCCCCGGCGAGGATCTGGAGCCGCTGGCATGTCATGGCGTGTCAGGTGACGACGGAGCAGGTCACTTAAAGCATGTCAGCACAAGAACGGAATCCGGGGCGGGCAAAGAGTTAACTGACTTGCGTGTAAACGACCGTTGGCATACGGAGCAGACAAAGTTCCGCTCTCCGTGGGTGGCTTGATGCCGTCGAAGATGCTCCTTCCTGATAAAGCCTTTCCCACAGTGGCAGACATGACGGGTGGGAGGTTGCTCGGCTGATGATCTGGTGAAAATGTGTCAGATCGGACGTGTGTAGGATTGTTGACATCGGAGATCCCACATCCAGAGATGTCATGATGCGAAGATGGACTCACCTATTTTCAGAGTATAACTCCTGGGTGCTCCCCTGAGAAACATCCAGAACGGATGCCATACTGGGCGAGGTGAATGCCAGTGGTAGTGACCCGAGTGGGATTGATCAATCAAATCACGCAAGAATGGGATGTAGAGCTCCGCAAGCGAGGAGTAACCAAAAAGCTATGTAATACAAAAAAGAGGATCGAATGTAAAGGGCCTCCCGCGAGTTTATCCCACACCGAGACGCGCAAACTTGGTGGTATCCCGACTTGGTAATCCTGTCGGTGGGAGAGCGGGATGACCGGGATACGAGTGGGATAGAGTGGGATCGGCGACCTTGGGTGTGATTCTGCGGGATGGGATAATATGGGGAACGGAAGCCACACGACGCTATTGGATGTGATTCGTTGTCGGGCTCCCCGTTGCCCCAGTCACTGAATTGTCATCCCGCTCGGCGATCCCACTCGGCATCCCACATGGACTGGGATCGGTCTCAGTCTCGGGGCCGGAACCAAAACACGGAGTCAGGACGGGATGATCTGGATCTCGGGCGTCAAAGGAGTGCGGTTCATGCCTCGAACCTGTTCTAGCCGATTCAGGCTCGCGTGAGGCATTGATCTGATCGGCCAATCTTGCCCAGTCCGTCCCTCTGGAGTAATTCTCCTGCTATCGTAATGGATGTCTAAAGTTCAACCCATACCCTAGACGGTTTGTCAAACCTTGGGTAATGTGCCGATGGACGAAAATGGTGTCAACTCACACTATCACCTCATGACAAAGCATGTCCATGACGCCGTCGAAGTGCAGATTGAGCATATCGACGATAGATATATAACATGAGACGAGATGCCTTTATTGACAGCCCTTTTGATCATCATCAACCAGCTCAATACCCAATCCCGACTACCACCCATAACCTTAACCACACCCACACATACACACCATGTCTACCATCAAGACTGTCGCCATCGCCGGAGCCTCTGGCGATCTCGGCTCCCACGTCTTCAAGAAGTTTGTCGCCAGCGAGTTCACCATCCGAGTCCTTAAGCGCGCCGGCTCCGAGTCCACCTTTCCCGAGGGTACCGATGTTGTCGAGGTCGACTACTCGTCCCTCGAGTCCCTCACCGCCGCCCTGAAGGGCCAGGATGCCGTCGTCTCGACCCTCACAACCCTTGCCGCCGGTGCACAGGAGACCCTTGTCGATGCTGCCGTAGCCGCTGGTGTCAAGCGCTTCATCCCCTCCGAGTTTGGCTCCAACCTCGATATTCCCAGCGTCCGGGCGCTTCCTCTCTTTGGCGCCAAGGTCGCTATCCAGGAGAAGCTCAAGGCCCTTGCCAAGGAGGGCAAGATCTCATATACTTTCGTGTACAACTCGGTCTTCCTCGACTGGGGTCTGGCCCACAACTTTTTCGTCGACTTTTCCAAGTCTGAGGCCACTCTCATCGACGGTGGCAACGCCGAGTTCAGCACCACCACCCTCTCCAGCGTCGCCGATGCCGTCGTCGGCGTCGTGAGCCACCCCGAAGAGACCAAGAACCGCGTCGTCTACATCCAAGACGCCGTCCTCACCCAGAAGAAGGTCCTCGAGCTCGCCCAGAAGGCCAACCCCGACAAGACATGGACCGTCAAGGAGGCCATCCTCGACGACCTCATCAACACTGCCAACGAGCGACTCGCCAAGGGTCTGCTCGACTGGGAGACCTTTGGCGCTTACCTTTACCGCGCCATCTATGACCCCACCAGCGTGCCCAAGTTCCCCAAGCTGGACAACGAGCTGCTCGGTCTCAAGGGAAAGACTGATGAGGAGGTTTATGAGCTTATCAAGGCTGCGGCTCAGTAAAAGTGTTTACTTAATTAGCGCTATAGGGTATTAGCATGATAATTATGAATAGTTACATTTCTCACCATTTTTGGTCCTTTTTCCAACGTGATGTGTTCTGAACGGTCTCTACTCTTCTAGCATTCATGAAACCTCGTAAAGACTCAGGTCTTGTAGGAGCCTTTGCCTAGTGATTGTAGATGATAGAAACGAATGTCTCTCTGAGGGTTCGGGCAAGACATGTGGACGGACCTTGCGAATAAAAGAATTATGCTCACCTGGTTCGACGAGAATCCGCACAGGCCTACAAAGACAACCCCGAACGCTCAATTTTCCAGACACTAACAGCCGGATTTAACGGAGTCAATGCACGATCATGCATGGCCAGTTGCCTGGTAATGCTAGCCGCGTCGAGGCTTTGCATCAAGACTATAGTGGACCTCTAGGTCTACGCTTGGTTGTTAACTATCCACTTACTCGTATTGAATAGTCGTATTCGAGATAATGGCCTAGATATTGCAAGAAGATGGCAATGACAAGCTTATAAAATGACCTAGAGCTATATCTCCGGTGAGTGTAGAATCGCCGTGTAGATCATTGAAACAAAACTCAAGAGTTTCAGGACATGCACAAAGTGCTGCTGACAGCGTGAAACACCTGTTTACATGTCTTGCCCTGTGCAGTCAGGTTAGAGATTTGAGCTAAGATCCGGGGCAAATCTCTACCCCTGCCCGGCGGAATCATCAGATCGGATCTGGGCGCCTTTTGCTTTACACTGCAAGGATGAGATGTGCTGCTGATTGTTTTCGGCCTCGGACCCGATCACGAATGAATAGCGAGATTCGCTCAGTTTCTTTTTCGTGACTGATTGCGCGATTGCGGCTCTAAACGCTGTAACCGGCTGTATACAGACAACTGCGTGGGTCTGAAAGCCTCCTGGTCGGCACCGAGAGGTCTGGATGCATCACAAGATGGCGAAGAAATGCTGGATAACCGATAGTCTAGACAGGGCTTACAAATAAGACGAGATAATTACCCACAGCAGCTCTGACAAGCGAACTTCAGAGGCTGCTGTTCCTCTGAATCCTGAATGGCGTCATCTACATAGGGGTGTTGCACCATCGACATCCCACAAACACCTCAGTCCTTATACCCGAACCTTTCCGCCTAGGCAGGATATGCAAATGGAGAACCCCGCAAAAGCATGGTTGAGTTGTCGATATGCGATCCTTGCCGGGATTGTCATGCTCTCGCGGGGTGAAATGCCGGCGCACATGTCCCGGCATCGCAGGGTGAACTCGAGGTTCTTGGCTCAGTCCGTGTTAACTCCGGTGCAGATAGGAGTCACGTTGAAGCTGACGAGATGCTTCCTGATGAATCAGAGGCGTGCTTTAGTGTTGGTCGCTCCTAGATTGATACCCCGTCAGATGGAACCGGCAACGACCGGCCAAGCCTCAAACGGCAACTAGGAAGCATCAAGAAAAGATTCTCCCCAATCAAGATCTTCAAGACCTCCATTGACAATCCTCAAGCGAGTTGACCAAGAGAAGGCTAAACCCAAAGTGAGCGGACATCCTGGGGGTTGAGTGATTGATAGGCGAAATAACACCATCGCCTCGTGTGGAGACGCCTCGATCTCAGCCCGACACCGGCAGACGACAACCCAAGTCACGTCATCTAGAAAATGCGGGCATGGGATAAGCATCTCGGGCTTGATTCGACAAGAGTCTTCATGACGCCATCCGCCGCGTGGGAGCGCTAACCGATGCTCGTCGCCGAATTCGACGGTTGGAACAAAATGCGCCCTCTTCCCACCTCGGTTGTTGGAGGGTGAGTATTGCACTTCTTACGTGTTTGCTCCGAGTCAGAGGCGGGCTTGCTTTTTGTTGTAGATCATTGAAAAGGGCGTTACCCCTGGTTTTAGACGTTGTCTTTTTCAAGAGTCGATTCGATAATCTCGGCTTATACAACAATTACTCGATCGCCCTGACTTGGATTCAGCAACCGATTCGCCCACAATGAGTACGAGTACTTTTGTCACACTCACACCGGAGCCGGTCCTCGAGACCAAGTTCCCTCACCTCCAAATACAAGAGACCACACAGAAGGAGGAACAACAGCCCGCCTCTCAGACTGCCCAGCCATCACCTGCAGCCCAACCTCAGCCCACACAACCTGCCGACCAATCGACGGACTCATCAGCGACATCCCAAATACCTGAGACAACAAACGAACACACCATACCCTCCGCCCAGACAGTCCTATTACTACACGGTGTGAGGCAACAATACGAAGTGACTCATGGCTACGCTATTCCCGATACCAAGCACGACCATGAGCTATTGGTGCGCACCAACACTATTGGCCTGAACCCTATCGACTGGAAGTCTCCGTAAGTAAATGAGCTGAATGTAACTCGAGTTGAGTCTAATTGGTCTCTCAGGGACTATGGCTTTGGTATCCCCGAGCTCCCCTACATCTCTGGCCGCGAGGCATCAGGCACAGTCGTCCGCGCTCCACTTGGCCCCTCAAGAGTCAAGGTCAACGACAGGGTCATCGTCATTTCCACCGATTACCGAGACCTTCGAAAAGCCACCTACCAGCAGTACGTCGTGGCATCCGATTTTAATGTTGTGAGGATTCCAAAGGAAATCACCGTCAACCAGGGAGCCACACTGGGAGTCGCCTATGTCGCTGCATCACTATCGTTGGGCGTGTGTCTCGGCGTTGATTTTACCAGTGTTCATGACGGACCTAATATCCTCAACCTTGTTCGGGAGGTTCCGGAGGAGTCACTCCCGCAGGATATCAGAGGAGAGTGCCTGAACGGCATCCTTCCCGGCGAGGGAGCTAAGCCTGGAGATTGGATCGCCATCTGGGGCGGTTCATCAACCTCGGCCGTCATCGCCGCCCAGCTCGCCCGTCTCGTCGGCCTCCGAGTAGCTCTAGTTGTCGACAACGCCAAGCATGGCGTCCGAATCTCCGAGAACCCCGTCCTCCGCCCAGATCTCCTTGTCGATAGCCACGACCCCGAGCGAGCTGTGGCCATTCTCCGCGCCAACACCAAAGGGAAGCTGCGCTTCGGTATCGACACCCGAGGAAAGGACACGGCAGAGATCCTGCTGCGCGCACTGGGACCTGAGGAGCTCCACCGCAAGACTCCCCCGGTCAACTCGCCTCCGAGCACGCCACCCTCTGAGCCGACAGTTCCCGCTCATATCGTGGGCATGAGCGGACTGCCTAAGCAGGCGTCCGCGGGTGTGATATTCCATACTATGCCCGTGAAGTTGTACCATGAGGTTCCCGAAGTTGGAGAGGCTCTGTCGAGCTGGCTGGAGAGGCTGCTCGCTACCCGCGCCCTTGTACCCCCTAGAATTATTGACGTTGAGGATGGGTTGCATAACGTCAACAAGGGCTTGGATAGGATGAGAAAAGGAGAGATTAGTGGAGGCAAGTTGTTGGTTGATATTAACGTATAAGAAAGCCGTGTTAGATAAAAGTTGAATAAACCTCAACCAGACTCTTGAACTCCAGGTTCAAGAATGGATAAACGCGATTCACTCATGGAAGTTGACACGATTGCACATGAGACAGGGCAACATGTGAGCACACTGCCCTATTAGTTAAAAACTAACCGTTTTATCCATCGACTCTCAGATCTTCGTGAGAGCAGGTCTTTTCTTAAGCTCATAAACTCTTCATTGACTGTATTTTTGATCAGCTACGATTTGAAAAGGGGCGAAGAAACCAGACTGACACCTCATGTACATTTTACGCCTTGGAACCCCACGTGGTGAGTCTCATTAGCCCAAGGAAAAGGTCTGCTCGGTTTGATATACATTCGGCAATATCTTTCCGTTACTCTGTCCAAGTAGAGTTTCAAGTTTCGACGCAGGGCCGAACCGTTGAGTCGTAAAATGGCATGACTCATCGAGAAGCAGTGTATTAAAAGATACCATTAAAGCGACGCAGGGTTTCCTTAACATCGGCGGTTGACCGCATGGAGGCACCCGGAAGGTATGGGCCTTCCCTCAAGCTCTCGTGAGCCCACGAAATTAAAGGAGTCACTTCGCCTCTCCAGAGCTGGTCATTATCGTCGTCGAGGGTTTCCCAAAGCCTACGTTTTCTTCCCCATCTGTCTTTCCATCTATTGTACCATTTCCCGTCCTTTCCATACTGACCAGGAGTTTCACCAGGTGGGGGTGTAGGGGGGTCCCAAGACTCAGGAAGAGAAGCCAGATCCTCATTCCAGTTGTCTTTAGCATCAGGAGACTCGATAAGGTAGTGGCAAAAGTAGTACGCAAGAGCTTTCAGATGCTTTTCGATGTACCTCTCCACCTGTTGATGATGACGGGTCTCTTGTGTGACAGCGAATCCAGCCCTAGATTCAGAAGGTAATTTCTTTCTCTCTAATTGACCCGAGGGGAGAATGGAGCGCTTCTCATGCGTTGAGGTTTCAAAATTCGACCCATATCCGGAATCGTCGGCCTGATGGCTGGTGTGTTTGTGTTCATCTCCGCAGATCGGGCAAACATTCAGGGGCCGAGGTATGGGAACACGACCGCTACCAGCGAGGTTCCGTAGTTCTTCATCATTCTTGTAGAGGCCCTTGTGCTCGGCTTTCATATGCTCCAATAGGCCGTCCTCGGTAGGATAGCTGTAGAGGGCATTTCCGGGATGGGACAACGCGCACTTCCACTCAACATCATTGTGAAGGTGACGAATCCACATGGCCGTGTGTACTTGCCTCATGTGTTGGATCCAAGATGTACTGTCGGCAAAGAATAGCAAGTTCTTGCTGCAGTTCTGAGAAATGCATACGTAGGGCTTCAAGTCTTGGTCCACATGAGATCTAAGGTTCCTGTCAGCTTGTGGTGCACATAGGAGATCTGATCCACTAGCTACTTGCCTCCATTTTCCTCCTCGAAACACCTCGGCGTCACATGGTTTTTCGCAGATCGGACAAACGGCTTGCTTCTGTCCAGGGGTGAGGGCTGGGGCCTTGGGGTATTGTACATGTCCAGTTTTGGATACCGAAGAAACCGCCATATACTGGTCTAGAGCGGACAGCCTCTGTTCTAGCGTGGACCCGTAACCAGTTTGGCTAATGCTTCGGGGTTTGTTGGTGTGGGTTTTTGTGTCAATCGTGAGGTGCCTACGAAATTCGCGAGATGTTTGAAGGGCATGTCTAGCTGAAAATACCTCTTGCGGGGTGTTAGACTCTACCAATGATTCGAGAGATTTCTTCTCGCGGGACTCATTTGTCCGGTCCCTCTTGCGCTCGTGAAGGATTCGATAGTGGCGGTGTAGAAGAGAGGCAAAGAGGAGTTTTCCGAGCCCAGAAGGAATAACAGGCTGGAACCCGGATTGAAGCACGTGAGCTACATGCTTCTCAAACTGCCTGTCTCGCTTTTCACCGGCGTACGCAAATACCCGTCTTGCGAGGCTACCTACACCGTTTGTATGGATCATGAAGACCATCTTTTCAAGTCTCTTGAGCGATCCATCGATGCCGAACAGAGCGATATCAAGCGCACTTGATGTATCGCAAGGAGTAGTGGCACTCTTGTCCGACGCACCCATCTTCTTGGTGTCTTGTATAGGCAGCAGTGCTGAAGAAGTCAGCTTCCGGTTCGACCAGTGATTCTGTATCGTGAGCTTACCGAGAAGGAGATTCTGTTTTAATACCCCAAGAAGAAGCAGCACTAGCTGTTGGGTCTGGAATCTCTGCTCCCCATGGAGCTGAGAGTCGAGTGGCAAGTTCTGTTTCGAGAAGACATTGAAGGTGTGTAACCAAGCCCAGAACCGCTGTTGAGAAGTCTCGATAGCGACGCGTCCAGGTCGATTCCTCTGGACAAAACGTGTGAATAGCTGATCGCATTCGCGCGATATGTCGCGAATCTCTGCTTGGCCTTGTCGGTCCATGTTGCGCGCTTGGTCTTGCCGGTGTTGACATCTCAGCAGGGCACAAAACCAAGACGTCCAAGATGGGGGTGAAATGGATGACCGAGGGGTTGAAAACGGAATCTGACGGGAGGGATAAGGTGGGGAATTTTCAGGCTGGCATTTTTACGAAAGGCTTGCAGCAGTGCAAGCCTCGTCACGGTGATAGGTTTGCCATGCGCCCACATATGTCAGTTGTCTGATGAGATTGGTGAATGCTCATCGCATAACTGCCGGTTAACCGGGTACTGAATCGGCCCCGTTACTTGATTATGCGCATGCTTGTACCGCCAAGGCACTGAGGGTTACACAGGTCACTTTGATCCTCAGGGATGAAGCAAAACAATGGCCACTTGGTATTGATTATTGTGATATGTGCCCTTGAGTCTACTGTAAACATTCCAGTGTCACGCCGAAAACTGTCTTCCTTCTGAATGTGGCTGGCTCATTCGACCCTGGCCTGCCTTATCCGGCTATTGCGTCTAGAATAACTTGGCATATGCCATCCTTCTCGCGTTCCCACAACGTCCACGGTTGCAAATAATCATAGCCTCCCCGGTCTCCGACCATCTTCTTGAATATCCTTCGCATACAGCCCCCAGTGTAGAGGGTTCTCTTCCTGTCCGAGTTGAGATGCAGCTTGTGTCTCGCGAACTCTAGGACGTTTGCTGCAATCGCGGCTGCAATCGGCGTAGCAAATGAAGTACCTGTGACGTACATCTTCTCTTTGCGCAGACTACCTTTAGGCGTAAATTCTGTTTCGATGTCGCGGCCCAGAGTCGCAAAGTTGTCATCCTCCTTGTCTGGGTTCGGGTTGGTGTTCGTCGCTGTTCCTAACCCGTCTGTCGCGTGGATAGCGATGACACCCTTCCTCCTTGCCGGCCAACCGATAGGAGCGTTGCCGCCAGAGTTGCCAGCCGCTGCGAACACGATCTTTCTGGAGATTCCTGGGCCCTCGTAAGAGGGATCGATGGCCTGTGCCAGCTCTTGTTCGATGCCTTCATGGACATCATCGACCACAAATGACAAGCTAATAATATCAACCTGCCAGTTTTGGATAGCCCAGTTGATAGCCTAGATAGCAATATTTAGTCCATGCCATGCAATGAGTTGATCTAAGCTGGCAAGCCATACCCGACCAACGCAGAAAAGCCCCTCAGAGTCGATCTTAACTTTATCTGTGATCTTGGCAATATATATCTCGGCGTTTGGCGCATGTTCGAGTAGTAGTGAGGTTACAATCGTCCCATGCCCGTTAACATCGTCCCAGTCGTCGGGATCAGCCCGAGGGAGGAAGTTCCTCTTTTCTCGAATTCTCCTCGCTTGAAGTGCAGCCCGAATGCGTAAGTCTGTCTTGCTGGCTCCACTGTCAATGATGGCAATTTTGATCTTTTGCTGAGAGTAAAGATTTTCTGCTGGCGGGTTGAGATTACTTAGGGGCAAGATGTTCTCATGCAGCCAAATCTCCATGTTTGTGCGAAAGGTCTTGGCCGCTTTTGATAACCTACAACGTGTTAGCGCAACATGGCTTGCATGTTCACTCTCATCGGTGAAGTAGTAGACCAACTCAGGGCTGGAGGGGGATTTTGAGCGCTGGCCGTCAGAGTGAGACATAAGTGCTCTGCTGACACTGCTGATTGGAGGCTGCCCCCTAAATGTTGAAGACTTTGACAGTCCATGCGGTGCGTTTCTGCCAGCGACGGAGCATTCCAAGTTGACGACGATCTTCCGGTAAATGAAGTCTCGAATTTCGTTGGAGCCGCCCTCCCCGACCGCGGCCATCTTCCCCTCGGTACTCAAACAGGCTTTGACAGCTTCGACAAACATATTGTCCTGGGGCAGATAGACTCTACCATCTTCAATTATCTTCAACAGGGCGTTCTGCAACTCGAGCCCTCGTGCTGGCGCTTGAATTCTCTCAAAACCACGGATTTCCATCAGGAGTCGTCCAAAGTGAAGGAGATGGGGATCGCAACTAGGCTCACCCATAGCTGTCACATCTTGCATCGGAGGAGTCGACCTAACAGTCCAAGACAAGTATGGCTTTGCTTTTTCTTCCACGACTCCCGAATGGCTTTTGAGAAAGAAGATGTTTTCAGGACACCATGCGATCTGTCGCCACTCGTGTTGGGAGAGCTGTAGCAGAGATAGGGCTAGGTTCAGGCACAGAGTTGCCCTATGAAGTGGAAGGAAGCAGTTGGGATTGTCCGAGGTAGGGAATTGACGTTTTAGCTTGTCATTGTCCAGCAGCGTACCAAGAGAAACGGTTGGAGTGGCGATCGATGCCCAACAGGATGCTCCGTCTCGTTGACGCAGGAGGCGGCCTTCTGGACCCTCTTCCAGGAGTATACACAGACGTTCTTTGGCAGCCTCGCAGTCCTGGATGAGGCCACACCCTGGCTCCTCCGGCTGCGATATTGTCCTAGAGTCGTGATGTTAGTTACGAAAATCATTTTAAGTCAGGGCGAATTACTACTCTTGGATAATGCATCGACTCTCCAGCCAGCGACACGGCTTCCAGTCAAAGCGCGAAGATAGATAAAAGTCGAAGAATAGTTGTGACTGGTCGTCGATCTGGTCTCTGAAGCCTGTGAGATGTAGACTCGCGATGTGATGATGTTTCGAGTCGGTACTCAATTCGCACGGCCCAAGTTGCTTTGTAAGGCCTATAAATTTAAGCGACATCCCTTCCTGTAGAAACAGGAAGAATATTGGGCTATCAGACCTTTGATGAAGAATTGGAGGCAGTCTCGAGTGCGCGCCTGCAACAACTCCTCGCTCCTGAGCTGGGATTCAGAATGGTCTAGCTCAGGTGTGAGACCCCGAGGCTTGTTTTTCGACGCAATATCATCCACCATGTCGAAGATCCGATTGCACTCGTCCAGTGTCTCCAGCGAAGGGAGGGGATTGGTGTCGTTTTGCTCCTCGAGCTCTGCCCCATGGTTGTCAATCATCTGGTGCACTTGTTGCTCAATAGCGGGCGGCACCGCGCCACCATGAGAAATAGCTAATTGCGCGACATCTGCCTCTGCAAATGAGTGCAGTGTATGGGAGAATACTGTTGCTGGGAATGAATTTTCCTCGCCCGGCTCCAGGGGCTGACTTGCACCATCACCCGTTTCGGCATGTTCTAGCTGCTGAACTCGCTCACGGCTCCTAAAGACTCTCAAAGCATTTTTCAATGCGTGCAAAACTTTGCGTTTTGATTTCATCGAAGAGAAGTGAGGGTGGCAGAGTGTTGAATGGAGAAGATGGTCCAGCCTGCTTGCGGAATGCAGGGAGCACCACAAGGCTTGGCAAATGACCCGATAACTAACCTTTTCGCTTTACTCGATAACTCAAATCTCTCTTGTTATGGTGATGCATACCCCTCCTGTCTGGAATGTGCAGTTCAGACTTGTGGGCTTGCTGCCAAGGCTAATGTGCAAATGACGCCCGCCGCCCATGACCACCTGATGCCCAATTTCTAAGACAAAAGCCCAAATAAAAGAATATGCCGCAAGACCAACCTTCCTTTTACACACCAAAACCTTTAGAAACTCTACCATGGTCGTCACCACGCCGACTTATCACATCATCTCCAAAGTGCTCCCTCCCCCCAAGGGGCCGCTCAAACTGGGCACCGTCATTGACAACCTAGAAGACCTCACCCCGCTCAGTGACAGCCTCGAGATTGAAAAATCTCGCGTCACCTCCTTCCACGAGGAAGAGTTTGAAGTCAATCGGGAACAGGTCCTCAAAGGAGTAGGTGGAGTCGGCCTCAAGGTGCATGGTCTGCCAGTGGGCATTGACCTGTCTGGTGGTGGCGACACCAACGTCAACGACACGTACAAGTTCAAAGAGCTTGATACTTTCTTCTTCAGTCCTACCCTTGATGACTATGAGAGGGCCGTAGCCACGCCCCGGCTACAGACGCATCTCATGTACTCGAACTACATGCCAGTGTATATTATCACGGGCATGAAGATCGGCCACCAGCCAGAGGTGACGCTGAGAAGGGATAATCAAGTCAATGGAACTTTCACCATCGGCATCAGCGAGGGAAACACAACCCTCGGCATCAACGCGGATGCATCCTCATCCAGAATTATCGTCCAGGGATCCAAAAGCTCCCCAGACAGCATTGTGTTTGCGATCAGGGTGAGGAAGCTATCGTACAAAAAGCGCTACTACATCGCTGGCCAGAGGGACTTGCATGACAGCCCCCACAACTACGGTGCTGAGCTGGTGGGCGTGGACAGGGATGCGGACGAGGAGGATGAAGTCCCTCTTTTTGATGTCGAGGAGATGGATCTTGACGAAGAGATCCAGGGCAGGGTTACACAGGAGCGGGATAATTCCCAAGTGGGAAAATTTCAACTTGTACTTTGAGGGGTTGTTGGATATCTCAGATCGGTTTTGTTTGGATATCGTTCAGTCGCCAACTTGATCAACATTCGCTCTACCCACAGCTTTTCGCGTCCTATCTATTCGGTCACTATTTCTTCAATCCAGATAGGGATATACTCTGCTTCCTAGACGAACTTGACGAGTCCCAAATGAACAGTAGTTGCTGTGTTGAAGTGCAGAGTCGTCTACTCGGCCTAGCGTAGCCCAGGAGTACCAAGGAGATTGACAGTAGAGCCGCAGAAGAGAACTTGATATAAGTTACATAGAGGACATGAAAGTAAAATTATGATATATACGATATCCTATCTAACCCTGTCTTTAACGCTAGGAAATGTTCTATGTCAAGTTACGTAAAGGGCCCGTCCAGTGACGCCTTCGCCGCCTTCTAATCTCCGACAACGCCGTAGAGTTGTTTATGTACAAGTTCATCCTCGACCCCGCTCCGCAGAAACTGAGGCTGTTTCCGGGACACTTGAAATTGCAGTCGTCCATGGTGACGTTCTTTCCGGGGGTTGCGCCCGTGTTGCCCTCCCAGTTGAGGGTGTCGCCGCACCAGCACTCTCGGCCATATTCGACGCCGGCGTACTTGAACATCCAGCACTTTTCGAGACAGGCGTCGATAGTCATGGCGTCGCCATCGTTAAGCATCTGTCGAGGGAGGATGCGGCCATTGGACGGCTCGGAGACGCAGTTGTACATGGTAAAGTTCTTGTTGCCGGCCACGACAGTGGGAGTAGCTGCCTTGGTTGTTGTAGTACTGCTTCTAGTGCTGAGAGTGGTGCTTGAAGTCGTAGTTGGTAGAGCAGCGTTTCGATAAAGCTGAAGCCTGTTACCAGCACCACAGTACTGGGTCTTGTCTCCGGGACAGGTGAATGAGCAGTCTTTCTGGTTGTCGGCCTTGACACTGCCCGAGTTGAGGAAATTTCCACAGTAGCACTCGCGTCCATATTCTGCTCCAAAGTAACCGAAGCCATCACAGAAGGAGGCACAGTTGTCGAGCGTCATGTCGTCCTTGGCATATGCCTTCTGGCTGAGGGCTCGCATGCTGGAGGCTTCCGTCCAACAGCCCTGGAAGTCCCAGTTCCCGATCTTGTCCGAGATTTGTGGCCCCGTGGGGGTGGCCTTGGCACTGGAACTTGTGGTTGAAGAGGTTGTTGTCGTGCTGCTGGTAGTTGAGGTGGAGGAGGTTGGGCGCGATGTGGATGAGGATGTTGAAGTCACACTCGATGAAGACGTACTTGAGGCCGTGGTTGAAGTGGACCGAGATGTTGTAGCAGAGGTTGAGCTAGATGAAGTTATGGACGATGAAAGGGAAGATGATGTAGTAGTGGAGGATGTCGTAGAAGATGTAGTGGTGGAGCTATCTCTAGCACCAGCTGGATTAACTGTGACTTGGGATGTAGAGGACGTTGCAGATGAAGTGGTGCTTGAAGACGAAGTGCTGGACGATGTTGAAGATGTGGTAGTAGAACCAGAACGAGACGTCGTGGAGCTTGCAGTTGAGGAAGTAGGCGAGGATGAGGAAGTGGTTGAGGAGACGGATGCCGTTGACGTCGTTGATCGCGATGTTGCTGTCGAAGAAGAGGCAGTGGCAGCGCTCGATGTTGTGGAGGTACTTGAAGTTGAAGTAGTCGAGGTCGAAGAGCTTGACGCAGTGGTGGTGGTTGGTCGTGATGTAGAAGCAGTGGTGCTGCTCAAACTACTTGAACTACTTTGAGTGCTACTCGAGCTGCTCTGGGAGCTAGAAATACTGCTTGAGCTACTTTGGATGCTCGAAGTGCTGCTTGTAGTACTGCGCGAGGTCGAGACACTCGAAGAGCTGGTACCGCTGCCAGTGCTGCTGCTACCAACTGTATTACTGGTAGTGGTGCCGGTTGATGAAGTGGTCGACATGCTGCTTGACACGCTGCTGCTGCCACCTCCTCCAGCAACATTGACGCTCACTGTACTTGAGCTGCTGCTGGTTCCAGCGCTCGAGGTCGTCGAAGAGCCAGCAGTGCTGCTGGTCGTGGTACTGCTCGTCACAGCACTACTACTGATGGCGCTGCTCGACGTCGTGGTCGTCGCTCTTGTGGTGCTGCTTGTAGATCCACTAGACGTGCTGCTCAATGCTGTACTCGAAGTGGTACTGCTACTGCTAGTAGTAACACTTGTGACAGTGCTACTACTGGCGGCGCTGCTCGTCGAGGCACTTGCCGTTGTAGAACTCGTGGTTGAAGTCAAGCTGCTAGTTGTCAAGCTGGTCGTTGAGCTTGAGAAAACGCTCGAGACAGACGAGGTTGTTGAGAGCGAGGAGGAAGTTGAAGTGGAAGCGAGGCTGCTGCTCGTGGTGGAACTCGACGTCGACGATGAACTGCTCACGGGTGCATTAAACTGGTACACGTTCAAACGGTTAGGACCACCGCAAAACTCGGTCGAGTTACCTGATGCATGTCAGTGTCTTCAATCAGTCAACAGCAACAAGGAGGAACCAACCGTTGCAGAGCATGGCACACTCTCCGATAGGCGCAGGGACAGACCCAGCAGAGAAGTCATTACCGCAGTAACACTGGATATTGTCAGTAATTCAGCCAACACCGAACATATTTGAATGAAGACTTGCCTCTCCACCGTACTCAACTCCAGCGTATGTGAAACTTCCAGACTTGCAAGCTTGAACACAGTTGGCAACTGTGGGCGAATCTACACCCTTGCCAGTTCTGAGTGCTCGACCGGTAGTAGCCTCAGTATAGCAGCCAATACTGTTGTATCCATAGACTCCAGGGTTCACATAAGGCCCCTTGGGACCATCGTCGCCTCCAATAGTCCCAAAGCTGCCATCCCAGGACAACGTGTCAGCAAACAGACTGATGTATGCACCAGCTCCATCAATGCCATTACCGCCGCAAATCTGGTTCAAGTCCCCAGCACAGTCAAAGTTACAGTTCTTGTCATCAACCTTGAGATTGGGAATCTTGTTTCCACTCCAGCACTCCCGACGGTACTGTGTCCCGCAGAATGTCGAGCCCTTTTGTCCACAAGCGTTGATGCACATCTTGTTGGTGTTTGTCTCGTCGCCGTATAAGAGATTGGACAACTGACGACCGGGGTTGTTCTCTTTGAAGCAGCCTACGTAGCGGTACTGGCCTAGACCGTTGGGAAGAAGAGGCGCGGCTTGCTCCGTCACGGCGTTGCAGAAGAATTGGACGAACTGCTTGTCCCAAGTAGGATCGTTGGTATTCATGGTCCACTGCGCCGTTCCGTTGTAGGGCTCCAAGTTCCACTGACTCTTGGGGACAGTGCAGGTGAGCACTGCAGTCTGGCTCTGGCCTGGTGCGAGCAGAGTTCCCTCAGCCAGATCGATTTGGTTGGCAGCTCGAATAAGACCAGCAACTCCAAAGGGCGGCTTAGACACGGTGAGAGAGAGTTTGACACCGCCCGGTGCAACGTTATTGGTAACTCTGAACCGCAAAGACCTCGAAGTGTTCTCTGTAACATTGCCAAAGGTAAAGGGCTTGCCAGATTCGTAGGTCACCCAGCCAGAGCCATCTGGTGTCTGAAACTCAAGTAGAGCTGATGCTGGGTCACCCGCCGAGGCCGCCATGTAGACAGTTCCGTTGCCTCCGGTCGTAACAAACTTGACCCATCCTTGGAAATTTCCAGCAGAAGATGTATCAGGTCTGATGGAAACGGCAGTCGAGATGCCTCCGCCGATAGTAGCGGGGATATCTGTCAACGAGAATTTGCCAACCTTGAGACTTCCAGTGCCGGTCCATGTGTCAAAAGGTCCATCTGCAGATGTGTTTGAGAACAACACGGCTGACACTTGGAGCTGATTGGTTCCATCGTTGGATAGAAGAACAGTCTCTCGGTCAGGGTCCGTCCCTGTAACTAGTCCAGCGAAAGTGACAGACTTTGGATTCACCGACAACAAGGCGTTGGTGCTTTTGCCAACTCCCGTCAGCCGAACTCTGGTCGTCTTGCTGTACGAGTCATCCGTCACCCCGGTAGTTTGAATGTTGACAGTTCCACCAAGTCGACCAATGTTCTTGGGGAAGAACTGGGCCTTGAAAGAAAACGACTTTCCCTTGGTCAGAGTCAATGGCAGAGCAGGAACCATCGAGATGTTATAATTGGTACCATCCGCGAGATCGATGCTGTTGATGGTCATATCAAACGATGCCGTGCAATTCACCGTCTGCGGATTTGTAACGTCTTGAAAGTCGGCAGTTCCAAAGTCGATAGGGGACGTGCAGTTGAGAGGGACCTTGTTCGTAGCGCCAAGGCCGTAAAAGTAACCGACCGTCGTTCCGATGTAAGCCATTCCATCGCCAAAGACTGGCCTGCTGAACTTAGTGATACCGACAATGGTAAAGTTCCTGATGACATTCAGGTATCCATCCTTCGGAATAGCGTCGTAGATCTTGAAGTTGGTGTTTTGAACGTCGGACACCCAGAGCAGACCTGTACCTGGCTGTCCGTTCAGGGATGTGGTCGTTCCGTGGCTTACGCCCAAGATGTAGGCGTTCTTTGTCGGGCTGTCAGCAACCTTTGTGAAGTAAGGAACGCCGTTGGTGCATGAGAACTTGAAGACGTGCGTGGGATATTGAATGACTACAAAAGTTAGCATCACAACCCTGCAGATGTCTCAAAAACGTACCGTTGATGTAGATATAACCGCCTTCAAGGGGATAAACACCAGCGCCAGCGTAAACAGAGTTCTCGTTTTGAAACGTCTGAATCACCCTATCCTTGCTATTCGGTCCATTTCGATATCCGCCAAGATTGTCGAGGTTGAGCCAGTATGTCTTGCCCGACTTTCCTGTCACGACGCCCATACGCTTGATATCACCGCACGAGAACTGGCTCGGCAACAGCTCCAGAGGACTCGTTCCCAGATCCTTATCTGCGCCGTCCAGCTCCTGCTTTTCGTACGGCATGAAAAAGTCAATGACGCTGAGTGAACCATCATCGTTGATGGACATGTGAACAGCCGCTTGTTCCATGGCCGTGGGCGGAGTAAAACCATTGACGGGGATGGTCGAGAGCTGAGAAGCGTAGCCGTTTCCGCTGGCAAAGTACATGGACCCAGCATTGTCGGACGCAAGACCACCTCCCGACATCCAGACACCCGCGCCTTGAATGGTGTTGGGAACACCATTGCCTTCCGCAGCCCACTTCTCAACAATCTTGCCAGTAGTCTTGTCCCAGCCAATGATCCAGCCTGTGAAGTTGTACTGGACGCAGTGGGAGGCGAAACCGGCATAGACGTACTGTCCCGTGTGAAGCAATCCAGGGCGCTGGTGGTGAATTCCGCCCGTGAACATCCGATCGGGGTTGTTGTTGGCAATCAGGCCTTCGAGATTGATCGGAAAGTTCGGCCTCTCGGTGAGATCGTTGACGTTGATAGCGTGAACGTAGTATCTACCAGCCGGTCTTCCCTGCGGGACCTGCCCAGCCGTCTGATCAAAGTACGTCTTTGCGGTGAGATACCAAGTATCAGTCGAAGGATCAATGACACCCGTCGCAGTGACGCCAACTGTCGGGTTCACATCGACACAGCCGTCGAGATCGGCCGTCAAGAAAGGAATGTGAAGTTTTCGAGACGCAAGAATCTCGCCCGTCTTGGCGTCGAGCTTGTAGATGTTGTTCTGTGTCGTCGCAAGAAACACGTACTGCGTGGTGCCGCCAGAAGGAGTGTAGACGAGAGGCTGTGAGAATATTTGCTCGGCTGCTCCGACGTATCGACCGGGGAGGGAAGTCTTGAAGACAATGTCGAACTGTGGACTACCGACAACAGCAGGGTCCATGTTGTGGTTCCTGCCACCCTCCTGGTTAGTATCACGAACTCACATATTCTCAGGCATCACTCACGTCTGGTAACCTGTTCTGGAATTGTCACCTCCCCAGGTTATAGTATCTGTAGAACCAAGACCCCCAACTCGGCCGGCTAGGGCCGAGAGGAGCAGTGCAACCAGGACCTTCATGATGGCTATGCAGCTGATACCTCGAGCCCTCAAGAGTCGGAATTGCGTTTTGGCGAGAAGCTCCAACTTATTCCCCTCGGGAGGCGTTTCGCGGTGCAAAGGTTCTTCATATATACCCTCAAAACGGTCGGTGGGGATCGGCGCCAGGGGCAACTCAGGAGTTCAAAGGTCCAGATCCTTCTTCTTCGTCACCGCAAGTTTGCCAAGGAGACTCCATCGTCCTCGGTTCAAAAAGGGTGACCTGACTTCTCAGTCCGGCAGGTCATTCATGCTCCATTCAGCACGCGTTTGGCCGTTAACCTTTTGGTCGGGCTCACCAAGCAGGGCCGCGAACTGGCGCCACGAGGCGGCAGCATTCCCGTGTCGTTCGACGGGCCCTTGCAGCTTGCATAATCTGGGTTATAGTGCCGGAGCATACGGAGCCAAGATTGGCGCCACGAGGGGCAGACGATTGTTTGCGATGAGGTTTCTATGCCACATGCGGATAAGACATGGGGCGTGGTGGCGATGCCCATGAGGCAATGATTCGTGCCTGTCAGCTGTATCGGGCATGGCGCTCTTCCCAATCCGATTGAGTTGGGGACCCTGAGCCGACGACTCCTGTATTTGCATTCCATTGGAATTCTGGCGTCAACCACTTCTTCATTTTTCTCCTGATGGCTGGCTAGCCGAGTCTGCCCTTGTTGCCACTCTCCTTTGTCTGCAAGGGGGAGGCTGTCTCACGCGGCCCGGCGGACGCAAGGGGGCTATTGAAGGTTACTCGCATGGGAGTGAACCATCCCCCGTCTGCTTGATCTCGAGAAGATGGATATCGGCTCTTATATGTAAAACTGCTGTGGAATGGACAGCTCAAGGTTCAATGGCGGCCGAGGCGGCGCAAAGGATGCTGGGTGTGGCAAAGCTACTTGATGTTGATCCTCCGATTGAAGTCCACATTAAATCAAATCTTGATCAAGATGCTGTGCCTGACATGAAGTCATAAACCCTTTGCCTGGATCCCGACGCCTCGGTTAGGTGTTATCTGAGATTCCGGAGATAACCGGGGTCCGGTGAGACATTCCACTTAACCAACCCTCATTCGGCCTTCGACGTTGATGAGCTTTCTCTCCATGAGCCTACCGCATTTCCGGGTACATTTCTGCATCTGGGACATCGTTCAGAACCGGCAGTCTTAGTTCTAGCTTTGCCAGGCAAGGGACTCACATCAAGCCAGTCTAAAGAAATGAGGGACCCTAGAGAATTCGAATTGTAACATAAACTCGCCGGATGTGCTCCAAGAAGCTTTAAGGATTTGGCCTATAAAAGACCTTCCCCCGGTGGCTCCAGCGGGTTGCTCCAGCGGGTTGGAAATATCGTTGACCAGCGAGATCAATTTGAATGATAATAAAACCGGTGTGATTACACTTATGTTTATTTTACACATTTACGGCATCAGCATGTCTATTCCATCTACATTCATATGTTCATATATTCTGTAACTACAGCTGTTTCATTTCACACTGGTTTTCTACCCCCCTTACACACTTTTAAATATTACATTAAACTTTTCTCTATTTAGCCTGTGCCCCGCTGCTTCACGGGGCTATTAAATACTAAAACCATGTAGATTATTCTCTGTTATTGAGATGAAGCGTGATGTTAAGTCGTGGCGGTCTGGTACCTATGCATCCTCTGGCTGAGGGCCAAGCAAGCAGCCCTTGGCAGTTGTGCCCAAAGTCCATCCCATGTGCCAGAGCTGTTGAACGCTCTGCACTTCCATGGATGATATATTTCCAAGAAAAAGGTTAATTAATGAGGACAAGTAGACATTCGGGCTGTGAAAGAAGCATAACCGGTAACTAACTTAGACATAGGGTACCCAAGTCAAGGCGGCTGGCTGGGCGATTACGAAGAGTAAACATTATCTAGTAGATCTTTATGTCTTTAGCATCAACTAATATCTCTTTATGTTCCACTATGCTTCCGTCCTTATCGGCATTTTTTACCCCGTTCATGGCTGGTTCCTGGGTCAGTTCCCTCACTCGTTGTATCTCGTTGGACATGGATGTCGTTAGGGCGACGATATCGGCACCGCAATTGACAAAGTGAAAGCCTTGCTTATACTTTTGAGCGGCTGAGCTGATGGTTAACAAAATATCATAGTCCCATGGGTGTATGTGACCTGCCTGTCCCTGCGTCGAGAGCGAAATGCCCTGCGTACTTTCCGGCTGCTAGCGCTGCGTCGAGAATCCTCTGAGAGGCTTGCTGGACCTCAGGGATTGAAGCGTGGTCAAAAGCCACGTACCCTAAAGAGGATGCAAGATCATTCGGTCCAATGAAGAGCATGTCTGGGCGGAGAGAGGTTAGTCAATAGACGGTGACATAGGCAAGCAATTGATTGGAGGCATACCGATCCCGTCCACTTTGGCAATCTCCTCGACATTTTCCACACCCCTGCGAGACTCAATCTGCACAAAAACCATGACCTTTTCGTTTGCCTTGAGAAGATAGTCTCGCCCAGTGAGGTTGAATGCCGCCGGGGCAAACATGGCGCCGGTGCCCCGTATCCCTTCAGGATGGGCTTTTGATGGGTACTTGGCCGCTCGAACAAGTTGTTCGGCCTGCTCCTTGGTCTCGCACATTGGCACCATGATGGCGTGGGCTCCGGCGTCGAGGGCACGCTTGACCATCCAAGGCGCATCGGCGGGGATCCTCACAACTGGCGACACTCCACTTGATGAGACGGCACCGATCTGGAGGTACATGTTGTGATCATCAATATTCCCATGTTCACAGTCAATGAGCACCCACTATGGAAGCAACATTAGTCTCGAGGCCAGGGAGGGGAGGGCTGCTGGAGGTCACCGACGTCTTGCCCTAGAGGTGCAATAGTTCTTGCAAGTGTATAACCTGGCAAGGCGAGCCACTGCCCGAGACTGGGGCCGTGGCCATCTCTGGCTCGCTCAAGGGAGTGTTGGAGACGCGTCTTGCCGTCGACGACGGGGGATGTAATTTGATTCGACATTATTTCACACAGAGGCGATCCCCTACCTATGGCACAAAGTGGGTAGGTTGGTTAGGCCTTAAAAACAACTCTCTACCTACTTATCCTACCGTCCGCTCCGGGGGATACACGTGACTGCATGTCCGACCGGCCGGAGCTCGGGCCGTGGCCTTTGCCCCCTTGATGGATGGATCCATCAACGATAACATCCATGTTCCGTTCAATCCCCGAATAACTAGCGAAAGGGAATCATGGTTAAACGAGGATAGGATAGGCGACCGTCCCCGCACTCGGCCCACAGATATGACCCCGAGCTCCAGCGTTATCAAGTTAAGGATAACGAAGACCGAGCCCGCGCCTGGGCCCATTGTTCTGAGTCGAGATGGGCGGACGGCACCAGGAAGCGGCTATGTACCACTGGGTTAGGCGGGCAACTGATGTCCAGTGGAGCCGACCGCGCGACAATGAGATCCTCGCCTGCCACCTACTCGGTGATCGATCTTGGGACATCCAATCCATTGCCATTCGCCATTTTCCTGCTGCTGTTGCATTGCGTACCCTAGACCCATCGATTTGAATGACGGATGCCATGAGTAAAGAGCCTGGTGACGGTGTCGCGCCTCGTGTCTGGCAAGCATGCCTCACTTGTCGGCGCAAAAAGGTGAGGAGGCGAGCAACCATTTATCGAGTCTTGTCTTACGGGCAATCCGACTGATACGAATAATTCATCTTATCCAGATAAAATGCGACGGGAATAACCCCTGTCATAACTGCGGCTCTCGTCATCTCACATGTGAGTACCCTGGAAGCAACGACAATGCTTCTAGCAGTCGCAGGTAAGCATTCCCCCCACCGGCTCACCATGCAGTGTCATTCATCTGACCGCCGTAGCTATGCTACCTTGTTCGAGGCTCGCTTCCAGCAGCTTGATACCTTGTGTCAGAGGCTTGAAGCTGTCACGGCTCAACTCACCCGCGTCATTGAGAAGCTGCCCAGCGACGTCCAACCTTCACCACATCGAGGATCCGCCGCCACGGAGCTGGAGCAGGTCTCTCAACATCTGCAGTCGCTCCTCGATCCGCTCGACTCGGGAGCAGCATCGGGCGCGTCTCATACTGAGTTTGCGCCATCCGAACCGGAACGTGACACCGATTACCGCAGTGCATCCCATCACCCGAGTCCCGACCCGGAGATCGAGGTCGACCTTTCTGATGAGTCTGTCGACTTGGCTCTCCAGCATAACCCAGCCCTTGAGAGCTTTGGGTCGCTGGTTCCTGACTCGTACGGGAAGCTAAGGTTTGCCTTCAGGCCCCAAGCTGTGTCATTTCATAGCGGCTGACTTGTGTGCCTAGGTTCATTGGTGGTGCCAGCAACCAGCTCCTCGTCAAGTCTATCCAGAGCCTAGCCACTGATAACCCTCAAAAAGACCCAGAACCCGACAATTTTATCCCAAATATGCGACACGGACCAGATCAGAGGGATAGTAATCCTTCAGTTGAGGTTCCTCTGTTCATCCAAGGCCTCAAATGGCGCGAGTTACCCTACCTGCCAAAGCCCGATGATCTGAACCTGCCCCCGCGATACATTGCCGACATGCTCATTGGGCTCTACTTTGACCAGTTGCACTATACATTCCCAGTCTTGTTTAAGCCTCACTTCATGGATCGCTACACCCGCCTATACGTTACCCAAAAGCAGACACCTAGAGACCGGGAATTTCTCTCCGTCTTCTTCGCAGTCTGTGCATGTGCGTCAGGCCTCATCGCTTCCGGTGGAAACCAGTCGGCCTTCCCCGGCTTGGAGTTTTACGAGAAGGCTTTGCTGCTGCACTTCTCAACCATCGGCCAGGCAAGCGTGGAACGGACGCAGTGCCTGGCACTCGTGTCTATGTGCTGCTCTGGGTGGAATACACTGTCATCGAGTTGGCACTTTGCTGGGCAAGCCGTTAGGGCAGCCCAAGATCTCGGGATGCATCTCAGCAACCTCGTATGTCTTCTCTCCGTGTAAAGTGGCCTCGCTTATGTTCAATAGACGGCGCCGTCTCAAGACTCGACAAGGGATCCAGGGGCATCTCTGCTGGAAGCCGAGCTGTCTCGACGAGTTTGGTGGAGCGTATACTGCCTCGACAGGTAAGCCATCTCGTTAAACACTTGTTAATGACTGTGCTGGGCAGCATTTGATTGCTTTTTTCTCACAGAGTCACGTCCGTCTGCCTTGGAAGACCAATGGCTGCTAACGATGGAGATTGCTCCTGTGCCTTACCTCGATCTATCTCAGACGAGGAACTTGAGGCAGCATGCGCTCGTCCAGACGGTCTCGATGAGCAGCCCGCGTCGTCGAAATCGCCGTTGTCGGGCTTCCTGGCATTTACTCAGCTGTGTCAGATATCCAGTAGGATTCAGAATCTCCAGGCGCCTGCCAGAATAGCAAGCCTCGGCTCGCCACAAGGTAGAAGACGGATGGCGAAGTTGGCCAAGGACATTGAGAAATCTCTGGACGAATGGCTCGATGGCTTACCGGATGAGATTCGTTTTTCTGCCAAGTATATACCCTGCTGAAGATAATCATCAGTAGAGAAATCGCTGACCATTGCTACAGCACCTTAGATCGGGGACCAACCTTGACAATGTCCATTCTTGTTTTCGTCATACATGCAGGGTCTCTCCTCAATCTCTACAGGTAAGGTGCCCTATATCTCTTGCAGATGTGCTCCCAGCATACTCAACAATGGCCTAGAACCTTCTCCAACGATAAGCAGACATTTAGTCAACTAGACCCCGTGAAGAACTGCATTAGTGCCGCTCGTAGCTGTGTCAACGCTGCCGAGTTAGTCCGGGACTTTGTTCCGCCATCACACTACTTGGCATTGTCCGTACACTGCCTAACAATATCTGGTTTGGCCCTGTAAGAATCATGCCACCCTATTTCAAGTAAATATTTGGAAATTCGGAACTAACCATGACTGTCCAGGCTATGGATGCAAGATCCACCCCCTGAAAAGCCCGACCCAGATGTGGAGAAGTGTGTTCGATTCTTACATGACTTGGAAGGGGCATGTTCAGGGGCATCCAAGGGGAGGGCAATCATTGAACAAACACTGGGGAATATGACAAGAAACCGTCAAGGTTCTTCATTAGACCTAGATCTTCAGTTTTCGGCCATGCTTCACAGCCAGATGCCCGACTTGTTCAGCCTGGAGTCATCTGTGACGGGGTGCGCAAACTTCTGGGGCACATTGTGATGGATGAACTTTTGGGATTGAACCTAAAGCCGACTCTGGACTTGAAGCTAGATAGTTCAGTTTCCGATACATCGGGCACAGGGAAGAGGCTATTTATGTAGTACCTCATATTGTCTCCCCCCAGAACTGGTCCACTACTTTCCTGAGACGCTTTACGCCCTCGTGGATCTGCTCTTTCTGAATCACAGTAGTGTCAGCATCGTAATCCTGCGAATTTTGAGGCTTTATCCTTACAGTGGGAGTTGCAAACGAGAATCGAAAGTAGGCGGACCTCGGATCTGCTCCTCGAGCCTTGGTCGAGACCTTATCAGCGCCCTGCCAGGCGTGGTAGTATGATCCCGGAGTCAATAGCACAAGCCCCGCAGCCAAGGCCTCCCAGAGCTCCTGTGCAAAGACCTGCTCCGGATCCTCGAGCGACTGGCCCTCGAGCTCGGCGAAGCGAGGGACACTGTTGAAGTAGAACTTAGACCAGACAAACATGCCGGCACCGGGGTCTACGTAGCTAAAGACGGGCCGTAGCTCGCCGTTCTTCCCCTGGAGGCAGGCGACATAGCCCTGGGCGGTAGGTACCGGCGACTCGGCGGCTGAGACGACGGTGAACTGGTCGTAAAAGGCCGAGAGAAGCCAGTTCCGCCTCGTCTCGTACTGATACTGCAGATTCTGCAGCCACGATAGGTACCCGTCAATCCCCCACTGCTTGAAAAGAGCGATCGTAAAGGCCTGGCTGAGGCCTGCGGGATCCTGGGTCTCGACCTCCGTCACGCGGAGGAGTCGCTCTGTGAAGACGGGGTTGGCGACAAAGTAGCCGAGCCGCAGACCGGGGAATAGCGTCTTGGAGAAGGACTCGAGGCGGACGACGCGGCCTTGTGTGTCCATAGAAAGGAAGGACGGGGTTAGTGACTTGAGGAAGTCTTCTGTGGGAACCGGCTGGAAGGGCGTGTCTTCCTTTTGAGGCGAGTATCCCGGGAACTGTAGAAAGTAGTACGGGTCATCTTCAACAATGATCAAATCTGGATGGTGTTAGTAGACACACTATGAGAGAGATGAGCCGTGTGCATACCAAACTCAACACAAACGGCGTAGATTTCCTTGCGCCGGCGTGCTGAAATTGTTATACCAGTAGGATTTGATCCAACTGAGACAAGGTACAACCTGCAGAAAGTACATAATCAGTTTGCAGAACCCATCAATCGGGTCGAGAGAGTGCGTACAGCTTGGGCCGCCCCCTGCCCCTGGCCTTTTCGTCCCAGTTCTCGAGAAGATCCCGCAAACTGGTCGCTAGGATACCTTCTGCGTCGGCCGCCACAGGAGCCGCCTTGATCCCAAGAGGGATCCAGAGCGCCTGTGCCGAAGGATATGTGTACTCCTCGACGATAACATAGTCGTTGTCTTCGCAGAGCAGACCAACCACCTTTGCCCATGCGTTTGTGTTTCCCGGGTGCAAGAGACACTCATACTCGCAGGGCGGAGCGTGTACTCTCTCGGTGAGCTCTGTCGCAAGCTGGATCATCTGCCGGTTACCAGCGCCAGATCCTGGAATTAGAAGGTTAGCCGTAAGTGGCTACACAAAACCTCGGCGGGCTCCTCATACCGTATTGTAAAAACTGGGTGAGGTCCAGATCTCCTGGTGACGATCCGCGACCAAGGTTGAGGCTCACAAGCCCGTCCTCAGCCGTCTTTTGGGACGGCGCCGTGGGAGGAGCGAGGCACTCAAATTTGGCCTGCTCAAGGGGGAATAGAGAAGGGTGAGGAAGACCTTGGCACATGGTCAGCTAGTAATCTTGGCGGGTAGTTGTCCCGTAAAAGGTACCTCCAGCTAAGCTGATCATGCCATCATAGCCCATAAACTTAATAATGTCCTTGAGCGGCGATGGATGGCGAGACTTGCTCTTGATGTTGATGTGGTGGGAGAGATCCACCGGCGTCAGTTTGTCCTTGATGCTGCCCATGGTTGCTTCTCTGTGCTGGTGTGCCGAATTTGTTCATGCGTCAGGGCTGGTGTTAGTTGAGATCTGAGATGCGACCTGTTAAGCATCGCTCCCCCTTCTATGGTGCCTGACAAGGGTCTACTTAGCTATTCAGAAGACTTGCGAGGTTGCGTAGCCCGGAGCGAGAACAAGGTCCGCCCCGCTGGTATCTACCCGAATCCTCGGCCGGAGATCCGTGCGGGGGCCGGCCCGCCGCCGATAAGGAACGGATCTCGGCAGCCGACAAACGGATTGACTACCTGTGTAGATGATTCAATCATCAAGTCCTCGGACTCTTTCTTGGCCGCGTTTACCATCGTTTGTACGATCATTTGCACTTGAATCACACTATCAAGATGGGAAACACAATCTCGTACAACGAAAAGCCCTTTGATCTGGATCTGGGCGACAAGGGAGTCATCCGGGGTCTCCAGCTTGACGACAAGTCGCGTCGATATGCAGGCATACCCTATGCTCTTCCTCCAACCGGGGAGCATCGTTGGCGCAAGCCGAGGCCGCTCCCATCAGGTTACACCTACGGAAGTGACACAGGCGGCCCATTCGATGCCACCAAGTTCAGAGCCGTATGCCCACAAAAGGCATTCCATGTCGGCAAAGCCGAGGGCGGTGATGGGGCGTATAGTGAAGACTGCCTTTTTGTCAACATATGGACTCCTGTAGGGAGCGAAAGGCAGAGCAAGTGGCCCGTCATGCTTTGGTTGCATGGTGGATGGTTTCAGATGGGTGACCCTTCACAAGAACCCGGCATGGATCCTACAGAGCTCATTTCCACCGGTGGTCTCAACGCCATCGTCGTGGCCATAGGCTATCGCCTTAACATATTTGGCTTCCTTGCTGGTCAAGACCTAGTCGAGGAGAGTGGCGGCGTCTCTGGAGGAAACTTTGGGCTCTGGGACCAGCGGATGGCGGCCGAATGGGTCAAGGAAAACATCTCCTTGTTTGGAGGCGATCCGGACAACATCACACTCGCAGGGCGAAGCGCCGGGGCCTACAGCGTCGAGGCTCAGATGCTACACGAATTCCGCCGGCCGAGTCAAGGGACTTCCCTATACAGGCGCATCTTTATGGATTCGAATGCGATACCAGCACAGCCCAAGTCCCTGAAGGATACCCAGGCTCAGTTCAATGAGCTGTGTCGGCACTTTAGGATACAAGAATCGTGGCCTGCCGATAAAAAGCTTACGTCCCTGAGAAAACTCGGCGTTCAGGAACTGATCGAAGCCATCCCCAAGCTGACGCACCACACATTCCGACCAGTCACTGATGATCTCTTTATTGACTCCGGAATGATGGAGTATCTCGAGAGCGAAGACTTTGCCAACGAGTTCAAGGCCAGGGGATACAAGATTCTCATCGGCGAAGTTGCCAACGAGGAGACTCTGTACTCGACATATAATAGTCCAGAAGAACCAACTCTGGGGTCTCTCAAGATCCAAGTGACGAACTACTATGCACCGGAAGTCACAGACAGGGCGATTGACTGCTATCCGCTACCTACATCCAATGACTTGGCTCTTTGGAAGAAGCTCTTTGGTAAGATACTCCCTTCAACAAAAAACGTCACCATCGGGCTGATCCACCCATTTCTAGGTAACATCGTATCTGATGGTCAGGTAAGAGCGCCGTCCAGGGCACTGGTGAAGCACCTGGAGGAGAATGGGGTGAATATCCACGATATATGGCGCTATCAGATCGCCTACCGGCTATCGTTCATCGATGAGACAGTGGCACCGTTGTCATTTGGAGTTGCACACGCAATGGATAAGCCCTTCTGGAAGTAAGTCTACCCTCATCGGGTTGTTCTAAACAGAGCCATTTAACAGGAAAACAGCTTCTCGATATCATACGGTCCGACACCCAAGGAAAGGCAACTCATGGCTGATTGGATTCGGATCCTGGTCGCCTTTGTCAACAACGACGAAACTTACGAGTACGGGTCCAAAACGGTGCAAGAGATGAAGGTTATCACGCCGGAAGGTACTATCGAGGTTCAGAAGGATCAGCGTTGGGATGAGCTTGTTAGAATCGGCAATATCTTTAGCGGTGGCAAGGCATAGGCGAAAATTAATGACAAATTGAATGTTGAAGAATGAGAATGACTCTTATAACGAATACGTTATGGTAACCGAGAGGGCTTGAAAGACGATGTGTAGTCCCAACGTAGTATCATCCTTAAATAGCCAACATGGTGGGAAGCACGGTGATGAACCACCGATACAACGAAAACATCCATAGCAAGGGTGAGGATAAATCTTTTGATCAGCTAGATTTAGATCATAAATTATGCTGAATGGAGATTATAGTGCTCATCAGTCATGGAAATCTCAGTATCAATATTTGAAGTACGTATTTCGGAGTTTTCCCCTTCCCCAACCGCCCCTGGAGATAGAGGACAATCTATGGACGCCAAATTTGACCACTGGTAGCCTATCTTGATGGCCATCCCCAGCATTAATCAATACTTATACTTGAAGTGAATGTTCTCTCGATCAGTCATGTCGGCCTCCGCATTCTCCTTTCCAAGGCGCAGGCTGTCCTCCTCAGAAATGCCCTGCTCCCGAATCAACTTGGCTCGTCGACGATTCTCCCACATGTCTAAGGACCGAGTTAGTCTAGGTCAAACGGGCAGAGTTTCGGGATACTCACAGTAGGCTCGCCACGTTCCCATGCTGCAGAACTCGACGCAGTAGAGGACGGCGCAAGCGGTGAGGCCTCGAATGTATCTGGGAGCGTCCGAGGCAACAAACATCTGGGCTCCAACAGCGTTTCCAACACAGTAGGCGATGAAGAGAATCGTAGCCGTAACTGTCTTCTTGGTTCGACCGGCGACGTTGGATGGCAGGAAGGTCCAGATCACTGGTGATGAAGTGGTGAGCAAGTACTATATCATCAATGCTCTCAGGATGTAATAACACTCACTAAGTCCGGGAAGCGATCCAAATACTTGAAGGATATACATGCCCCATCTTGTCCACTTCATGCCATCCTTTGGCAGGAATGCAAGAGCCATCATGCCTGAGAAGGCCGGCACGAGGGAGAACATCATCATAACGACTAGTCTTTGTCAGCTAGGAGTCAACAAAAGATAACGAAAACCTACATCGAAGGTTGGGCTTCTTGAGAGTAACATAGCCGACTACTAGGAACCAGCAGATGCTCACACAGTAGTAGGGAGTGGACCCCTTGAGCAGCGTCTCCAGGGGAGTGAAGCCAAACGACTTCCAGATGAGCTTAGAAAAGGTCGTGTTGGCACCATTAGGGAGAGCGTTGATGATGGTGACGAAGAAGAAGAAGTAGGTCTGGGGGTCTAGGCACGATGTGAGCAGTGTTTACTCGGTTTGGCTCGGATTGCTTACCCTTGAATGTGGCCCAGACCTGCTCCCACTTGAACTCGGATCGCTTCTCGCGATCAGATCCCGTCTGGTTGGCGACGACACGGGCGATGGCGGCGCGCTTCTCTTCCTCGCTGAGCCAGCGGACCTCACGAGGAGTTCCGAGGACAAACCAGACGAGGATACCGCAGGTAATTGTCAAAGCTCCTAGCAAGAATGAGATGCCCTTCCACTGTTTCAGGGGTCAAGTGGGTTAGTTATACGCTCGATTTACAGGTGGGCTAGGGATTGCTTACAGCAGCTAAACCGCCGGGGTGCTTCTCGGCATGAAGACCAATACCGTACATGCTGAGACCGGCTAGGATGTTCATGCCGGCATTCGACGTTCCCCAGATCAGAGAGCGCAGAGTGTGCTCCTGGGAGGTATACCACGCGCCGGTGATGAGCATAAAGGTGGGAGAGATGGTACACTCAAGGGCGCCCTGAAGAGTCCGAAGAATCATGAGGTGTGCAAAGTTCTTTGCAAAAGCGATGCACAATACAATGACACCCCAGAGGACCATAACGATAGACAGGAACTTGCCCGTGTGGCACTTTTGCATGAGCCAGTTGCCGGGGCCCTCGCAGACCATGTACGAGAGGTAGAAGATGGTGCTCAGCCAGTTGAACTGCTCGCCCACGAGACCCGTGTCCTCGCGGATACCAAAGACGGCCTGCACACTGAGGGATGTTTTGTCAGTCTGCTGCGTACCATAGCAGATCCACATGAGGGGCAGAAGCCAGAGGTCGATCTTCCAGAGGAGCTTGCGGTAGTAGGCGTCCGAGTACTCAACGGCCACATCGTCGACGATGCCCTCTTGGACGTCCGCGTCAGAGGGCTTGCGCTTCATCTCGATGTCGCCGAGGGCTTTGGGGATTTCGCTTGTCATTGTTGCTGCTCGAGGTGGTATGCGAAGCTGCCGTGGAGATGAAGATGATGGACCAAACAGCCTGAACGGCCGATATATGAGTCAATCACCATCACCCCAGCACCAAGGCGATATCACCATGTCCCCGCCGGTTCTCGCTTGCGAACTAGCTCGCGATTCATATCGTCGGCCGGATCTCCTCCGGACTCCTCCCTACCTAGCTGATAGTGTACCCGGGATATTCCCACAGATAAGCTTGTCTGGAGCTAGAAAAAGCTCCGTTATCTGGGCCACCTGCTCCGTCGTATCTCCCCCGCAAACAAGCGAAGCCAGAAACGCGGGGAAATGAGACTACGCGTGCAAGCGATGGGAGTCCATTGGGTCACGGTCTTACAATATTGGCTTTTATGCGACCGCCATGTTCTGGAAACTGCATCCTTTCTTATGCTGGCCAATGGCCTCTTTCAGAGACGTCACTAGTAATGAGAAGACCTCCAGCTGTCGCGTAGGGGTTTGTCGGGTGAGGGATGTCGGGCTTGGCATTGGACCCGAGAGCCTGGCACTTGATGATCGCAGCGACTACATCTGGTGTTGAGGCGTCTATTGTTGGTGTTGAAATGTCGACGCGCCTTGGTAGATATCGAAGAAGATCTTTTCAGCAGGATAACATTGCTATCAGGGTCGCTGGAGTCAAGGAAATGAGAGTTGGTTGGTCACTTCAAAGACCGAGTTTCAGGGCTGGCTATCGTTGCTCTTGGCAAGACCAAGTCCGGAGTGGATGAGTTGAGAGTCCTTAGTCAACATTGACTGCCCCTCCGAGAGGCTAGAGGGTAGCTCTACTTTGCACTAATTCCGCCTTGAGGCTCATCTGACATCTGGTAGCTATCATGACCCGAGGTGTAGCTCACGGGCCGAGATCCGGGCGGGTTTACCCCAGAGAGGTAAACTTGTCAATCCTATATCAACATCAGGCCATTTCCGCCAATCTTTCGGGTAATGTACCAGGAACATATCCGCCAACTCAGTCGGCTACGAGCCAGGTTGATTGATATGCAGGCAGACTCAAGCACATGAAGTCGGCTGGGTCAACTCCGAGCTCCCATCGATTGATAAAGCGCCAGTGACATTGAGCGTCTGATACAGACACTGTCCATAACTACACACCAACACATGATGCAGCACCCAGCAGCGAGTACGGCGCCCTTCCCTCTGGCCTTTGGGGTGGGGACGCTGTGGTTCGAGGAGAGTCGCCAGGACATTAGCCGCAAAATCGTCGATGGGATAAAGACGGCGTTGGAAGTAGGGTACCGACACATAGACTCAGCTCAAAGTAAGCCTCTATATGACCTTAAAGTGCTTCTTTTACTGATTTACCTCCAAAAAGTGTACAACAATGAACGAGAGCTGGGGGTCGCGCTTGGAGAGTCGGGAGTGCCAAGATCTAAGCTGTTCATCACCAACAAGACTTTAAATCTCGACGATCCAGAGTCAGCTCTTGAAGATACCCTCGCTAATCTCAAGACGCCGTACGTGGACATGCAAGTTATCCCCTTTCCCCTTCAATCCCTCTCACCCACGCATTGCAGAGCTGACCGTCTCCCTCCAGGTATCTTATACATGCCCCATTCCCAGCCACATCTCCATCTCATCTTCAGGAAGCATGGCGCAAGATGGAGGTTTGCGTCGACAAAGGCCTCGCCAGAAACATCGGAGTCTCGAGTTTCAGCGAGCAGCACATCGACACCATTCTCGAGACAGCGAGGATACAGCCGGCTATTGACCAGGTCGAGATGCACCCTTATCTACCACAGTCCCATCTCAAGGCATACCTCAGAGAAAAAGGGATCTCAATGGAAGCTTTTGGGTGTCTCGTTCCTCTCACGAATCCCCAGCCTGGCCCAGTCAACGGCATCGTCAAGTCGTTGTCGGACAAGTACCGTGTGAGCGAGCCGGCCATCCTTCTCAAGTGGGTGATTCAACAGGGGATTCGGGTGGTGACTACGAGTGGCCGAAAAGAACGGTTACAGAGTTATATGAATGAGCTTGCTGCTTTTGACCTTGATGAGAAGGAAATAGAGGGTATTACGGACACGTCCAAGGGCACACATGTCAGAATGTTTTTTGCAGAAGAGTTTAAAGCTATAGAGTTAGTTTCATCTAGTTAGTGCATGCCTTCAAGTCTTAGCCATCAACTCTCAGCTGGCTATGCTAACTCACAAGCAATTGCTTCCAAGACAAGACCAGATTTCGGATGCCAATTGCAAAGGTAACTGGTTTTAGAGTAATGAGCCGTGCATGTCTCGCCGTACCAGTGATAAACATCTATATCCACGCTTGATTGAGAATTTCAAGAGGCTCTAGCACCACCACGGCTGGCCTTGGTTACACTGACATCTCTTTGTGATTATGGATATTCGTAGTGATAAGCGAGGTATGATTTGCTAGCTAATAATACTCAAACTCTTCTGCCATGATCGGTTACTTGTCCTCCGTTTTTCTTCCCTCAAACTTGAACATTTCGTTGGATGGTACGCCGTTCCTGTCCCTCATCTTCACCGCAGCCTCTGGCCCAGCGACGGGGACTCGATACTCAAATGAGCCTTCCTTCGCGTCGGGTAGATCGTAAGGAAAAGGTAGATACTCGGGCATCAAGCCGAGCTGTTTCAGGACAGTGCCCTGGTCCCAAGAGATGTGTTCATGGTACAGTCTATCCCCGCGGATGTTGACAACAGCTGTGAAGGGCACTTCTGCCTTTCTTCCTGTGGGAGGGACTCCGGGGATGCTATGGATACGTATCAGCAAAACCGTCTGGCTGTGATCCATCTCAACTTGTTTGCAGGTGACTTACAGCCAGTCAATCTCTCGATCATGGGTGAATTTAAAGATGAACTCATCGACAACCGTGTTGATGCCTAGTGTGCGGCTAATGAGCTCCAACTCGGTATCGGCAGAGTTATTGAATATGAAATTATGCCGATAGAAGTTTGTCAGCTTCTGGCGACCAATTCCGCCGGTTAGCTACAGCAGTGTCAGTCCGGTCTAGGATGAGCGTCACAGCTGTCAACGAACCGTGGGAACATGGTTGACATAAGGCTCTTGCACCATGGTGCTCATGGTGTGCTCAACAGAGCGGTCAGCGAATTCGTAGTAGGTATGTTCTTCCCAGATTGCTTCCAGGTCGAAATTCGGACCACCCATGAGGGGCTTGAGAAACTGGAGGCTTCTTGTATGCGATATGGATTCTGTGATGTAGTGGAAATGCTCACTGGCTGGTGTTGAAAATCCATAGCCCTTTACCTTAGGATATTGGTACTGGGTGACACCCTGTTTCTTGGTAGATGCTGCGGACAGACCAGCCTGCCCAGCTACATGGTTCAATGTGGGGATATCGACTGCCGCGAGGCTGTCGAGAGTGGATGCATTGGTGTAGACGACGCCGGCAATGATCTGGGGGACTTGGGCCAGCGCTGAGGCTGCTTGGTTCCAGAGATCGGGCTCGTAGGCTGTAGACGGTCAGAGTTGGAAGACGAGGGCGAACCAGGCAGCTTCCACTTACACACCAGGCCCACGTTGCCCTTTGGGTCGCATTTTGAACACTGGTCGAGTGCCTCCATAGCCTCGCGCAGTACATCCTCGACTGGCCTGCCGTTGAAAGCGGCGGGTTCGAGTTGGACAACGGTGTATCCCTCTTCCGCCCATTTGAGCAAGGGTGACGGCGCGCCGTCATAAAAGGCTAGCGGATCCTCTGAATGCCGGTGCAGGATGATTAGGCCGGGCCCATGACCACGCCGCGAAAGGGGAGGCAGCAAGAGCATGCCCTTGCTCAGCGTGGTGAGCTGTGAGGTGGGAAGCGGGGCTGGCGGCTTTGTGATGTCTGCAAACATGATGAACGTGTGCACAGTAGACAAGACACAGGTAATGCAAGGATTGGTCGATACTAGTTCGGGGAGCTAGGTTGGGTCGGGAATGTAGGTTGTTGGAGGATCAGGGACGGTCTTCAAGATTTCACTGCTTGCCTGCCTGCCCATCTACTACCTATAACCAGCATCCATCTTGTGCTACCTGATGCATGGCAAGAACGATCCTGCCGGCTTCCATTTGTGGTGCCGATCGGCAACCTCTGTGCCTGCTGTAGAGTGCCCTAGCCGACGATGACACGTCGGGCCGTGATCCGTACCGACGATCCGCCCTGGAGGCCCTGTCCTGGTTTTGATGCGCCCGGCTGGGAGAGTTACCATAAGAGTTAATAGAAGGATTTATCAAGTTTTTGCTGTACTATTCTGTCTTCTGTCATTAAAGCCGGCACGCCTTGTCCAACAAATCAAGTCCCGGACTCCCGAATAGCCACAACACACCAACCATGACCTCGTTTGCTCCCAGCCAGTGTTGCTCCCTTGGGAGCCTCCACGAGTGAGTCCATAGTCGCGGATAATGCCGAAACCAAATGCTCATTCAAGGACAGAGATGAACCCACCGGAGAACTGGTTGTGCTCGAGGGCCAGGTGGACGCCTACCTCGCCACGCCGCCTAAGCAGGTACAGTCGCTAAACGTGGGCATTCTATATGTACCAGATATCCTCGGGATATGGCAAAATAGCAAACTCATGGCCGACTTATTCGCTGCTCAAGGCTACACCACTCTGGTCTTGGATATCTTTAATGGAGACCCTGCACCTTTTCATATGCCTGACGATTTTGACATTATGGGCTGGCTATCTCATGGGTCTAACGGAAGCAACCCGCATACTCCAGAGGCCATTGATCCAATTATCCTCAAGGGCCTTGCTCACCTCAAGTCTCTCGGCTTGACTCGTATCGGTGCTGTTGGCTACTGCCTGGGAGCCAAGGTGAGATTCAGTTCCTTGTTATTCCTTGCATCATGTCTGCATATCATTGAACAATACTAATTGCATCTTCAGTACGTCATTCGTCATTACAAGCATGGCATTGAGTGTGGCTTCATCGCTCACCCTTCCTTTGTCGAAGCTGACGAGCTGGCCGCTATTTCCGGGCCGTTGTCGGTTGCTGCAGCCGAGAATGACGACATCTTCACTGTCGAAAAGCGTCACGAGTCGGAGAGGATTCTTTCCAAAACAGGCCAAAGATACCAAATCAATCTCTTTTCGGGTGTAGAGCATGGCTTTGCGGTGCGAGGTGATCCCTCCATCGCCGTGCAACGTTTTGCCAAGGAACAAGCATTTCTCCAAGCCATTTCCTGGTTTAAGGATATCTTTACACAACAGGGCTAAATCTACTCGGAATACTAAAATATAGACAAATGTCCTTTATCAACTAATCTTACCTTAATAGACAAATATTAATGTTAAGTGGGTAAAGAAGACTCTTGCCCTTTCTTTGCTTACAGTCCCCCTTTTCCTAATTGAGCCATGATATCAGAAAATACTCTGGATTCCAATTCCCAACACGAAAAGGTATAACCACCTATGAGTCTGTCTTGGTGAGCCCGTCGTTTTAATGTTGTGTCAGGCTCGCTCCAGGGTAGCGGGCATGTCTAGAATCGCCCAACTATTTCTGTCAGTGATTATGCCAGTATCTCGAAACTGTGGTTGTGCGTAATGCATGATGTTGTGTATGCGGTCACTCGAGTCTTTGCATCATGAGGTGTTGGCGCGTGGCTCGAATGGACACGTCGTGAAATGGGCCTCAGCTCCATCGGAACATGACAACAGTCCGAGCACGATAGTCGACAGCCTTTTAAAGAGTATTGATCCGATATTACGTCCTTTTAAATAGTAATGCTCGCCTCCGCAATGGTCAATAGCCTCTAAGATGAGGAGATTCGCAAACAAGGTCATACAAGAAACATCCGATCGTCGGCCGTTGGAGATGGTCCCTTGGGGTTCTAGCCAGTCACAGAATGAGGCCATTCAAGCACCTCAAGATGCCCCTGTACACATCCACCAATAACATCACTCATATTTGCCTAAAATCGGAGCTGCTCTCACTCGACCCTCCTATTCCAGTCTAGCCCCTCGCCTCCAACATCTGCTTCCAAGCTAGCTTCTAGAATAGCGCGAACCAATCTGCGGAGCTGTTCACTCGCACTGCGGGGAAGTTTGGGGGACATCCATGTGATGTGCCTGGATTTTAAAAAGACGAGGCCCGTCCCTTTTGTGCAAAACCCCGGCCCGTTCATGCGATCCACGGCCATAAACTCACGCCGTTCAGCGTCGATCGATCCGATTTGCCCAGAGCAGAGCGGTAGCAAACGTGGGGGGTGAAGAGTTGTGAATGCCATGCCGCCAAAGAAACGGCCCTATGTACCAAAGACGAAGGGTCAATACAGCTTCATTGTCCGTCAAAAACAATCACTAATCCGTCACAGGTTGCCACGAGTGCTCGAAACGACGCATTCACTGCGACCGCACCGAGCCTAGCTGCAACAAATGCGCCTCTCGTGGTCTAAAGTGCAGTGGACTTGGGATTCGTCATCGATTCAACAAGGGTGTTGCTGCGAGGGGCAAGTGGGCTGGAAAGACCATCGAGAGGGTATATGAAGAGTGCGCATACGCAGAGAGGTCGTCAATGCTATCCTCACTAATAGCAGTAATAGGAATTCATGGAGTCTTACCGGAAACGACAAACATGACACGATACCCTCAAAGTCGACTTCCACGGTGAATCTTGTCCTATCGGATAAGACAGGCACGCAGCTTGATGGCGAGACTGAGGAGCAAGACGATGACGACATCGAATTCATCATATCAGACGTCAAGGATCTTGTACCTGGAGGAATTGGTTGGTTAGAGGATCACACCAATTTCTGCAGTGTCTTTCTTCAGGAGATCCCCCAGAGCACACCAGGATGGAAGAGGAACCTGTTCCTACACTGTATGTGATTTCAAATGAACCGTCACATTCAATTTCTAACGAAACTCAGTCTCGCAGTACATCTCGACCGAGATGGTCGCCATCGACGGCGTACTCAACGACTGGCGTCACATATTACTCCCTCTAGCCCAGACCGACGAGCTTGTCATGGACGCCGTCCTCACCGTCTCTGCCTTTCACTTCCATCTAAACAAGCTGTCCCATAACCTACACGCCAACAACCAGCAGCACACCATCTTTGGAGGAAGCTTTGGCATTCACGACTTTTACGTCCCGGATCCGTACCAGCTATGTGGACGCACCCTCCGAGGCCTGCGACAACGACAGGAGCTCGTCAACGCTGACCAAACTGAGAAACACTCGGTTCTGATAAGTCTCTTGTTGCTTATCACAGCTGTGTTGGTGACTGGCGGCTCTGACTTTCCGGTGCTGTTCCGGATGATGGAGTCAGCGTTTGACGCTATTGGAGGCAAAGAAGGACTCGGGACTGGGACCTTGGCCGAGTTTATCATGCGGGAGCTACACAAGTAAGTTGACAGACATTTCATGGAGTAATACTTTCTGACACTTTTGTCTATAGACTTCGAGTCTACGCTGCTCCGCACCTCGGCGAAGAAACAGGCCTCGAGATGATTTCCTCACAGGCCCGGACTGCCCAGCTATTCGGATGCCTAAACCACTGCATAGACCAGTATCCCCAGCACTCATCTCTATCTTCACAATTCGCAGATCTCGTGTACCAGGCGCGAGACATTTATCTCCAACAAGTCATGTCAGACCAGACCTCGGCGTTTTTCAACTTTGAGCCCGTCCCAGGTAACCCAGGCTCCGTGGCCCGCCTCGAAAAATTCATCGAGTCGCTCAAGAAAATTCCACACACGTCTCCCGTGGAGCACATGCTCATCTGGACAACATTCGTGGCGGCTTCAGACGCGCAGCTTGATGAGCACAAGGCGTTTTTCGAAAAGGTGCTTCGACGGCATCATGCGAGAAGTGGATTTGGGAACTTGCTCAAGGGTATAGAGTCACTCAAGAAGTTATGGAGTCGGAAGCCGGGGGAGAGGTGGACTTCTTTGTTACCACAGGAAAAGGTCCTTGTTGCGTGATTTAAAGCTAACTTGGGACGAAGACATGACCACCAAAATTGGAAGTGAAGATAGAGTTCTTGTATAATACCCTAATAATCTTGACTCTTTTCCCACCCCAGTATATCTTGTGCATGTAAGGATAGACCAACTAAGGGTCTAGGCCAAGACATGCATTCACTTTTCGGCAGTAGAATGGCAACACCATGAATTCCAAGACACGGCAATGTTGTACAGGGAAGAACCCAGCTGTCAGAACCCGAGAAATGCAGAGGAATTCACGTGGACCGTGCTTGAGATTATGTCCTGACGCTTATGCCAGATCGCCGGCTAGCTAGGCGCAGGGTTAGCGTGACTGCAGTCAGCGCGGGGAGAATGGAATTTCTCAAGTTTATTAAAAAGATCACAGCATGCGGGCGTATAAAATGTGCTGCTTCAATTGTAGTAACGACAGGGCAATGAATGTATAGCCGCGAGCAGATGGAAGATACCCTCCACCTCAATAGCTGTCCAGGCAATAGCTTACAACATGTTGACTAAAAGTCCTCAATTCGATAAACCTGGTAAGCAACCTCTTCATAAGGATGCGCCCTGTACTTTGTCAGCAATCAGCCCAACACCAACAAGACACACTCACTCCTTCAGCGCCGAGACAACCTTCTTGACAGTCTCCTCCCCCGCGCACACCGTCTCGACTCGGACCTCGGGGATCTCCTCGAGCTTGCCCACCTCCCCAATAGCCGGGTTGGCCGCGTCGCCCGGACGAAACTGCCCCGTGCCCGTCGCCTGCCAGCAGCATTCCGTGTAGCCCCCGGGCCCCGGGTAGCGGCCCGCGCCGGCCTTGAAGATGGCGGCTTTGCAGGCGGCGACGGACGCGGGGGGCGCGTAGAAGACGAGGCTGAAACGTCGAAGAGGTGGGGTTAGTGATGCCATTTTTGCCAAAAGGCGATTGCCGATGAGTGCTCGGGGAGATGCGATGGATGAACTGAGCTGAGGGTGGCGATGATACTGTCCCGGCCCGGAGGTGCGAGATAAGCGCCGAGATGTCCGAACGATTTTGCTTCTGTTTTTTTGATGGTTCGAGAAATTCAGCTAAAGCGTTTGAGGCACAGTCAAACAAAGATGCAAATCTCCACCAGATGCAAGCCTGCAATCATGTGACGTCGCCGGGCGAATCTGCGTAACCCATTTGGTAAGCCGCGAGGTCATCCATGGCACCATGTCTGCAGCTGAGGAGCGGACACGCCCGATGCGGGCGAATCAGAGGCACGCTCCAACCGGCGCGAACTTGCCGGGCCTATGTTTTACGAATTCGAAGAGCATAATGGTTGTTGAGGAGGGTGCGTCAAGTTGAGGTGTGGGAAGAGGTGGTATTCAGCAAGGACATACCCAAGAACCAATCATCCTTGCACTGGCACACTGATTCTATTCTAGCTTTTGAGGGTTGGTGCAAAGCATCTTGAGCCGTATCCTTCCAGAACAGTTGACCAAGCGTCCTCCACTTCATCGGGAATATCGACACGAGATGAGCCAGACCCTCGTCTATATCCGTGACCACTGTCCGGTACTCCCGGCATCTCTCCAAGTATACGGTCGAGGAAGCGATCCATTGACCACAGTCCCTTTCCATCATCCAACTTGACACCATATGCCGTCGGTTCCGGTGCCAAGACAGGCCAGCTTGCTATCTTGGGTCTTTGCGCACACTTGCTATAAACGGTCTCGAAGCCTGCGGCTGTTCGTCTGCTCATGGCTGGATCTTGGACCACGGTGATAGAGCTGGGGTTGTGAATACCATGACTTTCCAAGACCTTTTGTGTCTCTTCCGGGCTGGCTCCGCAGTTGATAGAACGGTCGGCCATCAAGATTGTAAACCCATCTTGATTTTCCAAGTCACTTCGTGATGGCGTCAAATTAGAGCCCCCAACCTCCAACCCGTAAAACCTCTCCGCAATAACTTTCAAGACATGCGCCTCAGGTTTCCCCTCAACACTGTCAAAAATGCACGAGTACCGCGCATTGGCCTTGACTGCATCATAGACGAACGGAGTAGAGGGCCCAATGCCGCCGCACAGGACAAGCACCATCCTCCGGGGATGTTCCTGGTTGCCGTCCGGGGTGGACTTTTGGATATGCCGGGCGGCCCACTCGAATACCGCCTCGGCAATGACGAGGATTGCCGACGCGCACAGGACGACTACATCTGTTGGTTGTGATTCGGAATGGGTGCTGTTTCGGGTTTTTGATAGGGAGTGGAGGTATGTTTCGAGTTCGTTGGCGCTGTAGATTTGTTCGAGGGCGAGGAAGCGGGAGACGAGGTTGGCCGAGCTGGAGAGCTGGTCTGTTTTCTTATTGAAAATTTGCGAATGCATTTTGAATGTCTTGACAGGCAGGGTATCCGTATTATGGAAACTGGATTGAACAATGAGATGGAAGTGGAGATGAGCGTTGTGTGGGATATTTGACACTTCAAGTCCCAACCATAATCTGTGCGTTGAACTCCCTGGAGGATTCCTCCCCTCCTAGTATAGCCAGAGGAGAAGGTATGAGAATAAAAGACCGATATGTCTCAATCCCATCATCAATATGTCGACTTAGTAAGATTTGCAGTACTAATTAGCTGCCTCGGAGACGTCTTTAAAGTTTGTGACTAACTCAAGCTTCACGTAATATGGGCTACCCACCGGAATCCCTTACCTGTTTGGGCAATCGAGACAACTCCACCGGATGTCTCGAGTTGCTATTATCCTATAGTTATTCAATCAATGGTCATTCTCTGGTAGAGGATGTCTGTGCGTGTCAGGTGAACAATTTGTTTTGCAAAAACGACGCTCTTGGTGTTGCCCATCATCTCGCAATTGGGTGTAGTCATTGAATCACCACGGGCGGGCTACGAGGTTGCTTTCATGAGCGCAAGTGCAAGTCTTGGCTTATGACAATTCGGCATTTCCATGCATCAAACCGCGGCTGGAAAAAAAATAAAATAAAAATGATTCGCATCCGTACATATGCAAAAGATGCCATGCAATGCTTGGCCGAGGATTTGCTTTGTTAAAATGTCTCTGTCGTGCACGCCAAGGTCAGCCAAGACGGGATATCTATACATCGCCAAAGCTTCGCCAAAAAGAACACAATTCTCCAACGGTCAAAAATCACGGAAAATAACGGAGGGCTTATGCACAAGACAAGTTAGAATTTCACGACGGCTTGGCTACTACCTCATGCAAGATTTCGTCGTAGATAACCGAGCCTGAGTGGGGACGAGTCGTCAACGGGAATTTTTGCCTCCCAAAATTCATGCAGGTCCAAGAGATGGCTTTAGATTCGAATCTTGGTAAGAAATACTTAATATTTATCCGTTTGTATATCCCAGTAAAACTTGTAATGCCCGCTCGCTATGTAATGAAACCGCCAATCCATACTCAAACATCCTTTCCATACCTAACCCAAATGTACCTAATCCCTCAACGCCTGTTGTATGTACACTGCCCACACCCAGTTAAGGGCTGGAAGGCTCAGACTCGGACTCGACTGGGTCCTCGACCTGCTCAATCATGCCCGTCTTGACGTCGTACACGTACCCCGTGATGGGCACGTCCAGGACCAGGGGGCTCTTTCTGAGGAACGAGACATCATCCAGCACGCTCTGCCGCAAATCAGAAAAGGGCAGGAACGCCATGTGGTCGACGTCCTCCTTGAGCTCCTGCCGGATCTTGGACCGGAACTCGTGGTCGGAGAAGCTCTGCATGCCACAGCCGGTCTGTGTGTTGGGAGCGTGGGGTTAGCCTGCTGAAAACACCGGGCCGGTCGTCTTTTTTTCTTCTGCCGGAAAAGGAGGGGGGAACAACAAAAATCATGGGATCATCTTACGTGGTGCATGACGATAATCTCCCGGGTTCCCAGCATCTGCTGAGAGATCAAGATGGAACGAAGAGCTTCAACAGCTCGGCCGCCAGCTAGAAGAAAAAAGTGTCAGACTCGGTGATAACAAGACAGGCGCAAGAACGGACCATTTCGAATGACATGGGCGTCGCCAAGATCTAGCCCTAGCATTTTGGCTGGGTCGAGTCGCGAATCCATGCAAGCCACAATTACCACCTTGCTGCACAATCGCGTTGTCAGCCCTTGATCCATGTCATAATTCACTCTTCGTAGATCTCATACCGACGGGGCGGCGAGGGCAGGTGGGCCTCGTTGAACGTAGCCGCATACTTCTTGTTGGCAGCCTCAAAGTCGGACTTGACAGAGGAGGAGAAGAAGTTTGTCGAAGGGACCATGGAAGGCATGCTGGGTAGAGGTGGGTGAGGCTCTGGTCTCTTGAAGAGGGAGGAGAGGACTCGGTCAACCAGGGAGAGGAAGTGTGGCATCTCAGCTGCGTCTTGGGGTGCGTCCCGTCCAAGGCCTTTTATTGTTCGATGTCTTGGAAGGCTGGGCCTCGTACGAAATATCAATATATACACGTTTTCTGGCATGTCCATCCGCGGTGGCGTTTTCCCTTGATCCGAGTGTGTGTGCTGTCATCCTTGTCCACCCTTCTCAACACAAGACGGGGACGGAGGGCCCCGACGAGGAAGCTGGAGATACCCCTCACACCTATGCCGGGGCAATCTTTCACATTCTGGGGGCAATTGGCTAGCTTCGGATAATACAGTACAGTGGTGGCTCATATCGTGCCATGCCAGGGACATCCAGGTCTGGGTCCGGATGCATGGTGGCCCGCCCACTATCCAACTATTTGGCATCTGCATATCCCCCCCATGGCACCATCCATCTCGGCGATAGCCTCACTCCGACCTCGTTCTACGACCGACTAGGCGACCAAGTCCGTCTCCCAAGAATTGTGTTGAAACGTCAGCTCTGCCCAGACAAAGCCACAACTGGGTCATCCTGGCGCCTGGTTGGGCAAGGCCGAGGCCAAGATGCTGGGCCACACACAGACTGGGGGGGTCTATATCAGCGCCAGATTCAGCCAGTGGCTGGTACGCTATTGCCAAGGAGAAATCCGGGGTAAATGGCATGCATCTTGACGTTTTTGTCATCAGTGCGCGAATCGAAAATCCAGACGCTTGTTCCCCTCATCAGTCGTCGTGTCCAGGTAATGCTGTTTCTGTTCTTCCGACATGGCGTTCCACCTCTCCTCACGCGTCTTATTGCGCCAGACGTAATAAACCTTGACGAGTAGATATAGGCAGATGTTGACGCAGGCCAGGACGATCAGGGTCCTGTTGCCTCGGCGGTAGCGGGGCTTGTCGTCGGCCCGGTAGATGTTGGACGCCATTATGCCGGCGGTCTGGACGCACATGTTGTACATGGCCGCCGAGACGGTGCGCAGCCGGACGGCGTTGGAGTTGCGAGAGTTCCATCCCACCTGTATGGCATGCGCTGCACCCCACGAATTAGCGTCGTCATATTGTCTGATGTAGATGTAGTCTTACGGGATGGGTAGGCGAGTAACAATGTCAGAATCATCCATGCTGCCCATCTGTTAATCTGCGTGACATCTACTACATACAGAAAAATCAGAAACGGAAGCGCCCAAATCTGAGATAGCATAGCTACAAGAGCCCTCTCGTCGAGAAGGTCAGACAGGTACGTGATGCCCATGATGGAGCACATGGTCAGAAACGTGGTGGGAACAGTTAGCAGATTCGTGACAAGGGTGCTGAACCCCAGCTCGCGGAGTATAAGCGTAAGGTACTGGTGCGGCGGCGTCACGGGCTGGCCCCAGACCAAGCCGAGCGCGTACAGTGGCCAGAGGTCGTAATCCAGAAGGCTCTGGGCCAGGAGGCTGAGGGTGATGGGCTGGCGGTTGTGCATGTCGCCCTTACTAGGGTCGTCCCTGATCACCCGATTAACCATGATCACCTCCTCTCTTTGGTAAAGGTCAGCAAGAGGGCTTCGAGAAGCTAGATATAGCAGGGGGGGCAGCTAAATACCGCTCATCGAACCACCCCTGCTCCCCGCGGAACCAGTTCGCCGTCTGAGTCGGCGAGGGTGGCATCAGACCGACGGCTAATAAGCCCACAACGAAAGTGAGAGCGCCCTGAGTAAAATGATGAGTCTCTTTTAATGCTCGACACGTTTTATTCCGGCCACTAACCTCGATCAGAAACAGGTACCGCCACCCTTCAAATCCATGCAAGCCTCGGAGCTGCAACAGACCAGCTGCGAGAAACCCGGCCATGATGTCAGAGAGTGACATGGCAGCCCAGAAAAAGGCAAGACGTAGCGAAAGCTCGTGAGATTTGTAAAAGTAGCTAAGATATAGAATGACCTATAATCTGCGTTGGCGTTTCGAAACCTGGTAAATGGTGTGGTGTCACACTCACGTCGGGGATGAAGCCGCCCTCGCATATCGCCAGCAAAGCACGGCTTACGAGAAAGGATGTCTTGCCTGTAAGCCAGAATTGGCTGGCTGATACCACGCTCCAGACGCATATCTGCATGGGAACCCATCTGTCTGGGCCGACCCATTTGCTGAGGACCTGCGAGGGGAGCTCGGCGCAGAGGAACGACAGTTTGAAAACCGTGTTCCCGAGGTTATAATCTGGGGAACATCAGCTGTTGATCAAAGAAAGGGGGTGAAACAAGGATGCGGACCATCAGTGGTGAGTCCGAGATCTGGTAGGAAATTATCCGAAAGTGCCTGGCTGAGGTTCGCCCTGTCCAGCTGCAGAGCCATAAACATGACACAAGAAAAGACCATGATGCGAATATCAATCTTTCTCACGAGCTTTCTCTCCTCGTTCCACGTCCATCTAGCAGAAGGGTCAAAGCGGTGAATGTTTTCCCAGTCTGGACGAGGTTGATATCTCTTTGCGAGTTCAGGATCGTCAAACACTGACTTCTGAGTCGCGATGGCATCACCATCTGGTTCATCACCTCGCTGCCACCAGAAGCGCTTCTCTGTGACTGTTGAAAGAGGCTCTAATAGGTCGAGGTCTTTCGTGGAGACTGGTGGCGTTTTGTTGTCGCCGCTGAGGAGGGGGATCTCATCTTCTCTGCCAGATGTCCAGATGACAGCCCCTGTGGCGTCTGGATCTTGGTGCTCAAGGTGCTGGTACGTGGCTCTGGACGACCTCCGCGGCAAGCGAAAAGAAGAAGACATGTTGCCCTAGGAGACGAGGTCTGTCTCGATAGAAACACTTAACTTTTCAGTAGTTTGGAGCTCAAGATTGAGGTCTAAAATGAGAAATCTAGCACCCAAATACCCCTACCCACGAAGCACGACATCGCGACGCCGTTTTGGGGTTTATGACGCCACATCTCTGCTCGACAATCTCACCCACGAGTGAGACCTGTCCTCGCAAGCCATTGGGTAGAACACCCCACGGCGAGCGTGGGATTCAGCAAGAAGCGCTGGAGATTGTCGGAGGATGCCTCGCAACTCGGCCAGACAGTCCCCTTATTGGTCGGCTTGGGTCATGTCTGGCGCAATCGCCCTTGTGATACTTTCGTGATTGGAGCTTGTGATGACGAGTTGGTGCCCCGCTTGATAACCTCTCAGGAATGACAACGTTGGAATTACATATCACCACATTGCGTATTTTGTAATCAATCTCATCATCTAAAAATAATTGCTGTTTTGTGTTGGTGAAGTCGACAGGAGACGAAAAAATCCGCTATCTTGTCACAATATTGAGTAGGCTGTGGAGTGGCAGGCATATCGAGACCCTGGCAGGTCACAATGAACTCGAACAATGGCAGTTTTGGATTTTAAGGTTTTAAATAGTAAAAATCAGACACATACTCCATCATGTCAAGATCGGATACCGGATTCGATTAGCGAAGGACTCTTGGAGTTTCTGATGTCAAAAGGGTTATGGGACCGTAGGGTAACATTGCGGGATAACATCCTACATCGTTCGTCTCACCTCAGATCTCCGTTAATATCAATGCCTTGATCGAATGCTACTGTGACAATGACACCTCGGTTCATCCGTAGCTCTTCTGAGCCATTGAGAATGAAAATTCTCTAATCAGCAGTGCGCTTTTAGGGGTGTTACGTGAGATTAAGCAAAAAGAGCAGAATCCTCATCGTAAATAAACATCACGGCTTTCAACTCGAAATCTCGCATCACTCAAACCACTCTTCACAGACCTATTTTATTCATTAAAAAGATCTATCTATATCTAGGCGGACCAGTCTGCATGCCGGCCTGCGGCGGCTGATTCCACCCCTGCGTTCGGTGTGACGACTCGTTGTGCCAGTAGTCGTGCACCTTTTGATTCTTGTCCCCCATTCGCGGCCATATCGCCTCTGGTAACCTGGCTGCCGTCGGTGGAGCGTGTCCTGATACCTCTTGCAGCTTCTCGTCCATCATCTTGGGCATTTGTCGCTGTGCTGCGCGGTTCTTTTTTGCTTTTCTGTGTCTTGTGCAGAGGATGATGCTTGCAACCAGGATGGTCAAGGCGACTGTACTTCTTTAGACTGAATATTGCACAGTTTAAACACGAGAACTCACCCAAAATGCCAAAGGCAATGGCAATCTCGACAGCCCCAATAAACTTAATGCCACCCCCATTGTGATCCCCAGCGTCCTCGGCAGTGCTCTCCGATGTGACTGTGACCGTCGGTCTTGGTAGAACCCCACTTGCAGCCTCGGTTTGCGGCACCAGACGAGGTGTAATAGATGTAAAGAGTGTTGTTGACTCGACTGCCGAAATGATTTGGGAGACTTGGTCGTAAAGTGCTATGCTCTCCATTTGGTAGTTTGTCGTGTGACGTATTCGAGATAGGGAATCGATAAAGGAAACGATCGATGGACCAACTGAGAACGGAGAATGTCGTTGAAGTCGTTTTGATGGCCAGCCAATGAAGGAAAAGGTGAATCAATCACGCAGTTGAAGAAAATTAATAGGCCGTTAAAGATAGTCGTCAAAGAGTCCGCTCATCCATCAAGGATTACAAGAAAAGAAGGACATCCGTCAAGGATTGCGATCCAAAAAGAAAAGAAGGAAAAAGAGTGCAGAACGACGACATGATATGTGGAGTCTAAAAAATGCGGTCAGTTGCAACTGTTTGAGACTTCCTAGATCCGCCTGTAAGGCGAAACCGGGAGTCGCTTGAGGCGGCGCTGGTGAGACGGCAGATCAGACACTTTGACCCCTGGACGGCCTCAAGCCAAGCCCACGTCTCAGCATCATCTGGTGCTAAACCTGGAACTTGGCAGCCAAACTGAGTCAATGCATTGATCTGGCAGGCTTAGCCGGTTACCGAGAGGTCACATCGAGTCGGCTGGTGCTGATTCCGCGCCCGTTGCGTGGCTGAGGCCCCCCTTTGTAGGCGCGTTTAGAGGCCATCAGGGACTGGAGCGCCACGGTTTCAATTTTTCTCCCTTTTGCCCAGCCAACGATGCATTTCAGAATCAGGCTCTTCAAACGTCGACAGAAATAGCATCAGTCAGTTTTAAAATATGAATAGTCCATTATTAGGCCCAGCGACCTCACGTGCTCACCTCCTCGGCATCCTCACCGACCGGCACACCCGGCATTCCACTCATCCTTTGCCGATTTCAAATCCCGAGTCTGTCTTCCCCGCAAACTCCCTCCACAAACGCAGCAACCTCTCCAAACTCTGGGGAAGCTAATCGCAGGACATGATTCGTCCAATGCCAGCGACCTTCACTGTTTCTTTCCATTTTCAGCATGTGAAAGGATCTCAGCAAAGCTTGAAAAATGGCTGACGACTGCTCTCGACGGACATCTTCATTCGCCGAACTGCGGGGCAAGCGGAGGCTTCGGATATATCCATCTAGCGCGCCTGGCGGAAAATTCTACATTCTGTGATCCTTTTCTACAAGATCAATTGGAGGCTTGTTTGTGAAAAAGAGCATTTACTGACCATTGGGTCGCCTTCAATTGGTCTTTCGGCAGCCATTCCATTGAGTAGAACCTCATCAGGCCCTCTCTCCACCACGAATCGACTCGCGAAAAACGAGGCACGGCTCTCCCACATCCCGTGAAGCTTATATATCTCACCTCCCATCCGCGGCGAGATCCCCTCACTTGCCAAAATCAACCCTCACCATGGCCATAGTCGACCTCCTCCTGTCCTGGTGGGCGCTGCCCATCGGGGTAGGAGTGCTCGTCAGCACATACCTCTATGCATACTTTGTCACGTACGGCTACCTGAGAGGCATCCCGGCGCCCTTCCCCGCTCAGTTTTCAAATCTATGGCTGCTGTACGTGTGCCGGCGGGGTGAGAGATATGACGTTATGGATAAGATCCATAAGGAGATGGGCCCTGTTGTTCGAATTCAGCCAAATCATGTGTCAATAGCTGATGATGAGGCCATTCCCATCATCTATGGCCATGGAAATGGCTTTCTGAAGTCGTAAGTCGATAGAATTAAATGTCGACCTCTTACCACGGCTGACAGATGACAGCGAGTTTTACGACGCCTTTGTGTCTATCCGTCGAGGACTCTTCAACACTCGAGATCGCGCCGAGCACACGCGCAAGCGCAAGCTCATCTCTCACACCTTTTCAACCAAATCTATCAGCCAGTTTGAGCCATACATCCACTCCAACCTCGAGCTTTTCGTCAAACAGCTCGACAAGCTCATTGCCTTGGGCGCAACCAAGGACAAGCAAGGTCGTCAACAGGCACTGATCGACTGTCTTCCCTGGTTCAACTATCTAGCTTTTGACGTTATTGGCGACCTCGCGTTCGGTGCTCCGTTCGGTATGCTCGCAAACGGCGCCGACGTAGCAGAAGTCAGAGCCACGCCAGAGTCCCCCCCAATCTACGCCTCAGCGATTGAAATCCTCAACCGGAGGGGCGAAGTGAGCGCTACGCTCGGCTGCTTTCCCCAGCTCAAGCCGTACGCCAAATGGCTTCCGGACCCGTTCTTCAGCAACGGCCTGAACGCCGTTCAGAACCTCGCAGGGATCGCCATCGCACGGGTCAAGGCAAGGCTCGACAATCCCCCGCCCGTTGAACGAAAGGACCTCCTCGCGCGTCTCATGGAAGGAAGGGATGAAAAGGGCGAGCCGCTGGGCCGTGAGGAACTTACTGCTGAGGCTCTGACGCAGCTCATCGCTGGTAGTGACACGACATCCAACTCTTCGTGTGCGTTGCTGTACCATGTTACTCGGACTCCCGGTGTTCTCGAGAAACTTCAGGCCGAACTTGATGCTTCTATCCCGTCGCACGTCTCAGTTCCAACCTTCGACATGGTCCGTGACCTTCCCTACCTCAACTGCGTCATCAACGAAACTCTCCGATACCATTCCACATCAGGCATTGGTCTCCCACGACAAGTTCCCGAAGGTTCTCCCGGCGTCACCATTCGCGGGCACTTTTTCCCAGCAGGCAGCGTGCTCAGCGTTCCGACATATTCAATCCATCACTCCAAGGAGATCTGGGGTCCTGATGCCGATGATTTCAAGCCAGAGAGGTGGGAGGATGTGACTACCCGTCAGAAGAATGCGTTTATTCCCTTTAGCCATGGACCGAGGGCGTGTGTCGGGAGGAATGTGGCCGAGATGGAGATGAAGCTGATAGCGGCGACATGGGCGAGGAGATATAATGTTGAGCTGAAGCAGGAGATTATGGAGACCAGGGAGGGTTTCCTGAGGAAGCCCTTGGGTCTGGATATTGCTCTGAAGATGAGGTAACGTCTCAACAACTGCACACTCCTTGAATAAGCTATTAGAAAGTAGGGTTAGGCTGAAAGTGATATTAATTATTTTTTCCTTAAATTACCTTAGGGGCCTTAGATTAAGGAGACTTTAGATTTAAGGCTTTACCAAGGCTTAAAACCTTTTGCCAGCTATAATTAATCCCATATATATAGCCTTATCTCATCATTCCATCCTTCTCTTAGTTTCCTATTCTATTAACTCCATGGCTCCCTAGGTATCCTACGTATCGCAAACAGATGACCATAACGCTATAGCCCCAGCTCTACAGGCAACTCAGATAAGCCGTACAGTCTTGGTCTCGCATCCCTCAAAGAACCCAAGACCCCCAAGTTGAGAACACTGGGACTTGAAAGTCCCGACTCGAACAAACTCGCCAGGCTTCTCTGCTGGGTGTATCAAAAGCCCATACGCCATTCTGTCCGGCTCGGCCCCATTTTCTGAGCCTCCGCCGTCCGCGCCAGACCCTTTCCTCAGACCTTCAAACTCGTCTTGACCTCCTTTTCCCTGATTCCTCTCCTCCTCTATGGTACTTCCGATGAGTAGGAAGCTAATCGGCACGTTTAGCTCGCTTTTTCCGTCCCTTTCCTCAAAGAGGTCACCCAGAACGCAATCAGTTTCAATGTCCACCAGGTACTGATCTCCCAAGTGCAGCGTCTGTCTTGCAATTCCCGGTCCATCATCCATCTCCTGATACACCAACTGTTGCGATCCGGTGTAGAGTTTAGCTGAAATGTCCAAATACCCCCCCGTCACCTCTCCGGACGCGCTCGTGCCCTTGAGCTGAACTACAGCTTCTAGGACATCGCATTCGCTCCTTGCATTCATGATGTACACCGTCCGGTACACAGCGAACATGATCAAGCCCGATCGACTTGCCCAGCTCCAGGAGGGCGCTATGTATGGAGCAGGATGCTGGAGCCCGTCCAGGAGGTCTTTGTATCTCATGAGTCTGTCTGAGCGGTGTAGATCCCAATTGAGGCACCGATGCAGGTCCTTCTTCCACAGACCAGCCAGATAGTCATCTCGCAAGCGGTGGGAAAACAAAGTGGCAAGCCCGGCGATTGACGGCAAGATATCTGTTCCGCGCGTGAATTCAAGGCCGTAGGCGCTGAACTCCATGGCAATTTCGGTAGCCCACTCCTCGTAGATCAACGCAACATCACCTTCGTTTAGGAGGTCCCGGTTGACCATGTTGAAAGGATATTCAAGTTGGTACTTGCTCATAGAGAAACAGCCATTCCGACACTGGAAGTGTACATTTCTTTTTCCGAACATGAGCATGCGGGTTGACGCTATTCTCTCTTGGAACGTCCAGCCTCTACCCACCCAAGTCGCGCCTGCAATGTCTTCGGCGGTCGTGTTCTGGTACGAGGGGAAATAAATAGCAATAGGCGCCGGAGGAACGGAGACATCTCGGAGATGAAAGGGAACCGTTATCACATCCTTCCTCGCAATAAAGCCCTCTTCACAGTTCTCAGACACTGCAGCACTGATGGTGACGTATGCATTGCCATAAATGTTGTCCATCTGGGTACATTGATCAGCCCAGTCTGAGCCTACATCCTGGAGGATGCAAAGAGCATCGATCCATAGATATGGAATAGATAGCGCTCTGGTTACCAAAACGGCATCTTTAATGGCTTGAGGTAACTTATCCTCTGGGATTTCCTTCAAGTGATCTGAGAGGTTAGCTTGCTTTGTCTTGAGCTGCCTATCCGAATGTGGAGGTGGCCCCCAACAGTAAGTAAGAGCAGCGTAGTATGGTAGCTCAGTAGATGGGCCTTGATGGAACTGCGAGTTGGAGGAGTCCCTTGTGAGGACAAGAGAGAGTTTGCCTTGGTCGACTCTGATGAGTCGGTCAGGGACAAAGTTCCGCTGCGCCGGCGTGTGGTTGTGAGCCACACATGAATCGATCTGCGACTCCATCCAAGCAAGTGGCTTGGGATCGAGGTGTGCTGGAGGACTCTCAAGACCTATCGGTGATCCTTGGGGATGGGCAGTGGTTGAGGCGATAGGGCAATCATAATGGATATCATCCATCCCATCTTAATACGTTGATATTAGTGTGTTAATCAAGAGGTTAACTGTGCCCGGGTCTCGCACCATGGTGAATCCTGATACGGAGAGCTTCGAGTCTCTTTTGACGGATCACATAGCATAGTGACGCACGTCTATTGTGCTCCGGGAGATGTGCCAGATCCTTTCGTAGCTGCCAAGAAGATATTATGGATGATACGAGATGACAAGAATCGCAGCTCTTCGCCTTGAGCACGTCTATTTGCGGCACCAACCCCCAGTCAAGGGCGAGTTCACACTCAGGCACCGATGCGTCCAGAGCGGAGTCGGGGAGTGATTTTTCGTCCAGCTCAAGAACTTTGCACTTCTGGCAGAGTCTGGAAAACGGTGAGGGAGGCTGAGGGGCAGCCATGGTGGCTCTCGATGGTGCTGAGGTGTTGTGGATTGTGCTTGGGGATTGGTGGCTCAACCCAACGCAATAGGACTCGGAGGTTGGGCATGAGAGAATGCGGCCTCACGTGATATCCTTGGCGCCCTTGTCTCCGATATACTCCATGATTCGATGCATAAATGACTTGCTTGTACATAGCACGAGCATAGGGTTCTGAAACCTTTGGCTGGGTATCAGATCAGGGAGATCAGAGTGCTTCTTATAGTTTTATACCTAATTTAATATATGGAGCCTGTCTCATAACTTTATATTAGGTTGGCTTACCTGGGCCTTGACCTATATAAGCCAAAGGGTAATCAGATTAATAACAGCTTAACAATAAATGTTCCTATCCACGCTACCCAAGGTATACATGATCCTCTGCGCCCGCAAATGAAGTTAAAACGCACACCTCCCAATGCCCCCCACTAGCTCCTCACTGTGTGAGACGGCGTGTGTGAGCCCTCTAGCTCAGGAGTAGCCGCCTCGAGCTCCGCTGGAGGGTACCTTGGTGGTGCTGAGCCGTCCACTTCCGAGATGTAGTTGCTTGGTAACTCCGACTTGGGCTCCTCCTGCGTGGGAACAGGTGTCCGCGTGTTGCGCTTCCGTCGCCAGAAGTACAGACCCGCTCCGATGAGGAGAAGACCGGCGACCCCTACGCCCACGCCAATGCCTGCCTGGGCTCCCGTCGATAGACCTGATGATGGCTCGGCATCAGCGTCGGATGTATTTGAGGCCGTCGTTTCGCGGGTGCTGCCTGTGGTCTCGCTTGATGTGCCGGTCGAGGAGGGAAGGTCCGAGGATTGGTAGTTGAGCTGGAACATAGGGGCCCTGATTGTGACGCCGTCCATCGTCGACACGCTCTCGTCTCCATCGCTGTTCGTCTGTGTAAAGGTCGCGGGTAGCGTAAGCCAGTTGAGAATCGAGTCGCCCTCAGAGCACGATACGACTTGGATTGAACCTCTCGATGCGACACTCTCGCACGTCTGCGGCCCGCCAGGCTGTTCGCAAGTGTAGCCACTACATCGCATGAGCTTCCATTCAGCACGGCGGGCTTTTGTAGAACTCACCTCGGACAGCATCCAATGACGGTTTCGTGGTCGAGGACGGAGAATTGGAAGTTGAAGTTGCCCGTCATTGATCCGGTCGCACTACAGGCGGGCTCGTAACCATCAGGGCACTCGAGGCCGGGGGAGTAGTAGCCCCATCCGTTGAGGGCAAATGGAGCTGACATCGACGTCGCTCTCGGCGGCCAGCAGTCAGTGTCATCCTGAAGACCTTGTGTGTTTGCCTTGTTGAGCGTTCCGCATGACTGGGCCTGCCATCCCGCATCGCAGTCGGTACAGGCGAGGGCTGTCGCACTGCACTTGGCCGGGTATGTGAACTTGGTCGTTAGAGGACCGAGGTTCGTTCGTGCGGACACCATGGCTCAAGAAAAGAATGAGGCTGTCTTGAGGAATCGGTGTCGAGAGGTGTGCGTTTGTCAGGAGTGGGAGTCGCTGATCTTGTCATTGTTTTGCACAAGAAGAAGGGCCAGGCCATAGCGACAGGCGGTCGGCGATTCCCAAATTAGGCACAATCGAGCGGTGCAATCTGCAGATTCAACTAGTTCCAATCGAGACAGGGCTCGAGTGGACGCGATGGGGGCCAAAAGGTGGCAGTGATGCGAACTTTTGGTGTTGATAGGTCTGTGGAGATGCGCTTACTCCAGGGACCATCCATGTTGTGCTCAGGGGTCCTGCACGGGAAAAGGAGTGCAGTCAGGCTGGCGCTTCGAAAGAAGAGCTGAAAGATCAGGCTCTTGTGCGACTCGAGATTCTGAATCAATGATGACCACGTGATGAGGATTGTCGTCAAGCAAGAACCAGCAAAACAAGCGTGGGAGAGGCTGCGCCCCAGATTCGAGGCTGGGGTTACATCGTCCGAGGAAATTAGCCCAGCCCGGTGGACATGTTGGAGCTCGATCCTTGTTCATTTGCCCTGCTGGCAGGGCTAAAGCGGTCAGATCCTGCGCGACCCAATCTCAGCCTCAGGAAGCCAGCCGAGGACTCCATCGCGTTGGGTAAATCTTGGGCTAATACGAGATCCATGTCAAGGACTCCCAGCCCTGTAGGGATAAAAGGAAGGTGGAGATGTCCCGAGTCCTTCGGACTTCGGGTTTGACCTTTGATCCAGGCTTATCGTTTATCTTATCTCTATCTTCTCTTATCGAACCAATGAGGATCAGAGATCTCATCTCCACCGTGTAATCTCAACATCCATTCACACATTACCGGACTACCCATCTCAAGGTCTGGTTTCAATCTCGAATTTTAGGTGCATTTACTATTTCATAGCACTCGTTTTTAAGAGTTTTTTTTTCTTGCTTGCTCTATTGTGAAATGTTCTTTATGCCTTGTTTTCTAATATTCATTCGTGTTCTCTCCCAGGGCCTGTAAATACCCTACAGTGGTAGGCAATGCAATCTCGAGGACTCATTTTCTGTGCCTGTGGCGACTAGGGTAATCATGAATTCATTCCATGTTTACAAATCTTTCCAAGCCATAGCTAGGCAATTATTGTGATGTATTATAGTTAAGAACACTCAACTTCCATTCATCCCTGCAACCAATCTTCATTGTCTTCTCCCTTCCGTCTCCCACTCATCAGCCTCCGACATTGGAATGTACTCATCAGTTTGTATTCCCCCTTTACTAAACTTGACCTTCATATCCTTGATGTATTCAGGAAGTGGATCTTGACCATCGAGATCAACCTTTTCAATCTCGCTGCTTAGACTTGCCCCACGCCCCAGTCGAAGCAAGGTCGAAAAGGTATTGCTAAATGAAGCTCCGTTCATGTAGATTGCTAACATCCCGATGCATACGATGAGTGTAGAGCACGCGATGCCAAGGCCGTAAGCGAGCCAGAGGCGACTTCGGGCGTAGATATAGACAGGATGCATGGTTGAGAAGGTGACGGTTGTGTTTTTGGGCTTGAAGGCGGAATGTTTGTTTGGCCTAGGAAGACAGTTAGTCTTATGTGCATGTATGGAATATGAGCAGGGACTTACTGTAGGAGTGGCGAGCTCATAAGACTGATTGTGATATTCTGGAAGAGTTCTTCAAGTGCCTCCTTCAGCGTCGTGTTTCTCTGCTCTCCAGGTCCGTTCCACAGTCCTTTATAAACCCACTCACGCTTATCCGGCTCTACCTTCTGGAGTATAGGTAAATCTTTCGACAAGAGTGTCAGGTTGCTAAGAATCTGGAGCTCAGGTGTGGCTGTAAGAACGGTGCTCTGGACACTCGTGTTCCCGTGAAAGACAAGTGAATCATCCTCCTGGCGACGGCGAAGGGTCAAACTGCCGATGAGCATATCGGTAAAGGCATCCATTAGAGCCTGGTAAGATAGATGACGAAGGATAGAGGCATCAAAGGTGCATTCAGAGTTCATGTTGAGAGGTGTGCAGCTCGTGTTGTTGCTGTCTGGGTTGCTGCCCCAGACGCCAGTGATGACATCGAGCGGTTTCTCTTCAATCTCTTTTACCTTTAGTTTGACCTGCTGGTTTCCATTGGTGACGTTGAAATGTGCCTCGTACGTTGAGTTGCGGAGGTCGCAGCGTAGCACCGAGGCTGTCGAGTCAAACAATGCCTTGCGGCGTTCACTCCTGCTCTTCGAGGCCATTTCGCATGCGAATCTATCGTCAGGCCTCGAGCCCAACTTGAGTGCCGCCGGGACTATGGCCATGAAAAGAACCAAATCATTCCTGTCATTCTGTCCCTTATCAACGGCCTCCCATGCCTTTCTGCCTTGACGATCAAATATGGTGAACCCGTTATAGACGAACTCGGTCTTTTTGCCACTTTTGCTATTTTCAACAAGGGCATATGGCAGAAGAGAATCGGGCTCATTGTTGAGTGGTGTCCAAGCTACGTAGCCCGGCGCCTGTTCGCAATAACGGTCCGTATAGTCGGTGATGCTTTCTTCAATTCGGCGTCTGGTATCTCCAGTGACTTCGTCGCATCGCAACGTCGGACCCAGAAACTCAAGACTCCAGCTCGAATTTGGAGCAGGCGCATCTACCGAAATGATATTTCCCTCTGCGGCAGTAGCGACAACTACTTTGCTGACAGCATCACTCGGCCCGTTATACAAGTAGTTGGTTAGATCATTGTCGCAGTCGGTTGGACGGTTAGGGTTGTTGCGGTCACGACATGGCGCAGGTGTCATATCCCGACCGGGGTTTCTCGGCATCATACGAAGGAGGCTGAGTCCAGTAAATGCGACATTTGGGACCTGTAGAGACGCATCTGGAGGAGACGCGAAGCCGACCGAGAGAGTCGCAGGGGTGATGATGGACACGACGGGAACGAGCCTAAAGAAATCAGACACCGTGCCTTTGGGCTCCATACAAACACATACCAAGCTATAATAGCTATAAGGAGAAGTAGAGGCCCCTTCAGCCATGTCGAAAAGCTGACCAAAGAGATGGCATTACCCAAGGCCGATAGCAGAACGTCCATGTTGGAGATGTCGATGTCGCGTTTGCTACCCTTAACGACATGCCAGACAGCCTGGAAATAGGCGATTGACACGGCGGAAACCACGGAGCTCTTGAAAAGAAATGCAAGTGTTGTGCCAGCCGCCAGGTTCAGCTGCTGCCTTGAGACCTCGGCGCCAGCCAACTCGAAAGAATCTGCCGCAACTGCCGTTCCCGCCAGGTTCGCGTAGAACAGATCATGACCGAGAGCGAAGAGACCCCCGAGCAACAGTGCGCCAACCATACTCACCGGCGTAAGCCAGTGGATCTGGCGGTTGATGTGTCGGGCCATTGCTGCAATTTTCCTGGTTAGACCTGAGGCTATTGATCACCTCTGATAAGGACTCACCGAGACAAAAATGGCCACAAATGGGGACAGCCGATGTCTTTACTCTATAGAGCAGTTGTCGTTGTTTAGTTTATCTTTCTCTCCACAAACGAAGCCAATTCGGCTGGGGTTGATTGCCCGTTCTTATGGACAGCTCACAGCCTGATCGCAATTTTTGCAGCATTTCAGCCCCCTTCACGCAATATGCCTCGGTACCTATTTTTATCGAGCCTAGGCGACTTTCGACTTGACTACGGCCGAAGGGTACTTGGCAGCCGAATCTCCTTCTGCAGCTAAGAAGTAGACCTTCCTGATTGATACAAGGCGCTGGCAACAACCATGCCAACGACTGAAACTCCTGTCTCCTTCGTGTCTAATTTCACAAAGTGAAGCAATTTTCTGAAACTCTACTCTTATACAAATCGCGGAGGAGCTACAAGGACAGTTGTGCTCAAAGCAACGCTTCCTGTACCTATCCTGGGTTCAGACTGACATGGCCCCCTTCCCGTAGAACTTGGCCATGCAAGATTCAACTGAGGCGCAAGGAGGGCTAAAAATACCGCAGCCAAGACGCAGTTGCTTCGCCTCTGTGCGTTGTTATCAGTTGTGACAACGACTACGCCCATGTGATTGGTTGGAAAACGAACAGCCGCTCGCTTAATTGAGTCCCTTGTGTTCAGCCGGGCTGGGGAATCTTCATCTTACACCTCACACGCCTCGGCCGAGGAGACTCTTCAGGGTTGGGGACATTGCGTGTTCTTGCTTATGTCTTCCCCCGGATCTCGTTGAGCTGACTAGAGTTTCGTAGAAATACAGCAATGGTTCCTCTGAAATCAGCCGACTAGGATAAGTTTCCGCCATCGTTTCCATTCTTTATCGCAACCACATTCTCTAGCAGTTCTGCCGCCTTTTTAATCTGACCGTCGGCTTCGTATGCTCGTGTAAGAGCGTTCTGTGATGCTAGTCGAGATGGGTGATCCTCTGCCGCCATCGTCTCCCTGATCACAACCACATGCTCTAGTAGCTCTATTGCCTTTTTAATCTGACCGTCAGCTTGGTATGCTCCTGCGAGGTTATGCTGCGATGCTAGTCGAGATGGGTGATCCTCCGCTACTATCGTCTCCTCAATCGCAACTACATGTTCCAGCAGTTCTACCGCCTTTTTAATCTGACCGTCGGCTTGGTATGCTCGTGCAAGAGCGTTCTGTGATGCTAGTCGAGACGGGTGATCCTCCGCCAATGTCGTCTCCTCAATCGCCACCACACGCTCTAGCAATTCTATTGCCTCTTTGACCTGGCCGTTGGCTTGGTATGCTCGCGCGAGCTCGTTCTGTGATGCCAGTCGAGATGGATGATTCGCCGCCACTATTGTCTCCCTGATCGCAACCACATGCTCTAGCAGTTCCACTGCCTTCTCTGTCTGGCCATTGGCTCGGTATGCTCGTGCGAGTTCGTGCTGTGCTATCAATTGGTGTGGGTGATTCTCTGCTAACGTGGCGTCTTGTATCGTAACCACATGCTCTAGCAGTTCCATTGCCTCCTTGACCTGGCCGTTGGCTTGGTATGCTCCTGCGAGAGCATGCTGCGATGCTAGTCGATCTGGGTGATTCTCCGCCAATGCCGTCTTCTCAGCCGCAACCGTATCCTTCAATGTCGCCACCGCCTCTGCCACACGTCCATCGATAAGCAAGCACCGGCCAACCCAATAACCTAGTTCGCATAACCCTTCGCTCTCAATATCCTCTGACGTACTGAGCAGCCTAATTGCGTGTGGGAGATACTGTCGCCATATATCACGGTTCTCCCAATCATCAGTCGGAAACACCTCAGCCAGACGTGCCACCGCTGATCGTTTTTGCTCTTTCTCGGAGTCATGCTCTGTAACCCATGACGTTGTTGCCAGATGCACTAAGCTATGCATGTCAAACATCTCGCTGGTCCCGCGTCTGCTCAAGAACCCATAACCGCACAGCGTACCGATTGCTCGAGTCAGTTGCTGCCGTGATTCACCGCCAGGTAACATCGACCGGGGTACGGCCTTCGGCTCGACGCAGGCCAAAAACATGAGAATGCATGAGGCGAATTTGTCAGCTTTCCTGATTTGGTGAAACGAAATGAACCAGGTAGTGGCTACGGGATCTTGAGACTGCTCATATCTCGTGTCATCTTGGAACTCGGCGCTCATCAGTTCCATTCTGTCACGATCAGTATTTTTAAAGAGATCTAGATACTCCGCAATCGGTATCTGGTTCTCGTTCAAGTATGCAGCTACTTGCGTGATTGCCAACGGAAGATACGTCAGTAGTGCCAGTAGATCCCTCACGGCCTGATCGTCTTCGAGAAGGTCTTTCAGAATCAATGCCCGTTTCAGGTAGCTCTTCGCTTCGGCAGGACTCATCTCAGGCACCTGAAGTATGTTCTGCCTCGCAACTGACACTGCCACTTTTCGGTCTCGCGTAGTGAATAGGATTCGGCCTTCGTCGCTCTTAGGGAGAAACCGGTAGATGCCGTCTTCCACATCCGCTGAACCTATGACAGTTTGTGCGTCATCAGCGTTGTCGACTACTAGGAGCCATTTACCCGCACGTTTTGAGCTCAGATACTGAAAGACAGATTCTTTTGCATCCTCGCCGTCGGTAGTTTGAATACCACAGGCCCTTGCAATCTGCATGCACGCTTGCTCAAAGCTGGCATGGCTGAGTGCCGGCATCCAAAACACAGAGTAGTCTGGCTTGGTCTTCTTGACCCAGTAAGCAAGGTGCAAAGCAGCCTGAGTTTTGCCAACGCCCCCAAGGCCGACGAGAGCAACTTTGCGCTGCTCTTTCTTGAAGAGCAAGCTCTGAAGTGTCGCAAGGATACTCTTTCGACCCACGAAGAGTTTATTCTCAGAAAACGGAACCAGAAATACAGGCTTATTTTGAGGCTCATCGGTAGAACGCACAGTTTTATTCTGGTCCGGATAGCCTTGATTCTGGAGTGAGAAGGTGCTCTCCAAGTTTGAAGCTGGGCATGAGATGTTTTCTGTCACAATCAGTTACTGTCTTAAGAGGCATGGCATTACACACCTTGAGCCAACGAAGGCACCCAAAAGCTAAGCAAAGCCTTCGCACAAGCTGACGCCGTAGCCGCAGCATATCGCTGCCAGACCTTGCTCTTGTGGCTATCGGCGTAGTCACAGGCGCCTTTGATTACGATGCACGGGAAAATATCCCAAACACCAGCGCCCTCCATCTCGAAGGCAATGATGCGCTCCGCCGCAGCGATCCTATCACGGTCCCTGCCAGACTTCATAACTGAGTCCCCGGATGCTATTGTCCCTAAATGAACAGCAGGTGTGGGGCTGGCTCCAGTTTCAAGGCGGCTTCGTTGTACGAGTTTTCCGTTACACCCGAGTTGTTCACACGATTTCTGATCTTCCGTGTGACGATAAGATGGCTCGAAAAGTTTGTCTTTAAGCAGGCCAGGATACTCAGCATCCAGATCTGGGTCTTGACGAAGGATTGTTAGATATTCCGCCATCTTCTCGCTTATCTGTCGACGACTGCGTAAAGCTTTGAGTTTCGCGATAACTCCTAGGATTTCCTGGCTTGGCCTCCCTAACGAGTCCAAGAGCGTGTCTTTGCGGGTAAAACGGCCCGGCAGCTGCCGTCCGAAGTCATACTGGATGACACCGTTACTAACAATGACATCTCCAAGCACAATCTCCTCTTTGCCAGACTTGAAGGGAACAACACCACAAATCCCTACCACGAGGCCAAGCCTGATGTTGGGAAAACTCAGTTGACATTTAGAAGCTACTGCCGCCGCGTTCACTTTGCCCATCCCTGGCATATGTGCGAGAACCACATTGTGGCGACCGATTACGCCTGTTGTGTAGGCATTTGGGTCGCCCGGCGCTTTGTCGAAAGGGAGGCCATCGTCGTCCCAGTAGCGATCGAATAGAGCGCCGACAGCATCGGCCTCGAGAGGGAGAGCGCAGATTATAGCTATCTCGAAGCCGTCACGGCTGTTTGGGCGGGGTGGCTGGGATACCACTGAGGACAGGCGGCTTTGGTAAGCCAACGGGAGTCGAATTGCACGCAAAGGTTCGGCCGCGACGAAGTGGCCAATCCCGAGGCAGCGCCGCAGATAAAGAAAGGCCACCATCGAATCCTAGGGAGCAGGCCCAAGGCGGCAAGACCCGCGGACAGTAGGCGTCAATCGGCGATTATATCCGTGAGTGTCAGGGGGTAAATGGCGATATGGAATGAAGGCTTGCAGGAATGCTTTCTCATATACTGCCGGCCGTCAAGAGGACGTCAGAAGGGAGTACGCCGTCAGCGGATTTCATCCACCACAAAGGATCGCGTTCGCAAGACGAAGAGAAATTAGACAGATGACAGAACCAGAATGATACCGGATCTCGACCCCGCGCGTAGGACACGTTTCCCTGTCCCGTGGCCCAGTTATTCTTATCACTCATATTGTCTCACCCAATTTCAGCTGAATTGTTGCCAAGAGCCAGCCACCAACCGCAGAAGGCGGTTTTGATGCATGTTGGGGTCAGGACAATTCCGTTATACTCAGCCCCAGCCACAAGGCACCCCAAGGATACTCGCAGGTTCATCAACCTCACCTATTGGCCGGCGTTCAGCCACCTCTCCAATAATGGGTCTGTCAGCGGCGAAGCCGGGATTGGAAGACCTCAAGTTGCTCAAACAGCAGCGAGGGATTGGCGCCAAGCAAGATCAGGCTGTGAGGCAGCGCTGTAGCTTAGAGGAGCTGAGAAAAGGGCGGGGAACCGGCTAAGAAGAGGGAGCTGGCTGATATCTTTCGTCTTCTGGTTTTTCTACCATTAGTTCTGGAACAGTTTAGGAGAGCCGGCCAACTTCTACCAACGCAAACAACTCTAGCAATTCTCGACAACCTAGGTTCAGAAGATCATGGCCGAAGCAATTGGTCTCGCTGCTTCGGTTGCAGGCCTCATCACAGCAGCTGTTCAAAGCGCCGACCTCCTCGCCACTGCCATCGGGAACATCAGAGATGCTCCCGATGCGATCCGCAACATTGACGACGAGCTGAAGGCACTCCGACCAGTTTTTGGAGAGCTTAACAAAACCTTACAGAACGACTCATCTGTCATTCTAGGCAACGAGATCAACGTTGTTCTGGCTAACGGCGACCGAGTTTGTGCCAAGTTTGGTGACAAACTCGCGCACTGGACTAGGCACTCAACCGACCAGGATACTTCTAAGCGGGATAGATGGAGCATTGGACTTTTGAAGCAGGGAAGCATGGAGACAATCAGAGCACAGCTTAGGAACTCCAGGGAAACTTTGGGCACGACATTGCAGACAGCTACCTAGTACGTCCGGTCCCGATTTGAGAAAATTTTAAGCCAAGAGCATATAGGAGCTGACAGACTTTGACAAGGGATGATAGAACAAATGCTGAAAAGTTTCGAAGTCAATCTCCAGCAAACCACGGCCCAGATGACCAGCGAGCGAGCTGCTTTAGTCCGACAGGAACAGGCTGTTGCGCAGGCTGAGGAGGCTCATGAAGAGACAAGCGAATTGCTGGAGGAGCTTCGCCAGCAGAGGGCAACGACTGAAACCCTTCTCAAGACATGCGAGGCAGCCCTCACACGGACTAACAATCAACCCTCAGGGCAGAAGATCCGAGGAATCAAGTCCTCAAACCACGGAACGGCTGTAGCAGGCGTCATCAATCCGTTAGGACAGGAGGTCACGGTGCAGCAGGACATCTCGGATGTGAGTGCTAATACGCATGGCCTATCGCTAGCGGGTGTTATAAACAACCTTGACTTTTCCACGTTGCGGCGTTAGTCTTTTCAGAAGAGTCATCTTAGCCGGACTATACACCTTTCTCAAAACGAAAGAGTGTGTAACGTTGACTGTAGCATAATGAGATTGAATTGAAACTGCTTCTTCTATCTAAGGAACGGGAAGGTCGGTCAAGTCTGCCTCGTCTGAGGTCGAGTTGCGCCAGGCTGGGGGTCCCCGTCGACAAAGAATAATAGCATTTGATTGAGAAGCTAGAGACAGAGAAATCGGCGCCGCAAGCCAAGTGATTGGCCGCCTTGGTGTTGCAGCGATTTCGTCTGTTCGGTGTGGCTGCCTTTCTAGAATTTATATTTAAATTTATTTTTGCTTTACCAACTCGCGCCCTCTGCCTCTTTATTAATAACTGTGCTACAACTACGTAACTGGCCGGCAGTGTCACACCAACGCCTCAAACATATCCCCTATGGCCTGTGTTTTCAGGCTGCCGTCAAGGTAATCACGACTCCATTTGGTATTCAAGACAAGCGATTCTGCAACCAGCCTCCTGATGTGATCCATCAAGCCTGCAGTATCAGTGTCGCCCCTAGTATGTGCCACGCGGGTGGGATTTTTGATTGTGCCAACATGGATGTGAAGGCAACAGGAACTCTCTAGCCCAAAGAGTTCTGCTCCGGTGGCATCGCTTCCTGCGCCTCCAGAAGCAGCAACCTTCCTGGTATAAAGATCGACTACGAGAGGAGCTCTACGAAAGGAGGCAAGCAAGGACCCCGTGTCAGAAGCTCAGCGAGACTGCCGACGTTTTCTACATCATCAACCGCTCGCATCACGATGGGTAAGAAGCGTGGAATTGGTTATGGGTTCAGGTTTTGATTTCACTGGCATTGCACTATGGTCCTAAGCTGCGTCCCGCTTCGCCCTCCATCGTCAAATATACAAGCAGCCCCTCCACAATAACTGAGGGACGAAGTTCTCAGGTATCCATCTGGCAACAGTCCAAGCCTGCCACTACCGGCTGCGCGTAGCCCCTCAGATTTGCGCGAGGCCGCCGTCGACGGCAACCTCGCTGGCGGTCATGAAGCTGCTGTCCTGCGACGCGAGAAAGGCAGCCACGGCGCCAATTTCCGCTGGATCGGCCATACGCTGGAGCGGATTGAGCGAGGCGAAGACCTTCATGCCCTCCTCGCCCAGCGCTTCCTTCGCGAGCTCCGTCGCCGTCGGCCCGGGCGACAGCACGTTTACTCGGATGCCGGTGCTCTTCAAGTCCTCCGCCCAGGTCCGCGCGAGGTTGCGCACAGCCGCCTTGCTCGCGGCGTAAAGGCTGAATGCTGGGGAGCCCGTCGTGCCAGCGCTCGATCCGGTCAGGATGATTGAACCGCCCTGGCCCATCAGCGGCAGCGCCTTCTGGACCGTGAAGATCGAACCCTTCACGTTGGTGTCGAGGATTTCGTCACAGTGCTCGACGGTGATCTCTCCGAACGGAAGCTGGTTTCCCGTCCCGGCATTGGCAAAGACGATATCGATGGTTCCGCGCTCAGCCTTGACCGCCGCGTAGAGTCGGTCGAGGTCGGCCAGATCCGAGACTGAGCCCTTTACCGCGCGGGCATTGGGCCCAAGGTCGGCCAGAGCCGCGTCGAGCGTTTCCTGTCGGCGGCCGAAGATAAAGACGAAGGCACCCTCCTCGATGAAGCGCTTTGCCGCTGCGAGGCCGATGCCGGTAGCGCCGCCGGTGATGACAGCCGTCTTTCCATTCAGTCTAGTCATGTTGTGCATCCTTTGTGAGAGTTGCACGGATCGAGGTGACGGGCTGGCTGGCAGGAAACTATTATGTTGAGACAGGACCAATCGCTGATATCGTGAGGTCTAGTAGGCTTCTTTTTACGATGAAGCGGTAAATGATCTGATAGAGCTGGTTGAGGGCATGAGCATCTAGCTGGAATAAAGGGGTGAGAGGTACCATTTATACAGAGATGCAACTAGCATTCTAGCAGATCTTATCAATCTTATCAATCAGGTTATGGTTTATAATCCTTCATGACGCAGGCGCGCGCTCCGGAATATAACAAGCGCCGTGTATCTCCCCTGCGCGCGCTCCGGATGTAACAAGCGCCTTGTATCTCTAGATTAGTCATAAATTGCTTTGAACTACCAGATGCGGCTTCTTGCCTCACGTCTGGTTGATTAATCTTCAAGTCCAATCTGTTGTTTGCCGAGTGGGGTCACGTCTGCTGGATCTGCAGAAGTGCCAGAATCGTAAAGGGAGGATGCTCTCTCTGCAGCTGATACCACGTTGGTGAAGCTTAGATCTAGGCTATTGACTTCGTCCCTGGCCACCTTGGCTCTTCCGTTTCGCCCAATCCCTGCCATTACGATACGCAGTAGCGCCTTGTTAAAAGGTATTGAGGCCGTTGGTCATGGCAAATGCTTTGGGTCATGACATATCCAGCCTCCACTCCCAGCCCGGGTGGCTCTATCGGGTGAGTGGTATACATTCACAGCTGTCCATCTGAATATGAGTAGCTAATAGTGTAAGCCTTGTTATCAAATATTGGCTGTGGAGCCTTGTAAGAGTGAAGAGTATGTTGGCCTCTCGCTCCGAGTGCCATATCATGGGCAAGTTGACGTTTAGTAACAGCTGCTACCCTATCTGACCCTTTGACCTCGGGGAACATATTTAGTGCTGTGAACAGGTCATGCTGGGTAGATGGAATGATTTGGCCATAGGAGCAACGACTAGCATCATTGCTTGATTAAACACCACACTTCCATGTTGCCCCCCCCCCCACGTTTAACAGAGCTAGGGCTTATGATTAGTCGTCCGGCCACCGGAGGAGACGTTCTTTACTCTCCGGCCTGACAAATTGCTTGGGCTGACAAATTCCTTGGCTGACAAAAAGCTCCGACTGAAGCCTGCAGCCTGATGCGTATTTCTGTCACATCAAAGATGGCCATGACGTGCTATGGCTTGATAAGGATTAACATACGAGTCATATACCACTAGAAGTAAGAGTACAGAGTGCTATAAGTACGACTGTATCCAAGTGCTCGGCTATCTATAACAGCTAGAAGGCTTTATGCTGAATAGGACTCGCACCTAAGAGGCACAACCAAGTACGAAATACCCCCAAGTAACTTATCCTTGGTCGATCCAGCATTAAACCATGGCCGCCAAATCCCCCGTTATCCTCATCCTCGGCGCAGGTCCTAATATCGGCCAGGCCGTCACCCGCACCTTTGCCTCCAAGGGCTACAAGGTCGCCATTGCTACCCGCTCACTGAAGGAGGCCGACAGCACCGAGAACCAGCTGAACATCCCGAGCGACTTCTCCAAGACCGACGATGTGATCAATGCCTTTACGAAAGTGAAAAGTGTGTTTGGTATCCCCAGTGTCGTCATCTACAATGGTAAGCCCTCGTCCCCCACGGTGCCGTCGCTGGTCGACTGACGCATCGCAGTCAGCGCTGTGCACTTCACCCCCGCCGACGACCCCTTCGCCCTCTCCTTTGACGACTTCAGTGTCGACACGACCATCAACATCCACAGTGCCTTTATCGCCGCGCAACAGGCCGTCTCGGGCTTTGCACAGCTTCCGGCATCGGCCGCACGCGCCTTTATCTACACCGGCAATGTCCTGAACACCGCCATCCTCCCTAGATTTCTCGCCCAGGGCGTCGGCAAGTCGGGCGCCGCTCACATGATCTGGGCGGCCTCGGCGGCGTACAAAGACCGTGGATACAAGTAAGCCCTCGATCCGCTTCCGGAATTCGCGCCTGGGAGACTAATGACGTGAAGATTCTACTATGCCGACGAACGGAAGGCGGACGGATCGCCTAAATACCGCGTCGACGGCGACGCACATGCAAATCTCTACTGGGAGCTGGCCCACGCCAAAACACAAGGCCCGTGGCTGCAGACATTCGTCCAAGGTGTGGGATATAAGAGTTTCGACACCATATATACGCCTCTCGCGTGAGGCATTACTGACGTGGCTGTTTCGGCCTCACCGACAAGTTGGGCTCTGATGCTGAGCTGGAAGGAGGACACCAATGGAGAAACTGTGGCCGAGAGGGTTGGATTAGCCAAGATCCATCAGTCTTCGTTTTTAAGCGGGCTTTTTAAACCGTGCTCTTGGAAGTCTATTGTATTAGGCTGAGCGTTGGAGGTTCTCCTATAACCAAGTCATGTCGAAGCTTGTTATTACAGTGGCCAGGCGATGATCAAACTCATCCAACATTTCCGCAAATGCCCTCCCAGAGCCCGAATCGTTGTGTGAACTTGGTGACGCTTCTCAAAGAAGCCATCAGCCATAATAACAAAAAGCACATGTATTACACATGCCAGCATTAACACCCAATGCGGGAAAAGGCCATAACCTAATTAAAATCCGAATCGTGGTTATGGTCGAGTTATCCAGGCCGAGTATCGCTGGTGTCAATGCAGAAACGCCACAGCTGTGAGCGGACTCGACTTCTCTCAGAGTACAATCCTCGGGATGACGAGTGTAGGCTTTGGCCGTCCTGACGAGACTAGGCCCCCAGGTAGTGGTGATAGAGAATCGTAATTTCTTACAACGTGCTTGCAGAATGAAGAATGCCTGCTGATTTACAATGTATATGAGCAAAAAGAGACAAGAATGGCCCACCCGTGATGACATGACACATTTCCCCAACTACTTAATACAGGCTGACTCGCCTTGAAAAGCGACGCCGCCAAATTATCACACACATGAACCCCAGAGCCAGAGCCAACGACCCAATAGTTAACCACTTGGTCACCAGATCCACATGATCTGCCGTCCAGTTCAACAGTTGCCCATCCAGCCTCTGCCACGACCGTCCCGCGGCGTGGTGAACCACAGAGTCCCCAAAAAGGTCTTCAAAGATGCCCAAATTACAATCTTTCTCGTTGTTCAGCCATAGGTACTGTTGAAGAGCTGATGTCATCATCATCGGACCTGTCGACCAAAAGACCTGAAGATACGGCAGAAGTATCCACCTTGATGCTGCGCCGCCGCGACGCTTGGCTTCTTGAAGCGCCCATAGAAGAAATTTCGACCCTTGTTCCGCCATGAAGAAGTGGTTGCTTATCCCAGCACCGTCTCCGGTGGGAGGAAAGAGTTCTTGGAAGCCGAGATGTTGCAGGCAGATTAGTCCGTCGACCGACATTAAAAAGGCGTCCAAATCCGCGTACACGCCTCCCTCTGCATGAACCACCACAAGTCTGGCTATATCTGCCCGCTGAATGTTCTCCGGATAGCTCTCATAGGTCGACCAGAGCCAAGAGTAGTTCGTCTTGATGAGCGAAACGACATCGTCCTCAGTCCATAGCTTGACAGTGTAGTTCAAGGGTTCAAGCGCCGCCTTCCAAGACTCGTGTGATGCTTCAGCAGGGTAGGTACTGACATCGGCTGTCTTCCAAATCTGATGGATCACGTTGGGAATGAAAAGTGCAGAGTGATAATGCGTCTCGTTTGCCGAGTCGGGAGGAGAGACTTGGCATTTCTTGACCGTCTTGGCTGCCGCTGATCTTGACTCGGCTTCGATATTGCTGTTGGCGTAGCTCAGAAGATGGAGAAAGACAAGCGCGGCAAGGAGTACAGGTGTGAGTAGGAGGGTCTTGTGCAAGCCCCTACGCAAATGCTTCTGCATTATCCACAACAAGACCAGGCAAAGCGAAGAGAATGAAGGTGCAAATCTGCAGAAACGACGAGAGAAATCAAGGGTCCAACGCTAGATTCAGGGAAAGGGCTGAAGTGGGCACAAGATCGCCCTGCTTCAGGTAATGCACTTTGTCTCAAACATATTGAGAAGGCGCCGCCCATTCATTTGTATCACCCGCATTCGCTTCCTCCAGTCACACATAACACACATAACACTGCCAAGGCGATCGTGAACAGGAAATATCAAACGAGAAGCCTGTGATACGCTTGTTGGTTAAAGAGCCAAGACGGTAGTTTGGACATCACGTTGGCGGGCATCACAGTGTGACACCGCCTCTGCAACCACTTTGCTTCCTTTTTCGCTTTTTTCTGTCACGGGGCAACAGGCTCAGCCTGCCACGTATCGACGCCTCGATACCAATCAGGCAATTTGGTCGCGATGGCTGCTAGGGCTGAGGATTCTAGACCTCGAGCTGAGGTGGGCGGAGCAAGCCCCGAGGCAGAGTGGCAGACCCTGGCTGTCAACTGTCAGGGACCCCTGCCTCGCTAAAATAAACCTCCAAGTGACAGGGCACGTGATACAACCCCACAACTTGCGAGATCGACCCACGCTCCCCACCGGCATTCAACTACCTACCTACCCTAACCGGATAGAGACACGTTCAAATGTCACCATGGAACCCAGACGAGATTTCCGATATAATCCCTGGAATTTTGACCCAGAACAAGCTAATCCTGAAGACTTTGACGATGGAAAACTCGCCGGAGTCGATTGGTCCAACCCCAAGAGCTTCCTCGATGCAATGGGAATTGAAGGTCCAGTTCCCAAAATGCCCACAGCAGCGGAAGTTCGACGTGAGGCCGAGGGAAACTCTCGCGAGATCTTTGCTGCGTACGACACTCTGAGCAAAATCATTCAGCGCCATGAGGCCACGATCCAAAAGAGATGGTCCAAGAAGACAAGACAGCAGAGACTGCAGATTCTTCTCAACGCTTGGCCAGGAATGCCAGCCTCCCACCGTCCAGACTTTGAAGCCGTGCGAAAAGAGTCCAAGGAGCAAAGAGAGAGAGGTACCAGATACAAGGACCACTTCATGTGGCCCTATATCAACCAGGAGGATCTCACCCAACCGAAAGTGATGTCGCTACTCCTCAATTCGAGAGGGCGTCATCCTCCCCCCACGTTCGCTGCGGCAGACAACGCCTCCGTGCATCTCGGTATTGCTTCCAGAGCATTGGTTCCCATCTTTCTCAACAATCATGTCATGGTTCTCAACGGGGCTACTACAGTCGAAGGGTATGGGAAACTGGTCGCGTGGGAGGATCATCCTGATGCCTTTGAGTGGATGCACACCCGAAAGCAGTTCCTCCCGGGAGAGGGACTTGTTATTCTCGAGGTGCAAGCTCGCCTAATGAAATTTCTTGTCGACTGTTGTCATGAGATCCTCCACGAGATCCCGGCAGCCGAGTTGATCAGCGATGCATATCCCGTTCAGCCAGAGCCTCCCCTCAAGACAGACAACGATACATCAGGTTTCGCAAATCTGGCGGCGATGGCCGCAGAAGCTCCGTATAGAGTCCCGGTTCGTCTTGACCTGGCGAGGGTAGAATCTCTCCTCGAGGCCAAGAAGTCGGCAGCAGAGGATCACGTCTGGGCACTTCGTGAGGATCCCGCGTACTTTGCTCAGGAGTTCCTAGAGGTCAAGGACCACCGACAAGAGATGCTCAAAGACAGCCAAGGACGCTCGCACCCTGTGACCAACAAACTGCGGGAACATCTTCTCTGGGCTAGGGTCACTGGGACCATGCTCACCGATGCCTACATCAGCCTTGAGGCCTTTACTGAGCTTCACCGACAAGCTCAGCATCTTCGCAACCTACAGGACAAGTACAAGGCAGAAATATCTCCCGAAAAGGACTTGCCAGAAGAATACATGGTCACTTTGCTGCGGTTCAGGTACTTTCTCGAGACGACGGCAAAGAGCCCGTTGGAGAGGCTCAAGATGGTGGTCGCCTCTTCGCCGCCAATGCACAAGTTCTTTGTTCGCGACCCCCCAACTGATCTCAGCTCGACAAACATAGTGCTTCGTAAGAGGGCTGAAGCCAAGAAGAGCAAGGCCGAGGAGCATCTGATCTGGCTCCTGCAGAACTTGTGGGAAGACGAGTATAACCTCTTCCTGATTGGTCTACCTCACATCATGGATGAGCTCGAGCGCCTGCTACAGGCGAGCCCTGAGGCGGATGTGCTGGTATCAGCCCATGTGATCAAGATCCTCGGTGATCTGTCCATCATGGCTCAGTGCTTAAGGCAACTTGAGCTCTACCAGCCATGGGCTCAGACATTTGAAACCGTATCCCTGGATCATGCGGATAACTTCAAAGCCGAACATGCACAGTGGGGGCAGCCCTGGAAACAGTTTCTCCCCGCCACCAGGGAGCAGAACTTGGCCAGTGTTGGGAGACTCGCTGAGCCTTCTGGTGGCAAGTTTTCTTACCCCTTTGACAAGCGCCGCACGAAGGAGACGGTGGATGCGTTGCGGAGAGCAGAGGCCAACCTGGATGCCGTTTGGGACAAGATTGATGACCACTTGCGATCTAAGGCGCCGGAGCTGCAAGGAGCAGCTTTAAATCGCTTCCTTTCGAAGCCGCGCATGCTCCGGAGAACTGCAGAATGGGTTGAACCGACAGCGCCGACGAAAGACAAGAAGGTCGCGGATCCTGACCTTGACACCTTGAACCGACCGCTTTCAAATGTGTTTTTGGGTCATTCAGAGGATAAAGTACAGGGGTCAAAGGCCCAACAAAAGGTCAAGACCAAAACCAAGGGCGTCTCATCGGTAAAACCAGCCGCGGCACCTGAGGCTCCTGAACCAGAGAACCCGGATCCTCAACCAACACTCTACGTGGATGCTAGAACGCTCAAAGTATTCCGCACCCTATTTTTCAACCCCGAGGTAAACTCGACTCCCGGCTCAGTCCTGTGGAACGACTTCCTCCACGCGATGGTGGCCACGGGCTTCCAAGCAGAGAAGCTCTACGGCTCTGTTTGGCAGTTTTCGCCCACCACGTTGGATGTGGAGAGGAGCATCCATTTCCATGAGCCTCACCCCAAAGGTAAGATTCCTTTCGAGGTGGCTAGACGGCATGGAAGACGGTTGACGAGGGCGTATGGCTGGTTTGGGGGCATGTTTGTCTTGAAGCAGAAGTAGAGCCGTGCTCTCTTGAAATATTGGAAAACTGCTAGAGTCTTCTGCTGCAGGCAGCAGAAAGGCTAAAAAAAAGAAAAAGGCCACTGTGTTAGTATTGGGATATGATACTATGATGTCTTGACAATGTGTTCTTTATGATAGTTGAAGCTCGGCCCTTGATGGGTTAACTAAGCTAGAAGATCGGAAAGCTGCTAGAGATGCATTTGAATTTGTACAATATGTATCTCCGGGATGTCCTTTAGAGTTTGAGGGGGAAGTAGTATTCAAGGCTAATGGAAAGGAGAAGGGCCGTGAGTAAAGACGATGACCATTGATGTATCACTAGAGCCCCCGGGTATTGATCAAGGATAGTTATTGACACGTCAAGGCATTGAAACCCAATCATCAAAAACCATGACCGAGAATAATAACTCTCTATGGCCGTTGTTAGGTGAATAAATGGTGCAAGCTTTACTATTGCGTTTGGGCTAGGATGCCACCCTTGCTGCTTAAAAGGAGGATAAACACCCTACCCGTTGCCTCCTTCCTCTTGATTCTGGCGTTTAGAACTATCTTGAGCCCCTTCCTCAAAATAGCCGCGCATGGCAAGGGGGCCATGCAAAGTCGATCCGTTGTCAAGATCCCCTCAGCGGCCAGTCGGGGTTGGCAGGAAGATTGATCGATAGGTCGTACAATGCACGACATGGGGCATCAACGACTACGAGACACTATGGGGCCTGTCTTTGGAGATCGTAGTACATGGGAAAAGGGCTCCGGGCCTTGAAGAGCCACTGCGTCAACTCTGAGCTGCTCAGGCTTCCGGGGTGGGTGGTTCCCTTCGAAATCGATTCGTGAAAACAGGTCGCCGTGGTGGCTGGTTACCTAACAAGAGAGCTCGGTTCCCTTTGAGCGAGTCCTGCACGCTTGTTTGCTCCCCAGCAGGGTGGGTCGCCCGGAGTGGACATAAGGGCCAGCACGAGATGGCAAAATTGCATCCGGATCGTACTCTGGCCGAACGTCATCATCTTCAATGGCGAGTCCAAAAGAAGCTACCAGCCATAAGAGCCAAAGATATAGTTCAACATATGACGGCATCAAAAACTAAGACCATAAAAAACTGTAACCTAGTTACTTTGACCATTTATGGCGGTAGCGATCGAAGGACCCCCGTCTGATGCTTCCATGGTTGCCGCCACAAAAAGTCAAAATAACTAGGTTACGATGTTTTACGGTATTGGGTCTTGGTGCCGTGCTGTATGGATGCCCGATCAGAGTCATGGAATCGGCGGTCGTTTCTTTGCTTGTGGTGGACTGAAGACAGTCATTTAACTAGTTGTTCAGTAATTCGGTAGTATGCGGATGTCATGTTTTCAGTTCTCTTGTTGCGGATCGGGCGGATATTCGGTCACTTCTTCTTTGAGGCGACACGGTGTTCCCTCCGATGTTTAGTTTTGGTGTATGATGTTTGGTTGATGGTCGGGTCCAACCAGGATTCTGGCCGCTCGATTGCCCCCTCTTATTGTCAGAGCGCGACGGAGATTCTGGGGAGAGTCTTAGGGAGGCTTGTTCAACGGCGGGTTTTCGATAAACGGGAGATAAAGATGGCCGGGGATCGGTAGTTGGTGGTACGGCCGTGTTTTGGCTGACAGTATTGTCTGCGCCATGCTCGTTGCGTTGAGCAGAGAATTCGGAGACATCGTCTTCACGGTTCGTCTCTTCCGAAACGTCAGATGTATCTGCCTCATCATGTTCCATGTCGTCGATAGATTGCGGGCGTGGACGTTTCACTTGCGGCGAGTCGTCGGTGTCAAGGTCCACAGAGTGTTTCCTCTTTCGTCTTACGGGCGTCTCGGGCGCACATGATTCGGGTGGCAGCATTGTCGAGTCTCTTCCAAATGTTGTCGAAGGTGGGCACTCTCCATCACCTTCTGGTGGTGATGGGGGCAACTCGGCATGTTCTAAATCGCGGGAATCGGGGGTCGAAGGCTTCAAGCTGGCAGCTAGACCTTTGAGCAGCGAGCTTCGGGCGTTGCGCTCTTCGGATCGCAGGAACATATCTGTGATCAAGTTAGCCTCCCTTGCTACACACACGGCGGCGGCAGACTGACCCAGAGATGGCATCATGCCCTTTTCATTGGGCGCCAGAAGCGATGCGCAAAATGCGACAAGGCAGTCTAGACTGGCATAGCGCTGGAGGCGTAGACGATGGAACCGTTGGTTCTCAGCGAGTCGAGTGTAGCCCGAAAGGTGAAAGACGCCGATCTTGTCTTGCATATCCTTCAGTTCGTTCAACCTCTGATCTCTTCTCGTCTGGAGGCGTGCGTAGAAGTCCTCTTTGTTAAGGGCCTGTCGTGCGATCTCGTTGACGTCGTGGTGAAATGCGTCGGGGTCTTGGATGAACATGGGAACAGTGTTGAAGCGCTCGTGGAGGTCTCCAAAAAGGTCGTCTTCGTCGAGGTCGACTTTCCAAAACGGCCACCGGTACTCGGCCTGCTCTTCGAAATTGACGCGTGGGGGTTTTCGCCAAGGCATGTTGACGTGTCTGTCGTGGTGATGATGATGGTGACGGCGATAATGATAGCATTGAGTCGTGGAGCCGTGTGATGGAGCCTGGAGAGTTGGCGGCCTAACGTTAGCCCGGTCCGACCTTCGACCAACCACTAAGGTGAAGAAATAAATGAGACACCAGAACGGCAAAACAAGGCTTCGCGTAGCCGGCATCCCACTCGGTGTAACCAGCACCCCCAAAGTGGATACCTGTGGCTCGTGAGCCTAAGACGCCGAAGCCGGCCCGCCCCGCCAAATTTGTATGTGACTAAGCAGCCTTTTGTCGTGCAGCCACCTTGCATTGGTCAACCGAGGCCATCACCAAAGTCAGCGAGTGAGGAGTGAGGGCATCGCGACCACATAATCGCACCTTCTGCCGCCCGCGATGGAGTCGCTCCACGGCCGATACTTTCCCACCTTCGAGGAGGCAAAGGAGGCTATCGACGCCGTCGCCAAAGACCTCGGGATGGCCCTCGTTCTCCATCAGAAGAAGCCCAACGCCGCCAACCCTACCCGTATCACGTTACGATGCTCCAAAGGGCGTGCCTTTATTCCAGCTGCGAAGCACGCTCATAAGAGTAAACGCCGAGGAACGAGCACTCAGATGACCGGCTGCCCGTATCGCATTGGTGTCAAATCCACCCCGGCCGGCTAGGTGCTTGACCGTGTGGATAGCGATAGAGCTAACACACATAACCACCAACTTCTCGAGCCTGGGGCCTTCTCCAGCTACCGCGTTAAGGCCATCGCCAAGAGGAAGGATGAGGTTATCTCGTGGTGGAATTCAGGCTCTCGACCTACTCAGATTCTCGCCAGGTTGAGGAGTGACGGCGACCCCGATGTCAAGCAAGTCACCAAGGATGATCTCAATAACCTCCTCCGCCGTCACCGCCGTGAGGAGCTTCGCGGCCGGACTCCAGTCGAATAGCTCTACGATAAGCTCAAGGAAGATGACTCTTTCTTCTTCAGAGACTCTCGCGACTCTCAAGGTCATATATCCCGCCTCTTTATTGCGCCAAAGACCGGTATATCTCTTCTTCAGCAGCATCCCGATATCATCCTTTGCGATAGCACCTACAAGACCAACCGGTTCAACATGCCGCTATTCAACATCTGCGGTGTGACATCAACGAATAAGATCTTCCAAGTTGCGGCTATCTTCCTCAGTGGCGAGACCGAGGCCCAATACAGCTGGGCTATCATGATGCTATATCGTCTTCTTCTCGAGAGCAAAATCCCGATGCCAAAGGTCACTATCACTGACCGAGATCTCGCCCTCATGAATACTTTCTCTCGTCACCCGGTCCTCGACAAAGTCCCACATATTCTCTGCCGTTGGCACATCAATATAAACATGCTCGCCAAAACAAAGCAGCACTTCCCCAAGGCCAGCTACGACGCCCGTACGAGGAAGACTATACGTCATGCTAAGTTCCAAGACTTCCTGAAGGCTTGGAATAGCATCGTATATAGTCCTACGGTTCATGATTACGAGAAGCGATTAGAGCAGTTCAAGCGCCCCGGCGCTCATCCTGACGCCGCAGTTCTGTATTGTCTCAATACCTGGCTTATCCCTTGGAAGGAGAAAGTCGTTCGCTGCTACGTGGATCAACATCGCCACTTCGGGTTCACGACGACCTCGGTGGTTGAGTCTCTTCACTCGAGTATAAAGCGGTGGCTCTGTACGAGCACTGGGGATCTCACAACCGTCTTCCAGCGACTTTGCGTCTTCTGGCAACACCAAGATGCCTCCATCGCCACGCAGCAACTCCAAGGCAGGAATAAGATGCTGACGATCACGATGCAGCTCCTGTATATCCTCATCCGAGATCAGATCAGCCCAACAGCCCTCCGCCTCATCGCCAAAGAGCACGCCGAGCTCGATCGTGACCTCTCGAAGTCGCCCAAAGGCACCTGTTATCCCTGCCCGATCGTCACCGCATACGGGCTGCCGTGTAAGCATATGATTTGGCGCCGGCTGCATCAGAAGGAGCCTATCCCGCTAGATGAGGTCGATCAACACTAGTATTAGGATCGTGACTATAACATACAGCAGGCAAAACAGCCGGAGGTGCCTTTAGAGCCTCATATCATAAAGGGAAAAGGCAGACCAAAGGGCACCATCGCCACCGAGAAGACCGCAGCCCCCGGAAGCACCCGTCGCGACCCCAGTCTCTTTAAACGCGTAGAGGCCCTCGAGACCGCCGAAGCGAGGGCATCACGAGCGCCTCCTTCTACAGCCCCAGCTACCATACAAGCTGCGGCTTCCTCTTCGTTATCTACACCATCTAATACGACTCTTGGGCTTCGTCAGGTTGCTGATAATGACTTATATGAGCCCGGCACACAGATGCAACGCTCATACCAACGAGTCTTCCAACATCTCGAAGATACAGACGATGTAGGCGCCTCATCTGACGCCCCGATCTGCCTTGACGATAACGCCCCTCGAGAACTCACGCAGAATACGGCGGCCGGCATCGCGATGGCGGCCCTCGCGGCTTTGGAAGGGATTGGACTTGATGGGGGTGAACCCGAAGACCTGAACCTTGAAGCCGCAGTGCATTTTGAGGGGCGACTTGATCAGAAGGCACTGGAAGTCGATCAGGAGTGGGTAGATGAGTTTGACGGCTAAGGATTCAACCACAACACCAAGAAGCTAGGTTGGTGATAGTCACGATGTCTTCATATGTGTATTTGAGTGTATAATTGAGCAAATTGTAAATAAGACAGTTGAACACGATGACCTCTATTGATTACATACTAATTTGGGTGGGCAGCCGGGATCGGAGCGTGTGCCACAGTCGCGCCACTGATCCCCACCTTTGGGGTGCTGGTTACACCGAGTGGGATGCCGGCTACGCGAAGCCCAAAACAATCAATCTCAGTTCAAAGATTATAATGATAAATAGCTAAATGTATGCACAGTAATACTAAGATACTGAAAATATTTTATGGGATGAGTTGATTTCTATGTTGAACCTCATAGATTCCCTATAAAGTCAAGTATATTTCTCCATAAGTCTATAACTAGACATTGGATGATTAGCCTGATGCTTTGCGCCAGTGTCCCTTTTCTTTTTTCTACCTTTCCACCAGCCCCGTGCGTGAAAGTCGAACATGGAGATCCAATCAACGCCGTCCTTTGGTGACATGGCGAGACGGCGCACGGCTCCAATCGAGAGTTCGTACATATAAGCTGCCCTCCCATGTATCGCCCCTCAAAGGATACCCAGCGCTGGCATAATGTCCAGAACGGCGCCGTCTGAAGATAATGGCTCTGCAACGGACCCATTTTCGTCTGGTTTCTTCGAAGCCCGTCTCAACCCGGACCATGTTCACGATGCCGCCCGGGCTGAGCCAGCTGCCCGTGAACCCCTCGGCGCGCCCATTGCGATACAAGACCTATCCCTCGGTGAGATACCGGCTGGAGCCGAAAATGCTCGCCTCGTCATATCTCCGCGTGGGCCCCCGCCACTAGATGACAGTGAAGCACTCGTACCGTTCGGTCACGGAGAGCTGCTCGCTGTTCTACAGTCTTCCAAGTCGGCCTGGTTTTCCCTCACCTTGGCCGCCGACATTCAGTGCACTTTCTATTACGACCCAGCAAGTGACAACCTTGTTCTGCGAAACTCAAGTCGGCAGCCAATACAAATTAGCCCCATTCAGGATGCCGATGGCGACAATAGCACCGCTGACGCGAGCCTGTACACCCTGGAGTATCGCGATGTTCACGTTGTTTCACCTGGCCCGTGGAGGATATCGTCGGCAAAGTCGTCCACTGTGCTTGTTGATTTCCTGGTCCTCCGTCGGCGATACCTTCTCGAGACGCAAACGGGAGGAACGCAGCCTGGGTCGAAAAGGAAGGACGTCCTGTCGATCGGGGCTCCGGCTAAGAGACATCGAATTGAGGCCGAGAGCATTGATCAGAGCATAGTGCTAATTAGCAAACCACCCAACGTAAGCGATGTAAACTCCAGTACTTATCTAAGCGTATTTGACCAATTCAACCCTCTCAGAACCGGAGAACAGAGTCAACCCAACTGGAACTAGTCCGTACCGGCAACCCCCTGATCACCCTTCAGCCTGGGCAAGCGGTTTTTGTCACAGCCCCGGGAGAAGTCCCTTCAGCTGGAAACCATTCCCACAAGGAGGCTGTCGCTTCATATACTCAAGCTATGCCAGAGAGCTATTCACTCCTCCATATGCGCGACATTGCTAGCACCAAGGGGTTTGCGTCCGTCTTCAGCGCTCGCCACGGCGTATTTGGCGATACAGCAGTCAAGGTTATTCGGACCAAGCAAGCTTCGCAGTATTCTTATATCCCGACCATGGCGCAGAACTGGAAGCACGAAGAACAGATCCTGCGGAAAGTCAAACATGTCAGTGAATCATATTATTCATATCCCGGCTGCACATGTATCCGTTACTAACACCGTGAAGCCGTCCATCATTAGGTTTTTCGGGTCGGATGCTCGTCTCTACTCCATATATATGGAGCACTTGCCCTTCCCGGATCTTAACGCGTGGAGGAACCGACCCCATGATCACTATTTTGTCGGCACTGCTGCTGATGCTGAGCGCATCCTTCGTGATATGGCCTCGGCTCTCGAATACCTCCATGGGCAAAATATCCAACATAACGATATCAAGCCGGGGAACATTCTCTACGACCGTGAGCGTGGCCCTGTCCTCATAGACTTTGGCCTAGCATCTTCACACGGCGGGCAGTTATGTACCGGCGGCACACCATGGTATGTGCCACGCGAGTTCATCGATGATCTAGAAAGGGGGCCCAAAAGTGACGTTTTTGGTCTTGGCGTGACTATGCTATATCTTCTGAGAAAAACTCCGTTGCCCGATGTGACGCAGCGTGGTTGGATAATCTACAAGGCTCCCCGGGACAGTTCAGAGACGACGCTCATGGAAGAATGGTTATCAAAAGTGGTGACAATGCGGGCTGAGCTCGATGAGACCGGTCATGTTGAGTCTTTGGTAAGTGACATGCTGAGCCCTCTGTCTCGAGATAGAAAGTCCGCAAGAGAGATTGTGGAGGCGATGGTATAAAAACTGTGAGAAGTTGCGGGGTTGGAGCAGCAAGTAGCAACAGGCGAGGGATAGAAGAGAGAGCATCCAAGTTTTAGGCCTACCTAGGAGTTTAGCTTTAAAGGGCTTAATAGCTAGAATTACTGGATACTTGATATACTATTGTTATCTACAATGACGACAAGAAACCATTAGCCACAACAGCAAAAGACATGGTTATTAATACATAACGGTATTAATCTGCCAAGTTATATTACTTTTAAGCTCTTATACTAGGCTAAAAGTAAGACATCAAGAAAAAATAAATTTCACCGACATCGCTTCTACTGCTAAGCTTGCCTTTTCCCTTCTCTACCCTTGCCAAGATCGGACAGCTGGGCTACAAGGTACTGGGGGAGTGGTGGTCAGCGTAGCCTGATCAAATGCGCCTAGATGAGATCATCAAGGCTCATAACATTCTCACAACCTAGTTTCGAGCATGAGCAAACAATTGTATTAGAACTCATCTAACTATATCCCGCATCCTCCACCAACTGCCCGGCAGGAACTCATCCATCCTAAGATCGATAGCACAAAACCGTATGCTTTGCCACCATTCATTTATATCTGAATCGGTGGTCCTGGCGTACATGTGATTCTGTTGAAATTTTAGTTGACATGGCCCGAATGACCTTTTCATGGCCAACTTACGTCTCGGATCGCCTTGGTAACGAATGCTACAGTGAACGCAATCCATTTCTTGGTCCGCACAGGGCCTCGCATATGCCTACCGCCTCGGAACTCCACTGTACCGGACTGAGACTGTGTGTTTTTGAAGTTCCACAATACGTATCGGTTGTTCAACTGCATGTAGTCGATCAACTCGCTTTTGTTCCGCATTTTCTCAAGACGTTCTGCGACGTAAGAAGATGGATGCTCAATATCGCCCTCCTGGCCTTCTTCCAAATCCAGTCTCAACTCTTCCGAGCGAAAGGAGCACGGGCGACAGTAGTCGTTGTCGATACGCTCTTGTGGAAGTATCTGCAGGACGAACTTCTCCTGTGTAGCCACGGCATATGCGAGCCTTCTCAACTCTTCTAGTGTATAATTATGGTCGTACGGAGCAACATGGATATGCGTCCCGCAACTAGTATTCGCTTCGATGTCGAAGAGTTCCATTGCTGCTTCCCAGAAGAAATCTATCTGTTTTTTGAGCTCCTGAAACTGAAACATCTTGGGAGATACAGCTTCCAGTGCGACTGTGGTTCCGATTAGTTCCAGTCACCCATGTTTGCAGGTGAGGCTATTAAAGCAGCAGAGGTGCATGCTACGGCGTTTAATCACTCACCCTGATAATTGCGAGGCTGAAATCGAAGTGAGGCATCGTTCATGATGTACCATCGATCATAATCTCTAGGGCGCCTGCTTGTAACCGCGTGTAAGCCTCTCTTCTTGTTCATTCGATCAGCGAGCCGACGTCGCCAGTATCCGACATCGGCGTTCAAGAAGTCGTTACTGTTTGACGAATCGTAAACAGTCTTCGGGGTCGCAACTAGCTCAATCTCTACCCCGAAGGTGTAGTCTTCCGGGTTTGTGATCGTGCTGGAATAATCGTGTCCCGGGCGGATTTCATCCCAGTCATCGTGCTTCAACTCTAATCCGGAGTGATCTGCCATATCGGGCAATTGCCGGGATTGTAAGCTGGCGGCGGTGTGCTTGAGGGGCTATGAAGGAACGATGGAGAACACGGAAGTATGATCAGAGCAAAGAAAACAAAAGCCCTCTGCGGGAATTCCTCTTGTTGCACAAACCGACAGAACAATAGGTGCGGCAAGGCCCTTTGCTAGAAATCTCAGAACGCCTTGAGGTACCTGCTTTCTGGGCTAAAGAAAGAGAGAAGATGGGGTTTGGACTGCGCTGAATGAAGAGAGAGTTGGGAGTGGAGGAAGAGGGGATAGTCACTTCTGCAATAGGTAGAGGCACAAGATAAAGTATCGGAGGCACACGGGCGTCTCATGCACTGTACCATGGATGGAGGGGGGAGGCGTGACATAGAAGATCACGGATGTACAAAAGATCTTGACATCTTCAGCCGCGGGCTTATTACCAGTTCGAGGTTGGTGTGACAGGGGGACAACCTTGCTTTTCTTCTTCTTCGTTCTGGGCTTGAGCTACCTAGAATCCGAGGGGGAAACAGCCAATCAACGGGTGGCCGAAGGGCCGAGCCTGATCTGAAATCATTGGACGTGAACGGCTTGTTGGTTCATCGGTTGCAGCGAGGAGGCCCTCAGCCGCTCTCGCTACCAAGCAAGATGAAGCCAAGTAGCGGTTTCTAAGATAATCCCTCAAGCCTCCATGATAGGGGTGTAGCAAGATCCAGTTGCCGCCTTTGAGCCAAGGGTGCTTGGTCGTTTAACAATGTGGGTGTTTCTGTTAGCCGCTGGCAGCACCTGATTCCTTCCTATCGATTACAGCAGGTAAAAATAAGGCTCTAGAGGTGGAAACCTTGATTGGGGAATATGCAAAGGAGGCTTGAGTTGTGAGTCGCCTATGGTCACTGTCACATTCAATGCAGGCAGGCCTCAGCTTCGCTCAGCCGTCCATCAACTCTGGTCACTGAAGGTCTGATTACTAAAGTTCCAGACCAATCAACCTGCTGCATGGCTACACCTACTTACCTACCCAACCTGCACCAACAGATTCCACACATCCATTTGCCTCTTGAATCTCGCCGATTCTCTTGCTCTCAAGGGGATGCTCTAGACATGTTGGCCGCTCTGTTCATGGTCTGGGCTTTGGCCACTCCTAGCTCAGACAGCTAGATATACAAAGCAATCATCTTTTGATTCTTGCCATGATGACTTCTCTCATTGAAGTTGACTCCCATGAACGGAACGTTCAACTGTGGCACAATCGAGTTGTCTTAGTTTACATAGAATCGCATTGTAACATCGCATTATTTCTATATAAATTCCAACCTTCAACTCAGGGTTTCGTTCCATGGCCGCCAAGTTTGATGTTGGAAATCCGGCATGCACCTCACCTCCCCTGGCGGCTCCAAGACCCAGTCGATTCTGTTACTCTCCTCGTCCTGCTCCTCAACCATCCCTGACACATACCCCTTCAGATTTTTGATGTCTGCCCCACGCTCGTCTGAGTATTCGAGATTTACCGTTGGCACCACGGCAATCTTGCGATACCCCCGGAACCAGAGGTCCTTGCAGAAGAGCTCTGGTTCACCCTGGAAACACTCGCCCTTGTCGCCGTGAGGAGAGCGGAAGCGAAGTCCATGGAGCAGAGGAGCTGCAGTGAATGCAGTGGCTCCATTCCAGCAGGCAAAGACCTGAAAGGGTAGATGCCTGTTGTATCGGTCCTTGGTTTCCGGCGCGTTCCAAAAGAGGTTCCACGCCGAGTTCCAATTGCCGTCATCACCAACTCGAAAGAATGAGTCCCCCGACAGAGCTCTAGCCACCCAGATATCATAAAAGGTGGGATCATTTCCCACATAAGTCCAGTCCATCGCGCAGGTCATATCAGCGCCAATGCTGCGTCGCTGGAGGGCGAGCTCAAGGAGATCCTCGGGACAGGCAGCCACATCGTTGATAAATAAGACAGTGGTCTCTTCTGTGACTGGGACTTGTTGCTGATATAATGGCCTGAGTGCCAGGTTGCGCAATTCAGCTAGCTTCTGAATACGGTCGCCCTTGGACGGGTTGACCTTTGACCTGTTGTAAATGTAGGTTACGCCTAGATCCTTCAGCAGAGGGCGCAGAGCGAGAAGAACATCGCCTGTTCCATCTGGTGAGTTGCCTTCCACTATTGAAAGGGCGCAGCGATGAGGACCGAGGAAGCGGATGGCTTCAACAACACTGCCCAAAAGACGTGGGAGAAGGTGCACGCATTCGCGCAAGTTGAGGGCAAAGAAGTAGTCGATTCGCTCGTCCAAAGCATCTTCTTGGTCGTCTCGTTCCTCCCACCCTTGTTGAAGAACTTTGTATCTCTCTTTGCCTAACGCAGGGCACTCAAGTCGGGGAAGGTCTGTCGCAGTAGGATCGAGGATGGCTGATAGATAACGAGAGATCTGCTCGGCTGAAAGGATGGTTCCTGCAATCCGTGAGAATTTCGCCACTTCTGACCCAAGGACAACTTCTCACCACTTTGTATTGACGGGACAAACGAAACCGTCGCAGACGGAGTGGAGATGTTTGCCGAAGAAACGAGGGTTGGTGTGATCTGCGCGCTTGGCGTCAAGGAACTCGTTTGGTCGGGGTCTGAGACTGTGGTCGTAATCGAGATCCTGGTGGGGCTCAGTGACGATTGCGCTGGCGGGTTCTGGAGCGGAAGATAAGTGTGGGAGATGCGACTCAAATGATCACGACCCAAGTAGAGACTCGTGGCGACAAAGAGGAAGCAAAGAGCCGGCACCACCAGCACCAGCACCAGCTTGTGACGCATGGCTGTCTCGAGATGTTTTTTAACAAGTTCATTGTTGAGCAGAAGAGGAGCGGGGAAATGAAGAGGGACTTGTACGCGCAATGACCACGGGCAGTGAATAGCTGCATGAATGCTACCCAGCAATTAACTTTGCTGAGACATCTTGTTTCAGGTACAGTACCCTCTGTCCACGGTATCGAACCTATCAGGAGCTGGCAGGCCCCTGTTGCCTGTTCAAGTTTCACAGAGGCTAACCATTGGAGGTCATCAACCCTTGTTAGTTCTTCGAGTTCGCGCTTGCGTGACTTGCATCATCACATCGGATGGGCGCATGGCATCACGCCTTTTGTTGAACGGAGAGAGTTTGATTGGTTGTACCCTGGATGTAACTCGGCAAGACACGCTTTTATCATGCTTGCGCGGAAGATTTTCACGGGAGTCCCCGTCGTGCAGCGCGGGAAGAGATCCATTTTCGACGCGTTCGCCATCGATAAGCGCTCCACATCCCTGCTTCATCACAAATCTCCCGGTCGTGGTCACAACTTTAGCCGCGAAGAGGTCGCAAATCCGCTTCTACCGGCTCGTGGCAGGCTCTCAGTTAGTAAGTTTTGCCGGTGATAAGACAAGGGCTTGACCCCCAGTCGAGCAATCAGCTCATAGGCAACAGAAGTTGGGAGGATGGCACCGAGCGTTAGCAACGGATGTTCAGACCAACTTTCCATATTCATTGTCAGAGCAGTCAAAGTGATCGTTCTGAAGTCTGATTGTGTTGAGGTCTCCAACTTGTCCATCAGAGCAATCCCCTCCTATACGCGCTTGTGGAATGTGTTCCGCGCTTGGCGCCTACAAGTCTGCAAGCCATTAGACACACAATGCCCCCCGTAGTTAACCGCTGAGTCTAATTACCACGCCATTATCCCGGCATGTACCTGGGATCTCGATTGTGGAGAGCTGAGTGTGGATGTGGCCTCAACTGAGACAGGCTAGGTAATGATCAAGACGTGTGTTGAGATGAGAAGCCTCAGAACTTGGGCACTCTTTGTATTTCTGAAGACATGAGAAAATGGAAAATAAGCTCATTTTGCCCAAATAGTAGATAGACTCTCTCTCGGCCATTCCCAGTAGCAAAACCATCCTCTTTTCTTGACATTTCGGTCTGTGTAGGGTACCTCTCTTGACTGACCATCGGTCCGATGATGTTCCCCACCCACACGAGCCAGGTGTTGAGTCGGCGCTTAACGCGAAACTCAAAATATTCTCAGTCTTTGACACCTGGAAACAATGGAACGAGCCTCCCAGAGCCAGCCGGATGCCATCGCCGAGGGCAGGCGCATCTACATAGGCACGACAATCCTGAGCCTAGACTCGGGTCTTGAAGGCTGACCATTTGACCTCAGGTAACCTCCCTTACGAGGCCAAGCCCTACGACGTCGAGGAAGTCCTCTCCAGCAATGGCTTTGGCAATCTGGATAAGATTCACATCTCCATCGACCCTGTTAGTGCCCGAAACCCGGGGTACTGCTTTGTCGACTTTCCCGACCGTGAGACCGCTCAGAATGCCCTTGAATCGCTGAGTGCAACTATTCGTGGACGGTCCATCAAGGTTGGTCCTTGTGAGCCCAAGAAGCCTCGACGTAACTTTGGCGATGAACCTGCTACGTCTCGCCGATGGGGCGATTGGCGCACCAAGTCAGATGAAGGCGGGGTTCCTATCGGTCAACTCAACAACAAGGGAGAGGAGAAGGGTCCCTACTGGGCAATGGATCACTTTGACGATGCCATTCGTAGTGAGGAGGTGAGGAGGCTCTATGTCGGTGGCCTGGGCAAGATGGTTGACCAAGCTCAACATCAACGTGAAATCACCGAGATTTTCACTGGCTTCAACCCGTATGCGAGACTCTATCTTGAGTCAAACCCTTTGGCTGACATGTGTTAGAACTGCAATTGGCAAGCGAATCACGCCGCATGAAAGCACCAGGGCACAGCCCGGCAGACACCACTACTGCTTCGTCGACTTTGAAACCAAGGAGGAGGCTCTCGCCGCAGCCGACGCTCTGAACGGCAGCACCACCACAGGAGGCCCGCTCAAGGTGTCGCTGGCGGAAAAGATCCCTGCTAAGCTGGTGGCTCGGCATCCAGACAGGAGGAATGGTCGTCGAGTGTATGACAGGGCTTACGCGCGTCCAGGAAACACTGGATCTGAAAATGTGACGGAAGCGAGTAATGCGATGGCATCCAATAACTGGCGCAGAAGAGATTAGAAGTGCCCAGCAACACCTTTAGTGTTTGAATTCTCCATTGAGACACGAGGAGAGTTCGCTGAAAGGTGATATATACGTTAGAGAGCTTAGTGAGTAAACGCCACAAGCACTATAGTTATGAAGAGCTACCAAATCACGGGTCTGATTGGTGATTCTCTATGATACAAATGGCTGGGAAAGTGGTTACTTGTAGAAAGACAAGCGCTTTTCTCGCTTCTAATGTGAGCAGGCATGATGATGTGCTCCGGTCCCGTCCGCTTCTAGCCTGGCTGGTGGAGGCGTCTGACTGCACCGTGGCAAACACAAAAAGAACTCTTATGGATTTTCATGATTTTCGTTGTTCTTTCCGACTTCTTCCAACTAGGAGCGACTTGTTCAACGAATTCTCTCAAGCTGGCAAGCCATCCAGTCCCAAATTGCAGCCCGGTGTTTCAACGAATCACAAGCGTCCAAGGCGTGGTGGCAGAGTGGTCTAATGCGATAGACTAGAAATCTATTCTCTTCGGAGGCGTCTGTTCGAATCAGGCCCACGTCGAGCTTGTTTTTTTGCCAAATATCACCAGAGTTGTTGGTGTTTTTCTCTTTTTGTTACCACCAACCAGCTTTTCTTGTCTTTGGTAGTCTCACCTCAGTTGCGTAGAACCCCAGGAAGCTTGTTTCTTTCCATGAGGCGAACGTATACCGCATAGGCAAGTATTGGCGAAACTCAACTCAGAGCTACTAACCTCAAGTCAGCTCTCAGTCAAGCCCTAGTCTAGATAAGGCAGGAGACATAGGCATTTCTAATCTCTTACTTCTATACCTGTATCCCGCGCTTCTAACTTCCTAAACCTTGTGTAGGGGCGAATTATCGATGTTGGTGTTTCGTAACGTTACCAGTGACAACTGAAGTGAGCACCAATTTAGAAGGCCCACAATGACGTCAACATGACCATCGCTTGTTCTACCCGATGCTGTCTCAGAGTCGGCCAAGTTAACCGAAGTCTGTGGCCCAAGGACTCGAATTAGGAAGATTTGCCCTCAGGAAAGACGGGGATGAGACGTCAAGTCTTATTCCCGGTCACTGCATTCTTTAAGCGAGCGTGAGGGATGATGTTCCATGTCTCCGATCCTACTCAGCCCGCATTGTCGTATGTGTTCATAGCGGTATTGTGACTGATGCCCATTAGAGCGTTATCATTACGAATAGTGACGTCTCAGGGTAATATACTCAAGACTTATAACAGAAGGACTATTCCGAACTACAATAACCCTTCGCTCTCTCCACGCTAGACATCATGCTTACGCGACACCTTGCCTCTAGAGCCCTGCTCATCAGCGTTATCTACTTGGCCGTCGATAAAAGTATGGCCTCTTTGCTGCATTTGGCCATTGATAATCTGCAAATCAAACTTGGTGTACCTTGGCCCGATGCCAAACCAAAGAGCCATAGAAACAAGAAGAAGCCCGCAAAGAATGGCCCAGTTGTAGTTAAAAGACTCTGCATCCCAGACTGGCGACGCCGGGAAGCATTCCATAACAACCAAGTAGACCATGGTCAAGAGAGCCCACAAATGAATGGGCTTGCTGAGCCTTCCATAGTTGAATGGACCGGGTACGAAACGGTGGCTGCAAGTAAGACGGAGGAAGATGGGCAAGGCATAAGTCATCATGTTGGCGATGACAGCCAGGGAGTAGATGATGGTCCTCGCCACGACGGAGAGAGAGAAGAGCAAAATGAGTAAAGCACCGACGACAAGAAGGCCCATGGTGGCGACAGGCATGTTTGTCCTCGGGTGGATGTAAGAAAAGACGTGAGGAAACGGCAGGCCACCGTCTCTGGCAAAGGCCGCAACCTGGCTAGCCGAGGTCAACAGCAGAGAAGGTCCGCCCATGGCGATCGTGCTCATGAGAGTCATGAGAAAAGCAGCGCCAAGCTTTAATCCCCAATGATCAATGACGAGAATAAACATTGGGTTGCCACTGGAATAACGGTCAGCGATCAAGAGCCCGGAAGAGGACAGCGCGGGATACGACGAACCTAGGGTCTGTGGCTGCAGCAGTTATATCCGAGGTGCAGAAAGCCGTGACAAGGGAAACTATAGCACCACCGATGGCGATGGATGAGTACGAGGTTATAATGGCCCTCGGAGCTGTGATCTGGGCGTTCTGTGTCTCCTCGACGATAAAGGCTGGTGCCTGCCATCCGGTGATGACCCAGGCGGCAGTGAACATGGACATGGGAACGGCGACGCCTTTATTCCATAGGGAAAAGTTGGTGTATTCTCCAAAGACTTGAGCACCAGTAGCGAAACGACGGTCTTGGACCGAATGAGTGGTGGGAAGGGCGACGACGTAGGTCAGGTTGATGAGGACGACGATGGAAGCTGCAGAGGATAACCAGTCAGCCATGGTCGTAAGAGGAGATTCAGACGCGTACTGGTGATGATAAACAACCAAGTGAACTTCTCCATGCGAAGAGCACCAAGAAGGCCCCAGAGAATGACGAGTCCCATGGCGACACCCATGATCTGAGCATTAGTAGGGATCCATTGCGGATGTAGCATGGAGATAATGACGGCCCAGGAGCTGGCAACGGCATATGAGAAACTTGCAAGACTGGTGATGAGTGATATGCAGTTGATCCAGCCAGCCACAAAGGACAGGACACGCGACACGCGCTTTGGGCCGAGGGCGGCGGCCCACCAATAAAAGGCACCGTTGACAGGCATGGCGGAACAGAGCTCAGCAACAGCCAGTGGCTGCGATACCATGAGAATAGCAGGAATGATCCATCCCCTGACATGGCAAGTCAGTTCTCGCCGAGTGGAACTCAAGGGGTTGAGCTGGCTTACCACGACAGTCCCCAATACCCTCCGTACACGAACTGGTAGTACGAGGTGACAAAGACGCCATTCGGTCTAGAAGCCCGGCAGTCAGACAAGAGCCCAGCGGGAGCAATAAGAGGGCTACTTACGAAGCGACCGACAGGACTGCCCCGACGCTACCGAGGGTCTTGAACACTCTGCGATATGCTGGATGGTAACCAAGGCCTTCGATGGCCGCCTCGTCTCGTGACGGGGTACCCTTTGCAGGATGGTCGGGGCTGTCGAGTTGACTCATGGCCAGAGAGAGGAGAACGAAGACGGGAGGAAGAATGAGGTGTTGGTGGTGCTTATGTGTGGGGTGGTGAGATAGATGGGAGTCTAGGAGCGAGGAAATACGGGGAACAATCTGGGGAAAGTTGTGGGGAAAAGGCTGGGGAAGAGTTTGAGGATTCCCGAGAATAAAACAGTTTGCATCCGGCGCGGTGATCTCTTGGGATGTGGTGCTGGTTTGTAATGCAGACGGTAACGAAGTCAAGCCAGCTGGAGTAGAGGCTTGTGTTCCTGGTGCAATCGCAGTGTCACTTGGCCAGTCCTGACTGTTTATGCTCCTCGTTGAGTCTTTTTCTATCAGACCTTATCTCTCAGTGCTGCTCTGAAGTTGTTAATACACCATACTCTGCCATGTTATCAGGCCCATCCCCCCCGTAGAGTCACCAAGGTGGCGGGCTAATCCCGTTAGTCGGGCACATGATAAGGAAAATTCCCGGCGGCAATTTTTTCATTGGTCCTGACAAGGTACCTAGTATTAGCCATCTCCCGGACATTCAGCTCCCGTCGGCAGCGAAGACGGCGTCCGGGGAGCTCACGTCAGTCAGGGAATCTTCCATTCTTTTTCACCGAGGCACTCATGTCTGATATATTTACCATGACTTGTTAACGTTGTAAGCTCCTCGCCTCCTTATCGCACTCGTAAAGCTAAGAACCTCGCCATGTCTGTCCTGACGAAAAAGCTCGATGCTCCCAATGGGAGAACTATCGAATTGCCCACCGGCCTTTTCATCAACAATGAATTCTTGCCCGGACACGCTGCCCAAATCGCAAGCATCAACCCAACAGACGAGACAGTTATATGCACCGTCGAGTCCGCTTCGGCCGCTGATGTCGAGGTTGCTATCACGGCTGCACGAGCCGCATTTAATCATGCGTCGTGGCGGGACATCTCGCCCTCTGTCCGAGGGGCTTTGATAAGCAAACTCGCCGATCTTATCGAGGCGGACAAGGAAACACTTGCCACGCTAGAGGCCTGGGATAACGGAAAGCCCTACAAGGTTGCTCTGGAAGAGGACATTGAGGAAGTGCTGGCCGTGCTCCGTTATTACGCCGGATGGGCCGACAAGATTCATGGCCAGACCATGACCAACGTCGGAGCCGAGCCGTACAAGTTTGCGTACACGATCAAGGAGCCCGTTGGAGTCTGTGCTCAGATTATACCTTGGAACTATCCCTTGAGTGTGTTGCCACTGCCTGTCCTACACTTCTGGTGGTCCCTCGCTGACCAGCAATGATAATAGGCATGGCTTCATGGAAACTCGGCCCGGCTCTCGCTTGTGGCAATACCGTCGTCCTGAAACCAGCAGAGCAAACACCCCTGTCCATCCTGTGGCTCGCCAGTCTTGTGCTGAAAGCTGGCTTTCCCCCGGGAGTGGTCAACGTCATCAATGGTCTGGGCCCAGTCGCCGGAGCCGCCCTGGCGAGCAGCCTGGACGTGGACAAGATCGCTTTCACGGGCAGCACAGGAACGGCGAAGCAAATCATGAAGCTCGCCAGCTCAAATCTCAAGGACATCACACTCGAGACGGGCGGCAAGTCTCCGATCATTGTTTTCGAAGACGCCGACCTCGAGCAGGCCAGCAAGTGGGCTAATGTCGGTCTGATGAGTAACCAAGGTCAGATTTGCACAGCCACGTCCAGGATTCTTGTCCACAAAAATGTATACGACAAATTCCTCGAGCTTCTTCGTACTTGTATCGGAGATTGGAACATTATTGGCGACCCATTTGAGGAGAGCACCTTCCAGGGGCCCCAGGTTACCAAGGCTCAATACGAAAGGGTACTTGGCTTTATCGAAAGGGCCAAGGAGGATGGCGCCGACCTAGTTCTTGGAGGTAAAAGACTTGACAAGAAGGGATTTTTCGTCGAACCAACTCTGTTTTCCGGAGTCACAGAGGACATGGAGCTCTTCCAAGAGGAGGTCTTTGGACCAGTTGCGGCCATCACCACCTTTGACGACGAGAGTGAGGCTATCCGTCTCGCCAACAATTCCCGGTACGGGCTTGGAGCCGCCGTCTTCACGACGGACATCCAAAGGGCGCACAGGTGCATTGCGAGAGTGGCCTCTGGCCAGGTGTGGGTCAACAGCAGCAACGACGGCGACGCGAGGATACCATTCGGTGGTGTCAAGCAGAGTGGTATTGGCAGAGAGCTGGGGGAGAGCGGGCTGGATGCATACTGCCAGACAAAGGCTGTCCATATTAATGTGTCCCTCAAGCTTTGAATACCCTGGGCGGTGTCTATAGGTTGCGTTCAAGGGCCGATGAATTGCTACTCAGCAAAGATCCAGGGCATCTATCTAAAACAAAGGGACGACCATTTCCATGTCCTGACAGACGTGTTCCAAACTTAAGTAGCCAGGTGAAGGCTCCCTGGACCTCTCCCACAGTCGAACAAGCAATGTTCTCAAGTTTTTTACGTGGTCCATGGTATAAAGACGTCCCATGTCGTCGACCAGCTGCATGACACGGTCCCTCTGCTCTTGGGAAGCCCAGGTGCACTCGCAGGCGACTATAGTGACGGCCCAAAGCATGGCGTTTCCTATTGAGAACTGGTGCACCCTTCCCATGTCAAATATAGCACGTATGTTGGTGATTATTTCCTCGGTACACGAATCAGCTTGAGTCTTCTTGTCTGGACGTATCGGCTCCGAGAGGTTGGCGTGAAATCCACAGTTCCTCCACAGGAAGAGCAGGCTGGCTTTTCTCATAGTCTCCCAAGCAAGGCGCACTGCTAACTGCTGGAAAGAAGACATGTCACCTGGCAGCTTTGGAATTGACCAATCCTTCAATGAGGTCTCGAATTCAGCGCTTGTCCTCGTCAAAGCTTCAGAATCTGCAATGTTTGACATCGTGGTCAGTGTGTTCTAGGATAGCAGGTCAGGTGTAACTTACCCATAGCATCGTTGGATGCGCCGTGATGCAGGCTCCGCAGGTATAGGTAATAATTGTCATCCGAGAATTCAGATATCTGAGCAATGATGTCGATGAGCGTCTCAGGATAACCTATGGTCGCTTCGAGGGATGTCAAGGTGATGCCGGGTCGCTCCCGCGACCTGGGAAGCATCCAAGAAAGCCAGGCTTTATGAGAGAGCTGGCCACGCCCCAGTGATAATGCTGATATGTCTTGAAACGCACAGATGCTTAGGAGAAACCTTCCGAGAGGGTCGCTAATGATGGCGGACTGATCCAAAGAGCGCAGGAGGCTCAACATGCCACGATGGTGCTGGACCCAGCTCCCGTCGCATCGCGGCAAGGTGAAGAGAGACAGAAGCAAGCATAGAGCAAGGACCTTGTGGGCCCGATGGGTACTGATGGGGTTCAAACCAGCTTCTTGGATCTCCTTGCGCAGCTCACCAAGGGCCAACTGGTGGTGCTGCAGATCATGAGACGATCGCTCTTCGCCTCGTACAGACAGGGCCAAGAGGCCATGCAGGATGGACAGTGACTGCAGCCCCAGGGGGAGGATCAACTGCAGCAGTGAGGGGCTCTGAGGCTCATGAATTGCCGTCAGTGCTATCCTGCATCGCCTGATGACTGGATGATTACGACACGCCGTGAGCCGGGGGCTAGGTACAGGGTAGCCACCAAGGGATGGGTGACAAGGGTCAACTTACGTCTTCGTAGATTCTGGGCCTCGACACCCGACAGACAGAGACCAGGATGGCAGACGTGAAGCACAAGAGGCGATTGGGTCATGGAGAGCAAAATCAAGCACGCACATGAGTGGAGTTTGGGAGTGGAAAACTGAGATTCATGAAAAATACCCGACGGAGAGTATTTAACTGGCCGATCTAATCTAGCTCACCTTTGATAAAGGCGGGCAGAGTTCATGACTAAGATTGCCCCGCGGCGCCCGGCAAGCATCTCGGCATCAGAGTGGCAGTGGCACTGCTGTTGTTGACGTTACTACTTTGGCACCTAGAGATCCAACCGGGCAAGTCTGCTCAAACACTGCAGTACACGGACTGCTCCAGGACGGCTCGCAATGCCTGATACCCTACACGCCTGCGACAAGTGCTGTTCTCTTGTGAGTAGTCCCCTCGGGTGACTTGCCACGGGCTAAGGCGTCCTGACAGAAAACACAATGTGACGGTTCAAGGCCTTGCCGCCGCTGCTTGAGGCTTCATATCCCCTGCCTCCGGGATAGGCCGCTCCGTCGCCGCGGTCGGCCGAGGAAACTATTCGGATCCGTCCGCCGACGCTCTCCGGTACCGCCACCTGTGGAAGACGCGGACTCCCAGGGTGGTGGCGGCGCGGCAGACCCTGACTCCTCAGAAGCAGAAGCGGTGGCAGCCCCTGCATCTCCCGGCTCCCACCCCCGGGACAACTTGGAGTGGCTGGCTGATGAGGTTGCAACACCTCCGACACGACGCAGCAATACTCGCCGAGATGACGGTGAGAATGATGCAGTTCATGCCAACAGCTCCCCTGGGAATAACCCAGAGATGCCATCTCGTGCTGGGCAGCTCTCTCACGACCTTCTAGTTCCTACCCCAGCTCCCTTGGCCCGATCCTCGCCAGCATGGCCATCTGCCACACATCATCCTTCGCCAACCTTTACGACGCCCATCCTAAACAAACGTACTGCGCAATCAATTGTCGATACAATTGTTTTAAACATTGATAGGCTGGGATTTTTCAAGATCTTGGATCATCCCCTACTCGAAACAAATCTAACTGTAAACGGGCCCGTTGACATGGAGGCCATGAACCGGCATGGTTCACAGGAGCTGCTGCTAGTGATTCTTGCCATTGCAATCGAGATGGAACCAGACGCCCTGCCGCCAGCCCTCGACAGCGAGCGGGACAAGCTCGTCGATGTTTTGCGCTTAGAGTCCCTGAAGCTCATGCCGCCTCTGGCCTTGAATTCTGCTGATTTGCGCTTGTCGCAGTGCACTGCGCTAATCCTGGCTAGCTACACGTGGTGCATGAAAGAGGATCTCGTCCAAATCGCCCGCCGGTGGAACGATCTTGCAAAACTCATCTGGAACGATATGAGGTCGAATGACATGAACAACGTGTACTCGGAATCAACAGCCCGGTAAGGCTTACTTGTGTATATCCCATCCTCACTCTATTGGATGCTAATTCTGAGCAGCATCGGCAGGGCCATCCAGCTTCAGGCTACGTAAGTCCTCTGAAGGGCGAAACTACAACAGCGCCTCCATTATTCCTCCCCAAGCCGACTTGGCTCCTCTAACTGCTCTCCAGCGTGCTAGATCTTCTCCATCACTCCCGTGTGAGCTGGCCAGTTGACGCTGAAACGCATACAAACCCTACACTGAGCCCTCTGTGCTACGCGTCACCCACCACCGAGTTTGGATCTTGCACGAACGCCTCCAGCCGCGTCAATGACTATTTTTCTCTATTCTTCCCATTACTAGGGTGCGTTGTCATGAAGAAACCGCATCATTCCCGAAATCTCATTCTTACCCAACTCCCTGCCACAGCCTTCTTCAGAATGTCCTCAGCTCAGCTCGGGATCTTGAAAGCATGAAAAGGATCCGTGACTCTCTCGAGCTGTTCTATCTCGACTTTCCACCAGAACTCCTCGAGTTTTCATCCGCCAAGTCACCGTATCAGATAGAAGCAATGATATGGTTTCATGGGATATTCATTCTGACGTGTGAGTGTTCTTGCGGGTCTTTCTTTCATCTCCCATTATCATTACATATTGACTCTCTCAAAGTTGTACGGCAAGACTTGCTTGATATCCTCATCGATGAGACCCTGCCCATGCGTGATGATTTCTATTCCGTCTTGGAACATGCAATTCTTCTTGGGGAAGTGAGTACTGCTGAACGCGCGTTCTCCTATTGACTTGGACTCATCAACTTCGTCTAGGCTTTCCCCACGCTTCTGCGACTAGACCCTGGCCTACGGCAGATCTCCCCTGCGACAGTCTTTCTCATCAACCTTTCGTCAACCATCATAGCGTCCGCCATGTGGCAGTTTCATTGTTGTATAGACTTGGATACCTCGAGCACTCTGTTGGTGGATGCCCCTGAGTCACTTGTCGTCATCATGAGCCATCATCAAGAGGCTCTCAAGGCACTTACCGGTCCAAAATCGCGATATGACCTCAAATTTATCGGCGCCATTTCTGACATTTTGTCAAGCCTCTGCACTGGCTTAACCTCTGAGACGTATCAGACACTGCAGAAGTCGCTGTACGTGATCGCCCACTATTGCTGGCACGACGACGGCAATGGAATTAGCAGACTCGCCACTGGCGCAACGGACGGCATCGTTCAAACTCGAGCCATGTCTGCAAATATCACCATGCTCTGTCGAGTGCAGTTACCACCGGTAGCTGAGCCGGAGGATGCAATAATGCGTCGAGCGACCATTCAAGCGCTGTGCTCACCTGAGGCAAGGATCTGTAAAGGCTGCTTCGACTTGAGTATTCAGTTTTAAATATGTATATTACACCCAACACGGGATGCCTTCCGATCTGATATCTATTAGATCCTGCACATTCCATCCTCGACGGTGCCAAGCAGGGCGTGTTTAGAATCACTTGGGCAGGGTAGGCTTCCGGTAAACTGACTCAACATACGCCGCCGATAGATTTTTACTGCTCACAAGCCTCGTCTGAGAGCCTTTGGGAAGCCATATCATACTGCCAGCATCTGCATGAAACTGCTTCCCCGTCTGTACATCTTCCCACACCGACTCGCCTTTGATCGTATTAGTGGTCGTTTTTGCCCTCGAGCAATCGAGCACCTACCGGTCAACACAAACTTTACTTCATCGTATTCAGCATCATGAACCTGCGTTCCGTTCTCGACATCGTCGTGCCTCCATACCCCAGAAACAATCGGGGAAGGGGCCGTGGACCTGCAGATGTTGTCAATATCATTCCTGGTCAACATGCAAGCTAGGATTGACCAACTCGGAGGCTACAAGATCGGTGTAGGCATCCGGGCCTTCTCGTTCAAGCAGTGGCAGTGACGGAACATTCTGCACGACCTGAACGCCAGGGGAGACGGATGAAGTTGATTCCACCATTGCATGGATGACAATAGAGTGGGCTCAGGGCGAAGTGCTTGGGCAATAATTTCAAGAGAATTGGCTAAATAGCAAGCTACCCAATTGTGGTTCCTATAAATGCCCTTATCGTTTATTCTGTGACTGACTCATTTGTATGGAGATGGCTTGCCGTCGGCAAAAAGACTAGAAAATCGCCCGTGTAGACGCGTCTCTCCAGCCGAGGGCTTCCCGCTGCCCCGAATTTTAGCCTGGGCATTCGTATCCTTCAAGCTTGCGAGTAATGCCCGTCGGACTTTTCTGACCTTGTAGAATGTCAAAGCGTGCGTCATTCTCCTGCCATCCAGGAGTTATCTAGTCCGGATGCAGTAGATACCGAGTTCACTTATGTTGGAATAATTGGGAGCTTCCCCCTCACTTCAGGGTCACATCACAAAGTCCTAGATTGAAAGTTGAAAGTCCTAGATAAAATCGCATGGGATATACACCCCTAGGGAGCTCTCACCATGACAATAGAAATAACAACCTTGATTTTATCAATCACACCTAGCATCACTGCGCAATTCAATAATAACTTGAATAACTAATCATAAATACACCGTCGGTTCCTGTTATTCCATCAATCATGTTCTCAATCAGGTAATACGCGTCTTGTGCCAAGCGCCTGAATCCTTGTAGGGTATTTGATAGCAGCTAGCGGGCTAAACAAACTTGCTTGTCGGCTACTGCATCATTGCTCCACGCCTGCAAGCCTCAAAGCAAACTAGACGCCTGGCTCCCCATAAGACTTTGCGTCGTAAACTCTCATCATTGGATAGAAAGCGCTCGTGAGATTAGAGATGGTGGATGTGAAAAACCCGGGATTGGCCTTGACACCATCGAAGCGGTCCTTGACCCACGCGAGATAGTCCTTCTGGGCACTACCAGTCACCAGGTCATGATCCAGAGCTTTATATTCGTAGTATCGGATGGAAGACCTTGGGTTGGCGGCGCGAATTCCCTTCAGGTCCTCCTTTGTGAAAGCTGCTGGAACCGCAAGGTCGGCATCACCTTGGACGACCAGCAACGGCGCGGCAATCTTGGATGTTCGTCCTTCACCGTTATACTTCTTTCTCCACTCGACAACGGCGGGGTCCCTTTTCCAATCCACGTTCTTGAAGAAGCTCTCCTTGGTCAAGCCGGCGAAGACTGAGAGACCAGATAGCGAGCAGCCATTCTCGCCGGCGTATTTAGCCAGTTCTAGGCCCGCTTGCGTCAAGTAGCGTTCAAGCCGAAAGTCGGAGTACAGGCCGGATATGGATCGCATGATGTAGGATGACAGAAGAGCCGTTATGCCAAACAGTGATGGTTCATCAGAGAAGGTTTCCAAAAGGTCAATGGGTCGAAGAGCTGGAGCAATGGATACAACGCCAATCAGATTTCCAGCCTTTTTCAGGGCCTTGGAATCCGGTGTTGCAAGTCTCTCGTTGAGCCGCCACGTGGTTAGGCCGCCTTCGCTTTGGCCGATGGCGACCCATTCGTCCGAGAGCCACTCTCCAATGACCTTTCTTGCGGCGACGAGGCTGTAGGCTGCATCAGCAGCATGGGACCATCCGGCCTCGTACATGAAACCCTGGGGGATCTTGATACCAAGCCCGGTGTAATCGGGGGCAATGACAGCATACCCGGCTTGGACGTATGCGTAGGGGGCGGACCATTCGTAGTAGAGGCTGTGGTGATTGGAAGGGGCACAGACTGCAGCTGTACCGGCTGTGCCATGTGCCCATAGAACAGTTCGAAGCTTTCCCCCCGACTTGGGCTGTGCAAAAGGGAGAAGCACAAAGGCAGTAGCAGGCAGAGGATCGCCGTCAATGTCTTCAGTGACGTAGACAAGTCGCGACAGAGATGTTCCGCCCGGGATGGTCCAGTTGGTACCCACAGCTTCAGCACTAAGCGTCTCCCATTTGAGGAGGTCGCCAGGGACTACATTGGTGAGATTGGTTGGGGCTTGCCAGAAGGGATCGTCGGCAAGGTCGTCGACTACCCATCCGCTGGAGTCGAAATCATATGCTGTCTCATAAGCTGTCTGACATTCACCAGTGCAGTTGGCGGTGGAAGGAAGCCTGGCCCCGAAGACGGTGGGGAACAGAGCGAGAAGAGTCGTGATTCGCAGCATCATGATGTAAGGACAGGGATGAGGATGGGTTGTAGCTCATAGATGCAGCGTACTGCGAGACGCGTTGACTTTTTATCTCAAGACCTATCAGTCTGACGACAATGATGCACTACGTATTCCAAGTCAGCGCTCGACAACTTGTATGATGCTATCAAGGGGTTGGAACCGGCGCCAACCATGATTATGCGGGGTACATCTGGTCTACGGTGAATATGAGGTTGTGTTACTTAATTACCGTGATGGAGCTCAACCGCCACGAGCTTAACTAGTACGAGATTAACTAGGAGGAGACGTGGCGATCACCCCAGAATCCTGTTGACTGACGTTCCGTAGAGTGGTGTGACCGGAAATTTAATCCGCAAGCTTCAGGGCTCCAGTTATGTCGTCGTTAGATTGAAGGTTCATGCGGGGAGCTCTGGCGATAATATCCCGCCGGGACATTTTTAGTCAAGCTGCATCTTGGAGGCCAGGGCCCATGGATCTTGGCTATCCGGGATCTCAAAGGCCATCCATGGCTTTTAGACCCTTCTTATGCCCTGGCCCTTCTCGCAATCACGGCTATAGCCCCTTGGCAATCTTGCAGTTTCAAAAATGACAATGACTATCGCAGTTCTCGAAGAGGTCACAACAACAGCCACACTCCCTGAATGGACGAAAGTGGCCAGGAGGAAACAGGATCAACGCTCAAAGGCCATCGCAGCGGCTGCAAAGTTGTCCATCGGCAAATCCTTTCCAAGCCTGCCGCCAAGTTTTGTTGACAATGTCAGAGGATGGCCCAGGATATCTGGCGACCTCACACCGCGACAAGGTCAGATCACAGACTCGATCCCTAGCCGCCTGATCCGGAATCTCTCTTCGGGGCAATGGTCTGCAGAAGAGGTACTTCTGGCGTTTGCTGCGCGCGCTGTCATGGCGCACCACCTCACGAACCCAATCTCGGATATGTTTCTGTTGGAAGGCCTGCAGAGGGCTAGGGAACTCGATGACTACTTGCGTCGTACGGGACAGCCTATCGGCCCTCTGCATGGCCTGCCTATTAGCCTCAAGGACGTCATCAACATCCAAGGGCATGCGACCACTATAGGCTATATTGCGCTAGCAGACAACATCAAAGACGACTCGGACGAGCTTGTCAAGCGGCTTACGGCCGCCGGGGCTGTCTTTTATTGCAAAACAAACGTGCCCCAGTCTCTCATGTCAGGCGAATGCGTCAACTTCCTTTATGGTCGGACTTCAACACCAGACAACCTCAATCTATCAGCAGGGGGCTCTAGCGGCGGAGAGGGCTCGCTTATTGCCCTCGGGGGCAGCCCTCTGGGTATTGGCACGGATATTGCTGGCTCGATACGCACTCCAGCCAACTTCAATGGCATCTACGGTCTATGCCCGTCGCACGGCCGTCTTCCTCTGCACTCGGCCAAGTACACCAGCCCTTCCTACCTGATCAATGGCGTTGCTGGACCTCTCTGCCGCTCCATTGATGGCCTGGAAGTTTACACCCGGACGGTTCTCTCACTAAACCCATGGGATTGGGACTCTTTCTGCGTCCCCATGCCATGGAATCAGATGCTTTACGACTCTTTTATCAGACAAGCCACGTCGAAGGAGCTCAGCTTCGGATTTGTTGCCCACGACGGGGTTGTCCTCCCACACCCCCCAATACAGCGGTGCATTCAACAAGTCAAAACCGCTCTGATGGACTCGGGGTTCGATGTCATTGACTTGGAGCTGTTTGACGGCACTGAGAGAATGTGGGAAACGGCCCAGGACATCTTCTCAGCCGCTGGCTCGAAGCCGTTGATGGACATTGTGACAATCCTTTCTGAGCCAATGATCGAAGAAATGGGCTTGTCGATGCCGCAAGAGGCCTTGACGGCCCCCGAATTGCTGGAACGGGGCAAAACAGTCTTCAGCTTGCGCCAAGAACTCCTCGATAGGTGGCGCCAGACCAGCACCCGCACCAGGAGCGGGAAGCCTGTAGATGTCTTTATCCTCCCGTCAGGTGGCCATGTCGCTCCGCCACATGGGTCCATGGAGTATTTCTTGTACGAAGCCATTTCAAATATTCTTGACTGGACCTGCGCAACGATCCCAGTGGGCCGAGTCGATCCTGCGATGGATCCTGCCACGGCTCCAGCCAGGGATATCCCGTTCTTGTCGTCGTGGGATCGCAGAAACTGGGAGAAATGTGAGTCTAGAGCGGATAAACCCTTGTCTTTGGTAACCTACTGACCTATCTAGATTCTCTGAGCTCTTGCGAGAACGGGGCTGTTTGCCTCCAGGTTCTGGGCCAACGATTGACGGAAGAAAAAGTCCTTGCATGTTTGAGGGCAGTTGATTCGGCACTTGGGAGGGGAGTAGATTACATGGTGTAGATGATGGTGTAGCGTGTTGGCCATTGTTTTAGTCAGTCAGCAACAGTAAAGTGAGAAAAAAGAAGCAGTAATGCACAAATGCATGCTGTCCTCAAGTACAAGCTGGTATGGGGCTAACTACTACCAAATTCAATCTGACACTTTTCGCAAGTAGAAGGAACTTGGTCGTAGAAGAGCATTTAGATGTTAAATACTCCATGAATAATCGGCAATCAATAGTCGGCTATTTAGAATAGAATAGCTGCCGCTAATTCTTGATGAAACTACGAAGAGCATCAGCCACAATATCACAAAACACATAAGTCAACACACCAACACCTTTAAAACGCAATGCTGTAACAAGCCTCGACGTTATTAACCTTCTGCAGCTACAGGTATAGTAGGTTCATGTAGCTGTTGCTGATCTTGAGAATGAAATTAAGCCAACATGTTCTATATGCTCTAGTTGCTTCACTCGACATTTCTCAAGAATGACCTCGGGAACCACTCAGGGGGAGACCAGGGCTCCCTTCCACCTTGCAAGTAATGCAGCAGCTTGTCCACCACAACCGTGGAACAAGCAAAACACCTGCCCATACCCTCACCATTGTGGCCGACCGACATGAACTCCCCCGGGCTGTCTTTCGTAGGATGTCCGACCTGGCTGGTTCCGTCCATTGTGTACGCTTGGACGCCGGACCAGGCGTACAAGACATCCTTGTCCCACTGGAGTGACTTGAAGTTGTTGGGGAATGACTCCTGGAGCCACTCAAATATGTAGGCCCGAGATGGGTCGTCGGCTGGTAGGGTGACGCTGTCGTCGTAGTCGAGGAGCCTCTCGACGCCCGACCAGCCGTAGATGAACGGGCCATTCTGCGGTCTCTGGATCGCCCAGTGCCAGAACAAGTCGTGGCCGAGGCCGCCCTCCAAGGTCGACGATGCCGTCGGGTCACAGTTGGGCTGGACAGCGAGGACATCTGCTTTGCAGCCAAAGACACCTTTCTCGCCGACTAAAGAGGGAATGAGATGGCTGGCGTAGGCGTTGGTGGCGTGGATTACAGTTCGGGACCGGATCGTGCCCCGTTCAGTGATAACGTTGTACCTGGGATTTCTCTCTGGTGAAGTTTCGGTGTCCTTTTGAACCGACTTGACAGGGTTGTAAGAGTGGACGGAGAGGTTTGGCATCTGTGACTGGGCATGACGGATGAGGTTGTCCACAAGCTTACGTGGGAAGATACTCCCAGACTTTGCCATGTGGGCTGCGCCATATTGGGCCTTGTCCGGAGCCAGACGCAGTTTCTACAAAATGAATTTGATCGTTAAAATGGCTGCAGACAGTGGAACAAGACATAGAGTGGCGGCCATACCTTGAGGACCTGCTCAGGTGTCCAGAGGTCACCCTCGCATTCCATGCCAGCCTGTCTGGCGAACTCCAAGTCCTTTTTATACTCTTCTCTCTCCTCGGCGGACCCAAACACTGCCGCCGTCCCCGTAGCCCGGAGATCGACCTTTTCTTCAAGTCCAAGCTCATTGATAGCCTTGAGCAGCATGTCTCTGTTGCGCGGAGGCAGCTGGCGCAGCCGAACCGCCTCCTCGCGGCCGTGGACCTCGGCAAGCCGCCGAATGTCGTAGGCCTCGGGCCTGCAAAGATGTCCGCCGTTGCGGCCTGTTGCGCCAGTGCAGATGCCACGGGCTTCGAGCAACGCGACCCTGAGGATGGGTGCCCTCTTGGCCAGCTGGTACAGGGCGGCGGCGCCGGTGATGCCGGAGCCGATTACGACGACATCAACCTCTTCTGGAAGCGCGGCCCGTCGATATTCATCTTCCTGCTCAATCGGATATTCTTTAATCCAGTAGCTCTGGCCCTCATCAAAGTCAGCAGGAGATGGCGCCGTAAAGTTGTCAAAGCCCGGGAAATCCTTGGCGCGGATCTGAGCAGCAAACTGCTCCATTTCCATCCAGGTGGCCATGGTCGATTGCTTGTTGAGATGGGCAAAGGTCAGCAAGGGTTTGGGTGACAATGACCGAGTTCATTTTGGCCCGTTTCCTACTCGAGTTTAATACTAGACACATTGAGATGGTCAAGAAAAATCCCCGACGGGAAATAAAAACCCCCGACGGCAAATGTCTCCAACTCCATGCATGCCTGAGGCACTTACAGCGCTCCTCTTTCCCCCTTATCCCCAGTCAGTGGCCACGGCATGTCGCCTCGGCAAAGCCAATGCCGCCTCAGGCTTGAAGAGAACAAAGAATCGAGCACTTGGTATATTTACTGTCATGACAAGCTCCCTCTGTTCTCCACCCCACACACCAATTTCTTTGCACATCGATTCCACCCATATGATTGACAAGCATGGCTCCACGTCCAACACCACTACCGGTTGGTAACCCAACCTCTTCTTACTGGTTGAGCCAGCCGCATTCAAAACTCCAGAACTTTTGCTCGTGAGTTGCGATTTTGTGATTCCTGGCCGGAATGCCAGCCTAACCATCATGCAGAAGGGAGACGCTTCCACAAGTTGCAGACACGGTCGTTATTGGGTCTGGCATCTCTGGATCGCTGATCGCACATGAACTCCTCACAAGACGCTCATATGGGCAAGATAGGCCGCTTGTGATGTTGGAGGCTCGCAGTCTTGCTAGCGGTGCCACTGGTCGCAACGGTAAGTGCAGACACATCAAGAGCAGTGAAGCCCACCTCGTCCTCGGTGAAACTCGGCTAGGACCCTCAGACAAGGTTGCTCATATGGTTGCTTAGGTGGCCACATAAAGCCAGACTGCTACAAGAACTTTGCGGCTTACCAACAACGCTACGGCAGTGTCGTGGCAAAGTCGCTGTGCCGTTTCGAGCTCGATAACATGAGAGAGTCGATCAAGCTCATCACACAGCAAGGCCTTGGGGAGGCTGTAGACTTGGTGCAAACCCAGTCAGTCGACTTCTTCATGACCAGCAAAGCGTGGGATGATGCCCAAAAGTCTCTAAAGCTCTATGCTGAAGCCGGTGGGGACTTGACCGAGATCAAGGCCTACGATAAGGTTGAGGCTGAAAAGGTGACGGCCCGATGATGGAGATTGCTTCGGGAGGATTGTCTGCTGACTGAGACCCCTTAGAGGTATCGATTCACTGGTGTCTTCGGGGCGGTAACATACCCTGCATGTAGCCTATGGCCCTACAAGCTGGCGGCTGGCCTGACGGAGAAGGCAGTCGACAATGGGCTGCAGCTCTTCACTCACACGCCGGTCCTGGAAATCTTTCCAGCGGCAGAGGGTAAGTGGCGAATAAGAACCAGTAAGGGCGACATAACTTGTGATACCATCTTTCACGCTACGAATGGGTATGTGTCACATCTACTCCCCGAGCTGGCAAGCAAGGTTGTTCCTGTCAAAGGCAATGTTGTCGCCATCGAGCCGAGCCAGGAGCTCGACGACAACCCCCTGGAACATACAGCCGGAGTCCAATGGGGCGAAGATTTTGATTACATGATCCAGCGGCCTGTTGATGGTAAGCCGCTAATTTTCGGGGGCCGCGATCTTGCACACAAGAGAAAGCTTCTTGGGCCCGTCGGGAACTCAGACGATTCAACTACGACCCCTGAGGTTGTCCGTGCGCTGCTGCGTTTTCCTATTAACCACATGAGAGGATGGGGCGACCAGTCAACACCCCGCTTCGTCTGGTCTGGCATCATGGGGTTCACTGCTGACGGCTTCCCGTTCGTCGGAGAGGTCCCTGGACGAGCGGGCCAATACGCTTCTGTCGGCTACACTGGACATGGTGGGTGTTGTAGCGGCTCGAAGTGCGAACTAGAACTGACTGGCAATAGGGATGGCCCGAGTTGTGCTCACTATACGAGCCCTTGTGCAGAAGTTCTTTAATGAGGCTATTGATCCTAGAGTTCCACGGCTTTACTTTAATATTAAGGAAAGGCTTAGTGAAAAGGATAACACATGGGAAGAAATGCTAGAAGAGGCATATAAGGTTAACTTGGATTCGCGACGTCTACCTAAATTATAAGGATGTTAGTATTAGATTAGACCTTTTCTAATAACTTAGAAGGTAATTAAAATAATTTTACTTAGAAAATTTGTAAGTTTTATAAAAGTATAAAAATACTTATAATAAGATTTAGATATTAATATTAAATACAAGCTTTAAAATATTAAGATTAATATATAACTTAATAATTTAATTTAATAATTTAAATAAAAAGAATTTGCCCTTAAGAAAGACAAGGATAAGATCTCTAATCTTATTTCTAGTTATTGCATCCTTTAAGCGAGCATAGTGTATAATATTCTATATCTCCGATCCTACTTAGCCCACAGTGTCGTATAGTGTTCTATGAAACTCCTGCCACTGAGCAGTAACTTGGGGTAATAACTGACTCAAGTTCCCTAGAATGAGGATCATTATGACGCGTTCGCATACGGGGTTGTGGGGAAGGTTAAATGGCTGCCTGAGCATTTACAAGGTTCAACCATCAACTAACACCGAATCACGAACACCGAAGGTTAAACCTACCTCTCTCGTTCCTGACCTGATGATCCGGATGCTTCATCTTCCCTTATTCGGCAGGTGATGTAACACCCGTCTGACAGCTTCCCCAGGGTAGAAGTTGCAAGCGCCACTCATGCTGTGATGACCTTGGTTGGTTCCCCACATGGAGCAGGGAACGGGTTCCCTTCCCCAGCCTTTCCATGCCGATCTCCGGGGCCTCCATGTTCCCCAAACTCGTCCGGCATGTTTCCGAAACCATGAGCTTGTATACATGAAGAATTTTTTATATTGAGGTAATTTTATATAAATCAGCTCAGTCTGCTGCAGGATCGTCACTCTGCTATTGAGACATAATCAACACCAAGTTAACCACTCAAGATGCGGACCTGGTTCGGCCGTGGCAAAAAGCTGCAACTCGCAGTGACATCATGCTGTCTCTGCGCCTTTATTCTCTACGGATACGACCAAGGGGTTTTTGGTGGTATTCTTGAAAACGAAGACTGGCTGAGGCAGTTCAACCACCCCGGCGATACCCTGACCGGTTTCATCACGTCAAGCTACAATCTCGGTTGTCTGGTGGGCTGCTTTGCCAACTTTTTCGTTGGCGAGAAGCTTGGTAGACGACGGACGATTTGGCTTGCTATGGGATGGATTCTCGTTGGTGCTGCTTTGCAGACTACTGCTTTTACTCGTGGGCATTTGATCGTGGGAAGAATTGTTACTGGTGTTGGAACTGGTCTCAAGACATCCACCGTCCCGATGTGAGTATACTTTGAAACAAACCAGGCCAAGTTTGCTTATCATCCTAGGTACCAATCTGAGCTTTGTGAAGGCACAAAGAGAGGCCGGCTCGTGTCTGCTGAAGTCATGTTCGTCGGCATCGGCATCGCCTTTGCCTACTGGTGGGACTTTGCCTTTAGCTACGTTGGAGGCGCATTCGCATGGCGATGGCCCCTCGCCTTCCAAGCCGTCTTTGCCTTGTGGGTTATCGTGGTCGTCTTTGGTATCCCAGAGTCACCACGTTGGCTCCTCAACCACGGCAACAGGGAAGAGGCCATCGATGTGTTGTCAGCCGTCTATGATAAACCTGTTGACCACCCGGATATTCTCCGAGAGGTCAATGCCATCGAAGCGGCTCTTTCCATGGAGGCCGAGGCCGAGGGAAGTGCTTCGTGGGCGTCCACCTTTCGCAACGACAAAGTCAGCACACGATATCGAGTCTTTCTCGCTTGGTTCGTGCAGTTTATGAATCAAATGGGAGGCATAAATTTGGTCGTATATTTCATTTTGAGTAAGTGCGACCCGCTGTGTTGCGTATGAAGCTCTTTCTAACTTCGTGAAGCTGTCTTGACCGACAATGTTGGTCTTGAACACCGGCTCGCCCAGATCATCGCTGGATGCATCCAACTCATGTTTCCGATCGGCTCGCTCCTTCCCTCTTTGGCCCTTGACCGTATGGGTCGTCGGTCAACAATGATGTGGGGGTCAGCAGGACTTTGTGTCTCGATGCTCATGGTTTCTGCTCTCCTGTCTCAAGCGGACGACACTGCCAGGGGAAAGGCATTTGCCTCTGGATCGATCGCCTTCTTCTTCACTTATATGCTCGTCTTTGGAGCTAGTATGAACTGTGTTCCTTGGGTCTATGTGCCCGAGATTCTTCCTCTTCATGCTCGAACCAGAGGAACGGCAATCGGAGTGAGCTCAAACTGGCTCTGGAACTTTACGGTTGTAAGTATTTGAGACACGTCCCTTTTAAGACTAGTAGAAGCTGATGATAGAAATTAGGTCATGATCACTCCCATCATCATCAACCGTCTCAAGTGGAAGGCCTACTTGATCTTCATGGCCACCAACCTCGTCTTTATCCCCATTATCTACTTCTTCTATCCCGAAACCTCGAACCTTGCCTTGGAAGAGGTTGACTACATCTTTGCTCGTGGAGAGAACGCGGTGGAAGTTGCTCGAGAAATGCAAAAGGAACTCGCCAGAGAGGGGCGTTTGGATGTGGAGAGGTCCCTTGGTGGAAAGATTGAGCCGAGCGCCTTTGTTGACGGGACGGAGAAGCAGGCCGAGACAGTGGAACATGTCAGCCCTTAGTGTACTTGGCAAGTAAAGCTTGATCTTGTTTGGAACTCGGGTGTATGGCTCCCGAGGGTCATTGATGATTACTGAGGCGGAAATAGCTCTAGGTGCTGTGGGGAGCCAAGAGCGAAGGCTTGATAGTCATTTTTCTTGTTAAATATAACTATCTTGTAGAAACGAAATACCATGTATCCCATTAAAGTCGTTGAATAAGTAGCTTCTTCATTCTTAGAGACACAGTCGGACATTATAGTTTACAAACGTGGCAATGTGTGCAAAACCTTCAGCAGATAAATTCCCTATGGCCTTCTCATGAAGCTATTGCTGTCTTAGGACTGTGCTTTGTAGAAGTTCTCTTAAGGTTATAACAGCCCTGAGCTTAGGAGTTGATGCGCCACGCCTCGTGGAGGTGTGGTGTATCTGCGACGCTTGATGAATGCTGGTGCTGCGTTGAAAGGCATTTGGCTATGATGGCTTTGTTGTGCTGACGTCCGTGTTGTCATTGATGAGCTGGCTTGACCTATCCCTAGGGTATGGAAAGAGGTGAAAAAGCTGACCAAGTGTATGAGCAACGGATCATCACTAATCATTGTTAAACACCAGGGACAGATATATACTTAAACGTTGTCATATCCATAAACACTAAACTACGCAATAGCTAACAACTCAAAATGTCGCGTACATGATGCAAGTTCCTCTTTGATGCATATTCTTTTCTCCCTCCCATGTCGCTTAAACAGGCAGAACAACCTTGACGCCCATGTACTCTCGCTGATGCATAAGCTTGCCATCGATCAGAACCTGATCAGCACCGACCCGGTTGCGCACAGTATCCGTGGGATCCGTACACGTAGAGATCTGGATCTCGCGCCATTGACGGTTTGTAGGGACGAGCTGGCCCTGCGATGTGCGCTTCTTGAACTCGGAGTAGACGCCTTGGTCTTCGACGCAGCCCTCGCGCTGGATGAGTGGAGAATCTGGAGGCTACGTTAGTATGTAGGATATGCTAGGGAGCATTGGGTGGCTTACCTTTGGCGGGTGTCATGCGGAGGTCACCGACGGAGCTGTTGAAAAGGACGAGAGAGAGACGCTCTTGCTGGCGCTGGTCAATCGGAGGCTTGAAGACTCGGTGACGAGTAGCCTTGAAGTGACCACCAGAAACAATCTCGAGAGTATCACCAATGTTGATGACGAGAGCACCAGGCTTGTAAGGAACATAGTACCACTTCTCATCACGACCCCAAATTTGAAGACACGAAATAGGCACCGAGAACAACAGAGTTGTCAAGCCAAAGTCTGTGTGTCCATGCATGCGCAGACCCTTGGAAGCCTCCTCGGTAGTCTTTTGCACGGGGCGGAACAGAGCGTGGCGGAAATATCCCTCGCCGGTCGGGCTGCCGTGGGACTGGACATTGTCCCAGAGGTAGTCGTCGGGGAGCTCGAGGACGCGGGAGAAGAGGGTGAGGAGGCGGCGGTTGACCGACTTTGTGAGGTAGTTGGCAAAGGCCTCGATCTCGTCCATGAAAGGGTGGAGGCACTTGGGGACCCGGCCGTTGACGTCCTCCCAGTCGGGCTTGTACCAGTTGAACTGTTCGATACCATCAGGGGGACCACGCTCGCGCTGGAGAAGAAGATTGTTAGTGATGGTTGGTGGGTGTAGGTAGGCGGGGTGTGTACCTTGAAGCCGTAGGGATGCTTGTAGCCGGACCAGACGCCGGTCTCGGGGTGGAAGAGCAGACGTTCCTTGTCCTCCTCGGTGATGTTGTGGTACATGTACTGCGCAATAGAGAATTGACGGTGGAGCTATACCTTGTCAATCGTCACGAACTCTTGCCCAATGCTCTGCCACATACCTGCTCTAGCGAGATACCATAGTTCTCAAGAAACAAGAAGCCATCATCGCGGATAGCCCGCTTGACCTGCTTGATCAAGTCCTCAACGACAGCAGGATCCTCCGAGTCAAGCAACGAGAGGTCAATGCTCGTGAGCTCTGCAAAGTTCTCCTTCTCCTGTGTTACCGGAGGGGGAACCCATTGAGGAACAGAGGGCTTGCCGGGGAGGTCGGCGGCGGGGGGGTTGAAGGGTGCGGCGGGAGCCATTGCTGCTTAGACTTGTGGAATTGATAGAAGAGGTGTGGATGGATGGTTGGTTTGTTTGATGCTAGAGATAAGATGGTTGAATCGCGTTCTTCTTATACATCTATGAGCTAGAGACGGAATTAGACAAGCCGTCAAAGGCTTCAAGTCTAGCCGGCTCTTCGGATTCGAGCTCCGCCACCAAACGAAGCAAAGAAAGGGTGTAAGCCAGAGATCCGGTGTTTCCAGCTGACCGGTCGCGTGCCAACTCCTCTACCACATCGATCGGCACCCAATACCAGCTCCGACGCGTTGCTTTTGCTCCTCCTCCAATGCCAACCAACCTCCTCCCCCAATGTCTGTCATGTATCTCCTCCGCCGCTATCTATCGCCCCCTCCGCAATCTCTCCTCCTCCCTCCGCCGATGATCTTGCCCATACCTGCCAGAAGCGGTTAGTGCCTCCCGGGCCCCGGAGGATGGGAGGAGCTCCTCCCGGACCCCAGACCACGGGCCCGCTGAGCTCCTCCGAGATAAGCCACAAGATCCAATCGGTAGTCGACCGATTGAGACTTAAAAAAGCGATAGAAGAGACAAGGGATACTCTTCCTGTTCAGCATCAAGCATTCTAGACCATCTTACCATTATCACGCATTCATCGTACCACCTTCCACACTTTCACACCCTTTTCCTCAGCAACCATGTCGCGCCAACTCATTTCCAGCGAGAAGTTCCCCCCCAAGCCCCACAACTGTAAGTCGGAGTGTGTCTTGGCTCTCTTGACGGGTCACTAACGTTGACAGGCCCCGCTACCAAGGTCCCGGGTCTTGTGTTCTGTGCTGGACAGACTGCCACCGGAGAGATTAAGCAGGCCACGGTACGTCTTACAATTGATCAGCTTTTGAGCAAATCACTGACTTGATTCCAGAGAACTGTTCTTCAGAACCTCAAGGAGGTCCTCGAGCTTTCGGGATCTTCCCTTGAGCAGGTTGTCAAGTACAACGTCTACCTTGCCGACATGAAGGATTTCGCCGCCATGAACGAGGTGTACATCGAGTTCCTTCCCAAGCCCATGCCCTCGCGATCTTGCCTCCAGGCTCTTCCCCCTGGTGATGGTACTGTTATCGAGATTGAGTGCATCGCTCAGGCTTAGAGTGTTGGAAACGGATATAAAAGATAGATAGAAATGAATGCATCAATGTTTTTCGTCACAAGCGTCATAAAGCGTCCCGCATAACTATTTATGTTGCCATCATGTCTCTTTAGCGAAAAAAACATTAGCCTTGCGGACTCTTTCGCGACTAAAAGGTTTCTTGTCTTGTGTGGTTCGAGGATACAGTTGGCTATCGGTGCACCATGGCTCCCCTGTCCTGTTCGATATATCGTCATTGAAAGAGGAAGTAGTCTGTTATGGGATCTCAACTCATTGACAGAGAAAGAAGAGATGCAGAGGTCTCTACCATCTAATATTAGAAGAAATACAGCCCTATCCTGAAGTTACTAGAATAAACAGACATTGCTGCTCTCACGAAGGGGTGCGTACTAACCTGTACCATATTAATTGCGCGCAAGCCTTGATAAACCAAAAATTGTGCTGTTGCATATCACAAGCTTAGTAAGGGTCCTATTGTTTAGTGGTTATGACGTCGGATTTTGATTACTTTCAAAAAGCCTTCCGAAGACCCCGGTTCGAACCCGGGTAGGACCTCATATTTTTGCTTTTCAATCGTTGGCTGAGGTGTCTCACTAACGCCGAACCTTTTTGTCTCCCCTTCTCTTTTTACGTTTTCCGGCTCTGTCAGACGCCCGAGGGATCATTGTCAAGTGCTCGTGACGTATGGTACAAGTCCATAGAAACCTCATGTTATGCACCAGCTCAATGTCTGTACCGGCACAAACCCACCCCTGCGACCGATCAGGCCATTCCTTGGGCTCCATCGGAGGATAAACCCCCTCGGAGACCCCGGAGAACCCCGTCCCCCATGTATTTTTCACTGGGAGCTCGCCGGTGACATGAATCGACCGAAATTTCTGGTCTTTCGTTCTTTGTGTTGTACATTTAAGCTGTGGTTACCTACTTCTGTAATGAATCTAAGCATCCCATGATAATCTTGCCCAACTGCCACCGCTGCCTTCGACCGAACACCTTTCTCGCCCACGCCAGCGCTCCTTCAGCGTCTCCATCCTCAACCCCCACAGCTTGCATTGAACCCAACATGCTCCCCCGAACCAGCTGCCAGGCAATCATAAACGCCTTGTACGCATACAGTGTTATCCACGGGGCCTCGGCGTCTGGCTCAATTGTCGCGTCGAGATAGCGCAAGAACCAGTCGACATGGGGCTGTATTGTCTTGGCAGTATTGGATTCACACAGAAACTCGCAAGACGGCGCCAGGTAGCTCAGCTGATGCAGCACCGCATCCATGCTCCCTCCCACGATACCCCCGGTATGCGACGGAGACCATATCTGCACCTCAATCATGGCCGACTCCCATGTCGCTTCACACAATGCCACATGCGCTACGTCTGTCGACTCTGGTTTCGAACGGATAAAAGGACCAAGCGCCAGGAGTGATGACCGTAAGGGTTCGAGTCGTTCTGTGCTGAGCATTCCCGTCATTGTACACCAACCGGAGATTTCTTGTGCGCTCGAGACGAGAAAGTGAGTAATGTTGATGGCGCCGTACGGGTCGAATGCTGGGAGAGAGCTGAGATCTGCACCTGACAAGAACCGTCGAACAGCATCCGGATATTGGACCGACGTGCCAGAATTCCCCGCGACCAGCTTCCGATGCGCCCATTCGACCGAAGATGACGCTGTCCAGTGGTCTTCTGGACATGGGAGTTCGTGCTTGATCTCCAAGTGTGAGAATTGGCGGGGTATCGACAAGAGCTGGTACCACAAGGTATCAATCTGATGGGCAGCAAACAGCGTCCGCTTATGTGATTCGGTTCTGATGAATTCCCGCCATAATGAGTCGAGGTCCTTGGTCGTCGTTGGCTCCGTCGGTATCGGTTGCGACAGTCCGCTGGCTCGGGCAAGCGAAATCATCTTGGAGTGCGTCTTGAGAGCATATGCTGAGTTGTTCCCACAGAGATACATCATGGCGTAGATCTGGAGCAGTAAGTATGCCTGGACCATGGAGACATTGTGTGCCGGGTCATCGGTCTTGTCCTCATCGGCGAGGACGACAGCACGCGCTCGATGGAAGCACCGCTCGGATAAGCTCACTCCAGATCCCGGTTGACCAACGCAATCTGGGTCTTCGCCGTACTGGTAGGCGATGCAGAGTATGCTAAGTAGTAAGTGCTTGGAGATGTGTGCGGCGTCAAAGGTGGGTTGGTGGAGGAAGGGTACGAAGTGGGAGATGTGCGTAAAAAAGAGTTGGCAGCCGTGTGCAATTTGTGAGGCGGAGGGCGACCAGTCCTCCTGTGCTTGTGTGATGTCAATTGATCCGTATAGTAACCTCTCGGGGCTGCCTTGGTCGAAGCTGAAGCCGAGGATGTTGGTGCCAAACGGAGCGGAGTGTGGGATGGTGACGGCATCCATCTGGGCATTGCTGGCGTGCTCGAGAAAGTCGGCACCCAGTAATTGCAGGTCGGCCGAGCCTTGAACGATGGAGGTGATGCATGATGAATCGCCGATGGATGTTGGTAATGACAATGGAGCGGCGACGGTCTGGGTGTGATCGCCTTCGGTGCTGGAGGGCGCGACGGCAAGGTTGATTGCGTCTGGGTTCTGGTCATTCTGATCAAGCCATATCCCGCTATCCATCTCCAAATCATCTTGGTGGCTCTGCGCGGGCGAAGCAGACGAGGCCTTGTCGCCTTGAGATATCCCATCACCCCCCTGCGAAGGCGGCGTCGGCGCCTGCAGGTCTCGTTGTCGCTTCCCCTTGGAGCGCTTCTCCAGATGACCCATGTGCTTTCGCTTCATGTGGCGATGACGTAGATCGGGGCGCGAAAAGGTGGCAGAGCAAAGTTCGCAAGGGAGCGAGGCCTCGCTGGGGGAGCGCGTGTGAAGCGCAGCATGACGCTTCAGGTTCTCATGGCGGGTGAAGCGACTGGAGCAGACAAGACATTGGAATGGCTGATAGGAGGATCTCCTCTCGACGGCGGGAGAAGCAGGTATGGCGGAAGCGAGGGCGATATTCCCGGCGTGCGGCGATGCCATTTTTATCGTTGTCTGTTCCAGGTGAAGATGCGGGCGGAGAGAGACTCGACCGGGTCGGGTTGTACAGGCGCAGGTGACGCTTTCCCTTTCCCCCAGATAATTCGACTCGCTTTCCTTCCCCGCAATCTAAAAGTGGAGCCTTGACTTATCTGGTGATCCACTCCGGTGGTTCTCCTATCTTTTTCGCGCCTTTTGTCATTCGTTGTTTGGAGCGTCTTATCACGAGGGACGCTGAGTAATTTCACTATCGATGGGTCTGTTGATAGCGTATCTTTGCGTGCTATGCAAGAATCTTTATCCTCTATTCAATTCTCCCTTTCTTTAACTTTCGGTCCGATATATATCCCTCAAACTTTGTGTCTCTGGTGCTCCTCAGCGGTGTGGCGACCCCGTGGCAACCCCAAACCGGCATCGTTTCTAGTCCCTATCTCCGCACCCGGACCGCTAATCTGTATTCCGTCGGTTCCTCGGCCGATGACTTTGACATCATGAATTTGGACAATTGGATTCACGACTTTGAGAGTGGCACATTATGCGTTTTTGATCCAACACTATTGGTTCTAACCAGAACCTATGTAACGGAAGACCGTCCGAATTTACAAACTGACATAGTCTAACGAAGAGAAGAGAATTCCTACTACACCCAGCACTCCGGGACCTGTTCCGATACGTATCATCAGTACATCTCGTAGCGCCAGCCGAGCTGAACCATCTCCTCGGTGACACCGCCCTTGACAACCTTGGCAATTTGATCGGGGTCACCCGAATCCAGGCGCTTGTTCTCTCGGAGCACCAACCAGCGGTAAAACGTGATGGTGCCAGCAAACAGAAAAGCGCAGCCCATCAGAGTGCCGAATGCGGCATAGAACTGAGGAGGAGCGTAGTAGAGGTATGAAGCCCAGATGTTGGATGTGCCGCCGATGGCATTGACCAGGGCAGAAGCGGCCGCTCGCTTGGTGACGGGTCGTGCAAGATGGAGGTTGATTGTCTTGAAGAGGACGAGCTGAGGACCGACCGAGGCAAAGGGCAAGATCATCATTGAAAAGTAGCGGGCGGGAATGTTGAGAGTCGACATGGGAATGATGTACATGCCAATCGCAATGGCAATGCATCCAAGGATGATGGGGTACGCCGTGTTCTTGCGGTCAGAGTACCACATGAGAACCCAGTAGACGCCACCGGCGAGGACGTAAGGAGGTGCGGTGAGAAGCAGACTGACGGTTCGGTTGAAGTTGAGAGACGCGACAAGCGTGGGGAAGTAGTTGGCGATGGAACCCTGAGCCTGAGAAAGCATGTTGCAGAGGATGAGAAGCAGAAGCTTGGGATCCTTAAGAGCACTGGTGAAGCCCTTGAGGGTGCTCTCCTTTTCGGTACCTTCAGCTGCACCAGCATCGGACTCGACACGCCAGACAGCGAGATCGCGCTCAAGCTGGGAGAGGATTCGGCTGTTGTAGGGGAACTCGGGCATGAAAAAGGCGCAGATGAAACCAATTCCAACTGTAGCAGAACCTTCGATGATGAAAAGCCACTGCCAGCCGCGAATACCATGAGCACCATCAAGCTGGAAGATTCCGGCCGCAAAGAGGCCACCGAACGCGTTGCCGACCTGCTGGGCAATGTATAGACTGGCGATACGCTTTCCGAGCTCAGTCTTGGTGTACCAAGCAGAAAGGTAGTAGATGGCTCCAGGGAAGAAGACAGCTTCAGAGACACCTAGGATGGCACGAACAGCCAACAGTTGTCCGTAGCTTTTGACAGCAGCTGTGCAGGCTGAGATGGAACCCCAGATGACAACAGCGCAGCAGATATACAAGCCCGGTCGAGCAATCCTCGAGATGATGAGGTTGCTAGGGATCTGGAAGGGAAGGTAGCCGACGAAGAGGATCGAGATGGAGGTGGCGAATTGCTCGGTCGTCATGTTGAGGTCCTCGGTGATGCCTTGAAGCTTGGCAGCGGCCAAGTTCTGACGATCGATGTAGTTGAGGATGTAAAGGATACCGATGATGGGAAGGATGATGAGATCGATTTTTCGAACGAGCTTCTTGTTCATGGCAGACACTTCAGCTTCGCTGAGGTGAAGGAGGGACTCTGGCATCCGCTGGTAGGCGGCGCTGGTGCCCTCGGCATGGGACGAAGCAGGCCGTTTGGCATCCTCCAGAGTGGCAGTCGTCATGATGACAAGTGTAGTTGGATAAAAGAGATGTTAAAAAGGTGAAGGATGTTGTGAGAATGAGTTGTGAGTTGTCGTCGGGCAAGCGTGGTATATATCGACAACGAGTCAAGAGATAACGCTTATCTCGCCCACTAGTTCGGCGTTATCTTGCCAACTCTAGGGAAGACGACGAATGATTGAGACTCTTTTACAAAAGGATCTTGATTTGTCGATATCATTCCCGATTAACGGGTCCCTTTTAACGCGGGTTGGAATGATAGGAAGCGGTGGGGGAGAAGAGAAAAGATTCGGAGGAGCCCCAAAAACGACGATCTCTAGCCCCATTCGGCCGTTACCAAAATCCGGGGTCCGGGGTTGGCGGTGCGATAGCGCATTGGCTGGGCTTATCGGAGGAGGAGCTCATGGCTTGCAGGGAGGCGTTGTTCCATGGCCTGCAGGGAAGCAACCCTGATCGGCGCTCATCGTGCAGCCATCTCGGGGGGGAGCTCCTCCCAGTGGGGCCAAGATAACATCCATCACCGAGATACTGCATGCTCTGCGAATAGATGCCATGTTTATCCAGATGACGACTTTATCTCGGCGAGTAGAAAAGAGAGGCTTGGAAATCATAAAGACCCTTGTTTTCTGAACAGACCATCTCATCATCCCCCTCCTTATCATCATCAGCCCATTTCAAACCACAAGAAAAAAGCAACCAATCATTTCACTCTATTCATCCATCATGACTCAAAAGACCTATCCCACTGCCCTCACAACCGAGATCGAGAACCCTCGGTTGAGGTTCCTCAACAAGATCAAGGCGGGTGAATACCCCCTGATGACCTTTGTGGCTATCCCCTCTGTCCGCCAAGCCCAGATCGTTGCCCTGACTGGTCTCGACGGTGTCATCCTCGACTGTGAACATGGTCACATTGGAGATGACTCCATGCACAACTCTGTAGCTGCCATCTCGGCTCTCGGAGTCTCCCCCATCATCCGCATCCGCGGCCCCGCTCACGACATCATCAAGCGCGCTCTTGACACTGGCGCCCACGGTATCATGGTTCCCCAGATCAACAACGCCGAGGAGGCCCGACAGATTGTCCAATCCTCCAAGTTCCCTCCCCAGGGTGTTCGCGGCCAGGGCTCAGCCTTCCCCGCCATCGGCCACGGTCTCACGACCCCTGAGTACATGAAGTCAGCCAACGAGACGATCCTTACCATGATCCAAATAGAGACTCGCGCAGGAGTCGAGAACGTCGATGAGATCTGCGCGGTCCCCGGCGTGGACATGGTCTTTATCGGTCCCAACGACCTGGCCCAGTCCCTGCTGGGATACGTCCCCGCCCGGGGAGACGAGCCCGAGTTCCTGGCTGCTATTGACAAGATCATTGCTGCGGGACGGAGACACGGCAAGTGGGTTGGCCGCATGGTCAACAATGGTACTGCGGCCAAGGAGGCTAGGTCGCGGTATGACACTGTCGCTATTACTGGAGATACCAAGGCTATTCAAAATTGGTACATGGCTGAGTTTGAGATTGCGCGGTCATAGAAGTAGTATTAGATCTCTTGAGGGAAATTGGTTTAGATGCATATAGATTGGTGTCAATTCAATGTTGGTCAATTGTTCTAAATATTATCTGCCTTGATTAAACAAAGGCTGCCTTGCCTGCTTTGAAACCCTGCCGGCATCTTGTAGCAAGATCTTGTTCAAACCCACGCCCAAGAGGACACATCCACAATCACTGACCCTGCTGATCTCATCTTTCAATCTCCGTACAATCTGCATGCCCTCGTGATCGGCGCTGTCATTACCGCTCTCACTAGGCTCCTCCGACGTCGGGTTATGCAGCCACGGCCTTCCCTCCGATGCGAACCCACCCACCTGGTGTGCTCCTCCAACACCTTCTCCGCACCTCCTCCTCCAAGACAGCCCGCTAATTATTTATTCGCCCGACATTTCTAACCAGGGTCTGCATCATCCTTGTTATCTCGATCCCGCGTTGCAAGAGCCATTATCACACCGACGCCATGTCTACTTATCACATCCAAGAGGTCGATAACCGCCTACAAGGGCGTCTTGCCCTTGTGACTGGAGCCAGGTAAGCTATCTTAGCCTCCATTGTTTCGGATCAGAAACTGACATCATTACTTGAAGTGGAGGCATCGGTTCCGCGATTGCTCGAGCTCTAGCCGCAGAGGGCTGCGACGTGGTTCTTCATTGCAACTCAAACTTGGTAGCACACACTCATCCTTTCAACACAGTGAGATTGTGACGCATACTAACAGCTCTCATTGATAGCACAAAGTTGAAGCCCTCTCCAAAAGTCTCCAGTCCGTCCACCCCGACCAACTCTTCCCATGTGTCTCAGCCGACCTCAGCTCTCGCGACCAAACACGCGGTCTCGTCGATGCCATATTCCAGAACCCTACAGTGTCCTCAAAGCATAAAGCCATATCCATCCTTGTGGCTAATGCTGGCCTTGGCAAGCGGATTCGAGATGTACAAGAGATCGAAGAGGATAACTGGGATGAGATGATGGAGGTTAACGCCCGAAGTCAGTTTGTGGTGACAAAGAGCTGTTTGCCTGGGATGAGGGCGCAGTCTTGGGGACGAGTGATTCTCGTGGGGAGTATTGCAAGCAAAGGCGGTGGCATCAATGGGTGTCACTATGCTGCTACAAAAGGGGCGCTCACGTATGTTGGTTTGCTCCTGACGAGATGTGATCTTGCTAACAGTCACTAGCTCTATGGGTTTGAACTTGGCTACCTTGCTCGCGGGTGAGGGTGTAACAGTCAACACTGCAAGTCATCACCTTGTCTCTGTTGACAATCATGTTAACGAGAGTACAGATCCTCCCTGCAATGATTGGCGCAACAGATATGATTCCAACACCAAAGTCTACGTGCGTATACACACTGCCTTGGGAAGACTGAGTTACTGACGGATACCCCCGACTAGAACATGGACAAGCGATACCAACCTAGACGCGCTAAAGGCCTCAGACCCGGGTCTCGCAATTGCTGCCAGCATCCCAGTCCATCGACTTGGACAGCCTGATGAGGTCGCCAACGTCGCCGTCATGTAAGTGGCAGACCTATATCATGCCAGTAAAGTATACTGATGACGTGAAAAGGATGGCGAAGACGGGGTATCTTACGGGACAAGAAATCGTGCTCTCGGGTGGGTTGAAGTAGGACAGTGATTGAACAACGGACTGACGGCTACACACCTTTGAGTCAATTGTCAATCGAATGAAGCTTTTAAACAACGTAGATGCGCTGTTCCAAGGAAAATAAGACCAGTACCTGAATTATCGCATGTATCATGCCCATTTGCCGCCCATGATCTCGTCTTTTAGATTGCCTCCAATTATGCTAGCTCGACTGAACTTGGGAATCGGAAGGGCCTTTCCATATGCTACCTTCCGATCCCGCCCTCTCGCGTTTGGGCAGAAGAGGAAAAAGTCGTGGGGGAAGGAGCCTATTGAGGTGATAGGTTCCTGTCTGTTCCTGTCTCCCCATGTGTTCGCGGCAAGACGGGAGATCAATCGCTTCCCCCATCTGCCATTGATTTCTTCCTCACCGCCATCAGCATCCATCGAATTGCATATCTTGATCATCCTTCGCGCATAAAGTCTTCAGGCCCCATCGATATTCGAGTCGGAAACATCCCCTACGCATCGGCTATCCCGGAAACGGCGACGCTACATCGAGATGTCACAATCACAACAACTCAACTCCACCTTACAATACCAACCCCCCTTTCCTTGCGCCAATGTGAACGGAGGGATCGCCTGTAGGGGCACTGGCGCGCTGGTATGCGCATCCTGCATGTTGGTTGCAGTAAGTCCCATCATCTGCTTCTGCCCATGGGAGTTTCTAAACAGACACCCAGTATTGCGACCCTTTCTGTCGGTTCCAAGATCGGACCCATCATGCACAATATTGCACGCTCCCGTTCTTAGATTCGACATGGGTCCCATCCTGGTCAGTCGAAGGCCGACAGCCCACGTTCGGTCGGGAAGGCTACGTGGCACCCTTCGCGACACACAAAACCATCTGGGGCGATGTTCCGGCGTTGGATATCCTGAAGCTGGACCAGAACGAGGGTGTGCAATACCATAAAGACTTGGCTCTCTTGTTTGCTGGTAGGAGTCGCCTTAACCCTCTATGGTAGTGTTAACACTGATGCTCTCTAGCATCTGGAGACCTTCGCAATGTCATCAAAACCGTTACCTCACTCCCCTGGACGTTCCGAAATGATCTCACCATCACAATCAACGACAATGACCTTGATGTCGTGGCAAGGAACATCATCCTGCTTCTTACTGCCCTCCTCAGTGCCAAACCTGAAGATGCAGCCACCCGTATGATTCACATCTGGTATTCTGCCTCTATCCGACAGAGTGATCTCGAGTTTTTACACGGCGTGGTCCGCCCCAATATCGAGAGTGTTTGCAGCAACCTTGAAGGTGAGGATTTGGATCGCCTACACTCGGGAACCTTTTCAAGAGGGTCTTACTCCTGGGTCAATGTCGTGCTGCCCAAGAAGTCGTGGCTTGCACTTCTAAAGTACCTTCAGGTGCCAGAGGGCCTGACTATTGACCAAGCTCGACAAGTCCGAACTGCTGTTACCCTACCAGCCGGCCACCTTGACTTCATAGAACACAATTATTTTCCCTTGTTGCCAGCACAACGCATCTGCTGGCATCGGTTCCGTTTAGATGGTGTCCTGTTGCCATTCGGGGCATCCAGGAAGCCATTTGACACACCAAATCCGTTGGTGAACCCCCCTCTCTTGACCAAAGTGATACTGATACGAGCAATGTTACTAGAACATTGTTCCACAGTGCCCACTGGCCGTACAGAGGTGATTTGCAGCCTATCCACGGATGGGACTTTGGTGAAGTCATCAAGGTGTCGACTGGAGCAGCTTCCATGGACCACTATGGGAAGCTCTTCTACTATCTTCAAGAGGTTTTTGTTAAGTTTTCCAGAGATCTGAGATCGAGAAACCTATATTTTCGCCTCTACAACCAGGACATTCAGCACTTGGCCGGAAAACTAGGAGCCCAGTCCTTTGCAAGGATCGAGGTATGTCATCGACTGGGCCATGGAGGGACACAATGTTTTGCCCTCGGCTGACACTGGATAGTTATCCAACCTCTCAGAAGAACCCTACATAGACCCTGGCCTTGCCTCGAGATGTCTTGTCCCTCTGTTACAAGTTCGAACAATGAATCCTTACGCCACACTCATCATGCTGTTCACAAAAGCTGTCTGGGCCCAGATAAATACTTCCTACGAAATTCCAGCCATGGCCAAATGCGCACCCACAATGGCGACCTTGATACCTCAAGTGGTGATGCCACCGGATAAGCAGGACCCGATAGTGTCAAAGTTTCTTTTGGGGATGGGACTCATCATTGACGTCGACAATTTATTCGACAAGTGAGTTTTCATTGCCAAGAGCAGGAGATGATGATGGACCTCACGCGTTTCTTAGGTATTTGGCTTCCAACCAGGCCCATCGCATGAATTGCGGTAGCATGGCTGTCAAGGAGAATCACACGATTGTAGAGAAGTGGCCCTTCCGGCCCAAGCTCACACCAGGGCAGTGTGGTACCCCTGGGGAGCTGGCGGTTATGCTGAGCTCTGCAGCTCTAGAACTGGCAAGATACGTGGAGTACAGGTCTCTCTTATCCTGACACCTTTAGCTAGTGCACAAGTATCTCTTCGTTACCTTCCCAGAATGCTTCCTTAGGTCGAAGGTGGCTTTGAGGAGGACTGAAATAGGTAGTCTCTAGATAAATACATGAGAATCATATGGCTTGCTTTGAATTCTTTCAGCGATGATGCCCTATTTGCCTAGAATAAAGATGACTCATACCCGCTTTTACTTTGGTGACTTGAATCTGGATCAATACCAGCTGGTAATGTGAGGAAAACGGAGATCACTATGGCTGGTCTTCGTTGTTCTCACCCGGACAAAGTGTCAATCACAGGGTGTCCGAACTTGGAGAATTTGACCAAGTCCCTAGCGATATCTGCCTTGGGAGAATCCTTTGCTTACAGCTTCCACTTCCACCTCCGCTTGCCGTCGGTTCCAACCATGGCCTCCAGTCTCACCCAAAGGACGGCAACAGTGGCGGCACACATCAGTGTTCCAACCAGTATCGACATTCGTTCATATGCCTTGGGCCCAATGTTAGTGCTTGAGGTCCGGATGAGAACACCGCCTACGGGAGTGCCGATCATGGTGGCCATGCCACGAACCATGTACAGCACGCCATTGACAGAAGCAAAGTTTTGCGGACCGAAGAGCTCTACTAGGCTGGCGGGGAAGAGGGAGATGTAAGCGCTGGCAAAAATGCCGTAGAAGATGGTGAACGTGATGAAGAGGTTTTGGGAGCTTGAGGCTTGGCCATGTAATGTCGAGGGCAGCCAAAAGCCCAGAGTGACTACGGCACTCAGAAGGGTGGTCATGAAGAGTGAGTTGAGTCGCCCGATGCGATCAGCTGCGTGGCCGATGACAATCTTTCCGACGGCGTTGCATGCGTTGCTGATTGCGATAAAGTTTGCGCCTGCTGTAGTGCTGTATCCAAGAGTGGCAGCGTAGGATGCAAAGAAGAAGACTGGAGTGTAATATGCAGCGGCTTGGAAGATGGCGCTGAGGGCCTGAGCTAGGAATCTCTGCGATTTTGCGACTCGGAGATCGACGAGGGGAACGTTAAAGATTCCATCGGCACGACTGACGCGGGCTGCATTAACCACTTGAAGTTGAGCCCTGGTTCTTGGTTCCCAGGCCATGGAAAAACTTGCAGCCGTGACGAGGAAGGATGAGACACCTCCCGTAAGTCGGAGGGTGTTTCGGAAGCCGATTTGATCGTTGCATGCTTTAAGGGCCGGTGCCCAAACAAGACCTCCCACGCCAGTGCCGGAGAGGATGATTCCCATGGCCAAGCCTCGATGCGTCGTGAACCAAGTCGGAGCAACTGTTACAGCCGTCATGTATGATGAGCATGTGCCAAAGCCAAGAAGCAAACCTTGACTGAGCGTAAAGTGCCAGAGTCTGGTGCCAAAGCTGGCGAGGATGAGGGACAGCCCGAAGACAATGCCGCCGACAAACGAGACCCTGTGGGGAGAAAAGCGCTTGGCCCATGCTACGATAAAGGGAGCGCCCATTGTCATCAAGGAGATGGATAGCGTGCCGATCAAGTCGATTTGCGCGGGAGAGGCTCCCGTGAATGGCGTGTCGGGCTTCAGAGCCATGGCTTCGTACAAGGCTTGGTAGACGCCGAAGGCAAAGTTCAGGCCGCAGCAGGTGAATACTATGGTAAAGGAGGAGATGACCATGACAATTGACTTCCTGTTGAGGTGTTAGTATTGAGCGAGCTGGTTGGATGGATTGAGTCACATACCATTTGGGGATGTCAAACTCGTTTGTCGAGACGGCATGGTCAGCGTTGGAGGGTGCCTGCTCCAGGTTCTCTTCGAGTCGTAGGGCGTTTGAATCGGGGGATTGGACATCGTTTGATGCCATCATTCTAGATGAAGCCATCATTGAGATATGTGATGGGGGTTCATTGGAGGATGGAGGAAGCAAGTGTTTTTTCGGAGTTCGCAGTTCAATCTCCGAGTGGGGGAAGCCGGATCGGACAAGGATGATTCACACCTTCTGCCGAGAAAGGGCGCAAAAGACAATATGAATGGGCCTGAAGGCATAATAACGGAGCCATTGTTGCGCATTTCGCAGCGCTGAGTCATGGGCTTGAATTGCCATGAGTCCGTTAGTGCTTCTCTCTTCATATTGTTTGAAGGGATTGCCATAGCCCGTTGGACACCGCTCAGCGAGGATATGAGAACAATGCGTTTGGATCCTGTGTGATGTGCTCATCACTAGCTGACAAATGCCATCTCTCGTCATCACGCAGCCCGCATCTCCATGCACCAGATACCAACTCAAGTTAGCAAACCACACATCTCGTTTTCAACCACTCTCTCCATCAACATGGGGTCCGCACAAGACATTGTTGGTAGCAATGCTTCTACCAATCATGCCGCAAAGAAACAGACATCGATGGAACGACGGATACAAAACCGAAAGGCCCAAAAGGCATACCGTGAGTTCCACAAATGGAGTCGAGTCAAGACACTGACCAAAGTCACAGGCGATAGAAAACGCCAAAGGCTACAGGAGTTGGAAAGCAAGGTGCATGCCCTAGAAAGTGCATCATTTATACAGCTATCGACGCCACTGTCTATTGGCAACCTCGACACCACACCAAGTCAGAACATTGATGCCTCTCTCGGCCTTCTTGGAGATGCTCTAAACGGTGATGCCCTGCAAGTCTTCTCCAGTCCGACACCTGGTTTCACCGAAGCCTCAAGTTGGAATGATGCCGACATGTAGTTGAATCCAGCACAGCTAGAGAGCAATCTCCAAATCAACAACGCTTCTGACTACCCGGAAGGACTACCTTCCACGAGATCGACTCATACTCCTGCCTACCCAAGCCCCATAACCCAAAACACACCCTCCTTGACGACAGATGGAAAAGCCATACAGGTATCTCGCCCTAGCGGGAACATGATGTCTTTCAGTCCTCGGGTTCTACGAGAGTTCTACACATCACTACCAAAAACCATGAGAGACGAGCTTCGGGAATTGGCAAAGGCGGGCGACTTCTCGTTTGTAGATGTCATCAAGTCGCAACTTAGGCCTGGCAACAATCTATCCAATCAAAGTCCCGGACAAAGAACTTTGGAAGATTCAACATACTGTCCCTACCGTAATGCCTTACACATTGCACGATTCTCCTACTTTGCAGCACTATTCACAAACTTTAGTTCGCTCGGCTTCGACTTTTCATTATTCCTCGACGAGACAAGCGTGTCTCCCTTTGTCGGCCGCTCTGATCTTGATGATACCAGCGTCCCCTCTAGCCTTCGACCACTAGAATCACAGCGTTCTGTTTCTCATCACCCTTAAATCGACTCGCTTCCGTTTCCCGAGTTTCGACGTCGGGCGCTGGTCGCTCTATCGACGGATCCGCCGCTTTTAGATGAGGACGGTCTCTGCATCGACTTGATGTTGAACGACGGACTTGTGTGCTGGGGGTCGACGAGTGAGAATGGTATGGACCGTGGAACGCCCTGGGACAGTCGAAGCTGGGAAGCCAAGGGATGGTTTCTACGGAAATGGTGGTGGCTCGTGGGTGGCCAGGATGGAGAGCTCTGGCAATCGTCCACGTGGTGGGCGTCGCAAAGGGGAGAGACGATATCGACGCGGGAGAGGAACACCGAAGGTAAGGATGTCACCGTGGGGGTCTACGTGGGTGGTACACCTTGATGTCGGTGAAGCTCCCGGGCTACCATGCCCAATTGGAGACTGACCACGGTGTGTTGTCGTCCCAGAACCGGGCTATCGGGAACAAATAATCTGGCCAACTAATACCTTTACTTATCAAACGTTTTTCACGTGTCACCGCCTGAATACAACGGACAACGCCAACGTCGCGGTTATCCCGGCTAAGGAGCCGCACCAAGATGAGCCCACTCTCGAGCCATGTGGTGTAGACCCACGGTCAAAATCCGGGGTCGCGCGAAAGCATCGACTTAGGGTCAACTGGCGAACGCGGGGAAGATTAGTCTAAAGATGCATTGTAGTATTGAGAGGCTCGAAGGATTGTTCTGGTGGTTGCTTCTTCTGCGCTGGGGTTGGGCGAGGCGAGAATATCCCGGAAGCCGCGGCGTGGTTCCATGGTCACGGTATTGCGACACGAGGGCGAGCATGTTGGGCATTGATTCAAGGGATTGACGTCTGTGAGGTGAGGCTGGAAGAGGGCCATGTCATGATCAGATGAGTCTGCTTCTTAGCAATGATCCGATTCGCCAAGAGGATGCGGTAATGCAAGATGACTTCCTCTTCAATCGCTTCCAGGCCTCGCCACTGGCACCTCCCGGAGTCGCCCGACCAGGGTCTGACATGCGCCGTCACGGTACTCGACGGTGATCATCATGCCACCGGCAGTCGTAAGAAACGTTCGATATCAGACAGCCGAGGGTCGAATCATGAAATTGAAGCATTTGGAACGTAATTATATAATACCACCGTTTCCCTCTCGGTTTTGGATCATCATCAAGCACAATTGCAATCATCAAAAGCATACAAGGCCATCACTGCCTACAATCACCACCAAAACAATTACAACACCCACAATCATCCCAATGCTTCCTGTTGCCAACGCCACTGCTCCGGTCGGTACCAAGTAAGATCACCACCCAATTCCACCTTCAAACCGCTCATTCTAATGAACTTTAGGGTCCTGCCCGTCGTTCTGGCCCTCGGAGGCGCCACAGTAGCTGGCGGCCTCGCCCGATCCCAGCAGCGATTAAACCAATTCAACCAGGCACAAAACAAGACACTCGCCGCACCCGATGCCAAGTTTGTCAATGTGGTTCTCGAGTCAATTTTTGCATAGAGGGAAAAAGGAGAAGACACTCAAAAACGAGCGCAGGTACGATATGGATAGTGTACGACATAGGATAGAGCGAAAGCCTGGACGCATGCAGTTTGACATGCCTTTACGAATGATATTTTATGAACTTGTCTTGATTCATCATCATCTGTGATCATCTTCCCCAGCATAACATCTCATCGTTAGTCTTGACGTCACAGGCTTCAGCCCAGTCCAAGGCTGTCCTGTCCCTAAGATAGCATTGTTAATAACTTGACAGCGTTGTCTGTCAATGCATGTGATGTATTTCGCCCGCGGTAATTGCACGCATCCAATGGCGGGCCAGGCCTCTGTAACTCCAAAATCTTGTCACAATCTCACTGTTTCTCTCATCAAAACATTGAATCTGCAACAAATGTGGCGTCTGATGCTTTGCGTGCTAGACACGACTCTAAGCACGCTAGAACAGGGCCGATGTCTGAGATTACGTAGCTCAAGATTGTTGGGGTCAAGGGAGATGATAAATTGGGCATTTCTTGCTGTGTCCTGATCATCGAGTCCGCTGCATCCGATTAAGGCACATTCTCTCGTTAGCAAAACCTCTCAACCATGCGACTGAGTATCTCATTGGTATTGACTTGCGGCGCCCTTTTGGCGTCTGCATATCCTCGTCCAAATCGCTTATTCTCGCGATTGATCGTGTTTGGCGACAGCTTCAGCGATAATGGCAATGGGGCGTGGGTCGCAAGCAACGGAACGTGGCCGGTAGACCCGGCCTATTTCAACCACTCTTTCTCGTAGGTCAATGCCCTCATTCTAATTCCTTCAATTCTGACTGCCTAGAAACGGCCCTAAATGGAACGATATCGTCGCTGAAGTGCTGGATCTCGAGCTCATCAACCTTGCTGCTGGAGGCGCTACCACGGACAATGACTTTGTAACCGGCGGTACCGGAGCCAGCTCAACAATCCCAGTTCCTTCTGCTGATGATCAGATCACCGCGTTCTTGTCGCGGGACAAACCAACAGAAACTGATGTCTTCGTCCATTGGATTGGGGCAAACGACATTCTCTTCAACACCAGTATCACGGGCATAGAGGTCACCAGTCTGATCTCAAAACATGTGAATCGATTATACCGTGCGGGAATACAGAATCTTGTCCTGGCTAATTACAATAATGCCACGACCTTTCCGGCGACGTATAACTCGTCCGACTACAACATCCCCAGCGTACAGGCCTTTGTCGGCGATTTGACCATCGGACTGAAAGACATCGCCGCTGGTTACTCGGGGTTCTTCCGAACCGCCTTCGTTGACATAGGTGCTCTATTCCTGGATATTATGGAACGACCAACCAGGTACAACATTGACCAGAAATACGTCGATCCGCCAACAGCATGCTTGACAGGCGTGTACACGAGCGAAGGGGTGCCACGGCATTTATGCAGCGATCCTGAGCGTCATCTGTTTTTCGACTCGTATCATCCTGTCAAGGAGGTACATGCAATGATGGCGAAAATGTTTATCAAGGCAATTCAGGGCTTGAGTCGCGGACGTTGAGACCTTGGCATGCTCGCGTCAGCATGCAGCGGCAGATATGATAAGAAGCTAGGTCTGATAGAAATATATGATGAGCAGGACTTTAGTGATTTCGTTACAAAAGAAGACATATGTCAATAGACATAGAATACAAGCTCAAAATACTTTTATCCTTTTCATTACAAAAACTAGAGTACTGCACCATGGCATCTTTTGGCTTCCATACCACCTCTGACGAGGCCAGCAAGGCTCTCGAGGAAAACATCACCGGCAAGACAAGTAAGAATAAAACGAAACTTTTAATCAATTTTATATGTACTAAGGAGGCACAGTCGTCATTACGGGTGTCAGTCCAGGATCCCTTGGTGCAGACACAGCCCGGGCTATCCTGGCCCAATCTCCTGCCAAGCTCATTCTGGCCAGCCAGACAGAGTCGAAGCTGCACGAGGTCAGCAAGTCTCTTGATACTTATGCAGGGTCTTCTGTTTATCCCCTAGTACTAGATCTTGCATCGCATGATGCGGTTCGCAAGGCTGCTGCCGAGTTGTCGACCTATGTCGATGCTATCGATGCAATTATTTGCACCGCGGGAGTCATGGCTTTGCCCTCGTACCAAAAATCCAAGGATGGAGTTGAGATGCAGTTTGCGGTCAATTATCTTGGTCACTTCTTGTTCATCAATCTCTTGGTCGACAAGATCCTTGCTGGGAATGCCACCGTGGTCACTTATACCAGCGAAGCCAACACGCGCGCCGACTTGGGATTTCTCGATGACCTGGCCTACGGCAAGGGAAAGAATTACGAGAAGTGGACTGCATATGGCAATTCCAAGGCTTGTGACATACTTCTCTCGGTTGGATTAGTTGAAAGGTTCGGCAAACGTGGCCTTCGCTCGTTCAGCGTCGACCCCGGCATCATCGTCAGCACCTCACTGACCCGATCTGTGCCTCAAGAAGACTTTCAGGCCATGGGTATGATTTTTCTTGGTTTTGTAGTGTAGCATGTGCTTACAAGTGGTAGGGTGGGTTGACGAGAATGGCAACTTGAACTCTGCCATCAAGGTCAAGACGTTGGCTGAGGGTGCTGCCGCTGGTATCATTGCTGCATTTGACCACAACCTTTCCAGTACGTTTTGTTGCCTATCTATAAGACATACCAAACTGACGATTGATAGATGAAAATGGATACTTTCTCGCCGATGGAGGTCTCACTGAGCAAGGCCTCTTGCCAGCTGCGGTTGATCCAGCCATGGCGGCAAAGTTGTGGAGCATCAGTGAAAAGCTGGTCAGGTAACTATGGACAAAGATCATAGGCTGGAGAAGATAATGTTGTTTCGGGTTGACAATGTTGACGAGACACAATTGGCTCATCATGATGGACTATCAGTTATCCCGATGCCGGCTGCTGCCTGCTTACTGCTTACACCGCATCTCGGCACGAAACATCCATATCTGAGAATTCTTCTTTTGAGTTATTTCTTACTGTGAATATGACAATGGCGCAGTGCCTTATTTCCATCCAAAATGGTTCTTTTCGACTCGAGGCACCTGAGCGGGGCTGCCAAACTCAAGACCCCTCGGCTAGAGACTGGATGAAGTCACATCTTGACGACATATGCCTTGAAACGTTTCAGACATCTCCTCAGCTACAGCCACATCACCGCAGCCACGGGAACTTTGGGAGACTGCCCAGGAAGCTCAGGTCACAGTCTCGTCTAGTGAGCCCGGATGGCGTCGTCGCCATTACAAGCCCTCGAAGCTGGTATTCTCAGTTGGCAGGCAAACGTGCCGCTGCCAATGTGGAACCCGAGCATCGGGATTTCCGGAGTCCCTTCTTCACGCTGCCTGTCGAAATACGACTCTGCATCTATCGCCATCTGCTCATTACCAAAGGCCTCGCTGTTCTTTGTCCAGACCCGGACGGGTTCCGTGTTCTGCCCCGAGAGTACTACGATGGACCCTTTCGACTATACCCTGAGATCCTCGCGACTTGTCGTCAGATCAACCGAGAAGGCACTTCAATCCTATACTCGGAGAATGTGTTTCGACGGGAATTTCTCTGGAGACGCACTTGGACCAAAAATGGACGCGAGCCTTTTCCGCGCTGCGAAAGCTCTCCGCTCAAAGAGGCCAATCTGCAGTGCATCTCGCGGATTCGCATCTTCCGAACCTACCACCAATGGTTCCGTGATGGAAGCCTCAAAGTCTTGCACGACTTTCCAAACTTGAGGGAGTTGCAGGTGCACATTGACGACAACGACATCTGGGGCGACCTTAACCCGGATAGTCACTGGAAGGAAAGCATGAGGGCCATCAACCGTGACCACCCCGACTTGGCCTGCGTCAAGACCCAGATCCGACTCGCCTTTGACCGACGCTATCGCGATTGGTGTGATCGCTGCACGAACAGACGCCTTGACTTCAGTGTGCATAGGATCAAGAAGGATGAGCTTGAGCGGTGGATACGAAGCGAGGGCTTGTTTGCTGGCCGGGACCTGGTTTGGTCTTTTAGCACGCAGACTTCTGAGTATTGTGGACCGTCTTGCATAGTTGCACTCACCGTTGATAGCAACCGCAGGGGGACGGATACCATCGAGTGTCGCATTGAAGGAGACGAGGACACCAAGTACACTACGGAGCCAGCCTACATTGACAAGGAGGTCTAGGCCAGGGGGCAAACAAGGATCATTTTGAATAGTTAAATATGCAATAACCACACCACGATCAGACCGGTAGAACACGGCGAATCTTCACGATCCTCAGTGTTAGCTGCGCCTCCCGAGATGCTTCAGGGGGAAAGCGGAAGCTATGATTTAAGCTTTCGAGGCACATATTAGTGGCGCCTCGTGCCGTATTCTGGCGTCTAGCACTCGTACATGTACGCGAATAACATCAAGCCCAGAGTCGGCGAAATAGTATATTGACTTTTCTGAAAATACGGTGTGGAAACTATTGCTGTCCAGACTCGAGCCGGGTCTCGAGCCGGGCCTCGACGATGCCTGAATCGGCGGTGAAGCATGACTCGGGTTGGAACTGACGTCGTTCTGACGCAGTCAAAGCGCTCTTGTCGACGAATTGGGGAGTGTCATTAGCCTTGTGCCATATCAGATTGCCGCAGTGACAGGCCTCAAAAAAGGTTATTTTACTTATAATATCCCTTCACGGTGTCTCTTGATGAGCTGTCAATTAACAACAATCGTTTGAATAACACTTTACTCTTCACCCCGCAGAATGAGATCATGGCGATGAATTACAGACCTATCAAGCCTGCTCCCCCGATGGATGGGAGCCATCGAGTGGACAAATCATCTCGATCAGCACCGAAGAGGCCACCAGCAACCAAGACTGCTTGCTGGGGATGTCGCAAGCGAAAAGCCAAAGTATGTCATCCAGAGGACTATTCCACCAAGACGAGTGAGCTCACGCTGTGGTTTAGTGTGATGGGCAACGACCAGCATGTGCAAACTGCATAAAGTCAACCAGAGAATGCGTCTACGACACCAAGATCAGGGATTCAAACACAAGAGCTCTTCAGCTCGCCAACCAAGAGCTTCGAGAGCAGCTAGACGCCTCAAATCTGCTTCTGAGGCAGCTGGCGTCAGGTGCTCCAGAAGTCCGAGGTCCTATTCTCCAGTTTTTAGCAGGCAACAAGCAGCCTCAGGAGATCATTCGAGCTTTGAGGATCGATAATAGCCTTGGGCTTCGACCAAAGCCGTCGGAGCGACGGCAAGGTACGTGACACTTCCAGAACCTCACTCCCTGCCTTTTTTCATTGTTGATTAGAATTCTTACGCGAACTTGCAAGACAAGATCGTTTATCGATTGCTAGGCTCACAGACGCCGCACTCGACAACCCATCATACGATGGAAAGTCTTCCGACCCCAGCCAATTCTGTTGCTGATTCAACCATCATGCCCGTATTTGATCAGCCCTCATGGCAGCCTTCTGATACGGACACTTCAGTAACTCCGGTTTCCAATACTTTGGATAAGTCCCCTGTAAGAAGTCTGTCTCAGTTGGCTTCTTGATGCCTGTTAACATGAGCAGATGTTGCTAGAAGGTCCATCTTCTCTCGAACCTGTGGCATCTAGCTTTACTCCTCGGAATGCCATCACAGTTAAGCCGTACTTGCAAAGTCCAGTTCTCATACCCGAAGCATCTCGGATCAAACGGGAGAGTCTCTTGTTTGTATTTCCCTTGTTCAACCGTTTGGATTATCTGTTGGGTGCTCCCACAGACGATCATGATACAAGCCCAGACCTCCTCAGAGACACAGATCAAACGGCTCGCTGCTTTTCATCCACGGGAGCTTATCGAGGAGCGCCATCTTTGAACCTTCCCAACTCTCACAGTTCCTACTCATCTCCCGTCTTTGATCAGCTGGCTAGTCTCGGCGAATCGAGAGTACCTGTGCAAACCGGTCAAAGCCTAGCTGCCTTTCTCAGAATTCATTCCAACTACGGGAATTCTTTTGGCAATCTTCCACTCTCCAGCAGCATCCGAGCCAATAACTACCCTCCGGACGTTCAAGATGCACAACTCAGAAACTTCACAGTGCCTATTTGGGCTGTGACGACACTGAATACTCTGCCTGACCCAGGCGGCCTGCGAGAAGCGTTTACCAGCGTGTACAACGAGGCGACGAGGTTACTCCAAGAAGGCACCGCCCTTGAAAAGGTAGTTGGGACACATCCTGAGATAGCGGCATTATTCGACCAAGGTGTATTTGACAAGTCAACTCTTCTTTCAAAATGGGCTGCACAGATGGTGCATAGCGTTAAGCTCAAAGGTATTCAGCTATGGAGATGTAGCTTGAGGTCTAGGAGCTTACCAAGTGACAGGATACGACTTTACCTGCTTTGCATCGATGTACGTCTTCTGGTACCTGATGCGATGGATGATCAGCCCATCTCCCGAAACATATGCCGCCATACCAGAATGGATCAGGCCAACGTGAGGACTACTGTTCCTGTGGGCAGTGCACGATGCTAACTTGTGCAGGCCAAACCAACTTTTCATACCTCATATCAATATGGTCGATTTTGCCATCTGGCCAGACTTCCGTGAGCTTGTGGTCCAGCTACCATCCATGCAAGAGCATATGGAGTGGCTTATCGACTTATCCAACTCGATTCAGTGCGAGTGGCCATATGAGCTTGATCAAGCACTGTGCAAGGACGAAGCCAGTGGAAACATTGATCTTGTTGACTTGGCCAAGGTATGCTGCCCTTCATGATTTTGGACAACGATGCTAACTGGCAGTAGCAACATGTGTGGACTCTAGGGTGCTGGTCCGTAGGCCCGACGTTTCGGAGTTACTTATTAAACGCGGATAACTACGTAAATATTAGAGTTGAAGATCTGGAAGTTGGCGCATCCGCATATACTGAACTGGGGCGAGAGATGTGACAGGGAGTGATGAGATCAACTCTACAGGATAGGGTGTAAATTTGGACAAGTTTTGTGTATCAATAAACTTAAACGCTTTTTAATTACACACAATGATGGTTTTCTTCTATCCTCTCTAAGATGTGGCAAAGTGTTCCTACACAAGCGGCTCGTCATGTCGCGACAATCATGCTTGGAGCCTGGGCAAGCTTTTGACAGAACGGGCTCCGTTTCCGAAGGGCTTCTCCGTATCGAATAAAAACAAACGGTATCAATGCCAGCCCCAAGGTGACAAATGCAAGAAGTGAGCATGCCCACTGGACCCCAAGTTTGTGATACATCTGGGGTGCCGCTAGGGGTAGGCAGACAGCAGTGATGGACCGCAGCGTGCTAGCAGATGCTTGTGCAGACGCAGAGAATTGCCTGTAAGCGTCGGTGATGTAGTTTAGCAGCGCTATAAAGATTATGAGATAGCCAGCTCCGAAGAATAGGCCCGAAACTGCAGGTACTGCTGGATGAATGCTCGGGTAGGCTGTCCATCCAAGCCAGAACAGGGATATCACGATCCTAGATTCTGTTAGCACACCCGTGGTACCGGAATTTTAATAGAGTCACTCACATTGGACCGCCTGCACAGGCAAGGGGAAGTCGGCGATATTCAATCTTGGCCGCCCAAGGCGCACCCGCTTTCATGGCCGAAGAGTGATAAGCGCTATAGCAGAGGAAGATCACCAGAGCAAGAACAGAGCCAGCAGTCACTATAGTCTAGTCAGCACTTCGCGTCTTGATCCAGGATTTGCTCAACTCACCTGGTAGGAAAGTCAAGCCAACTTCGCCATACGACAACCCATACACCCCTGCCACTAGTCAGCAAGTCATTTGTACTATAATAGAAGGCGACAAACCTTGAAAGATGATTGGATATGCTTGAAAGAACAGGTACAGAGTCGAATAGATTAGCGCTAGGTAAAGGGCTGAGAAAAGGACCACTGGTTCCTTGGTGATCATGACAAAAGGCCTTGAGAAGATAGTTCCAAGTTCCTGTAGAAGCTGATACTTTTTCTTCTACGGGCATGGCAAATCCAACGATATGTCGTCGCCATTCTTTCTGGCATACTTTTTCTTGAGAACGGGGACGTACGTCTCCGGGAGAAATACCACGAGCGGGAGGCAGACGCCGGCGATGGCGAGGCCAATCCAGAAGGTCAACCTCCAAGAGACTCTGGTTGCATATCCTGAGATTATAGGTCCAAATGGCGGCGTCATCGAGGTGGCACACATAAAGTACGCCATCGACCTGCCCCTGGGTTCGGGACGATCATATATATCGGCAAACAGCGGTCCGACCACAGCATTGGGAGCTGCGGCTGCTATGCCACACAGGAGGCGAAATAGCAGCAGCGTGCCATATGTTGGACTCACGGCGCAACAGAGCGTAAAGACCATGTACGCGAGGTATGTGCCTATGAGCACGATTCGGCGCCCGACATGCTCGCTCAGGGGACCAAAGATGAGGGGCCCAATCGCAAAGCCAAGCATGTATATCGAGTTCAGGAGGACGAGTTGTAGAGGAGCGGTGACGCAGAACTCTTTGGCGATGTCGCTCGCAGCCCCAGAGGGCAACGAGGAGCCGAGGGCGCTGTTGACGATGATGGTGACGCCTGCTGCCACGACCCGTGCCTTTTTACCCTACATTCTCAGGTTAAACATATAATACAAAGTATTATGGATTAGCTACTTACAGGAGAAAAGTTGACAGGGTTTTTGTCGCCTGGGAGGTTAACAGACTCGTAAGGGTCTCTCCAGAGACTCGCTTCCGACGTCGACGCCATCTCAACAGCCATTCTCTAAGGTGGGCAAGGACTGCAACAATTCCAGGGCCGTAAGGAAAGTTTTGAGTAGCAATAAAGAAGATCCAATGTTAATGAAATCTCATTCCGCTGATAGGCCCTTTTTCGCCTGCAGTTCACGCCCTACGCCCCACGGATGACATTTGGCGACTTGCCCCCGATTTCACGCCTGAATGACATGCCCGATCCCGGCCTCGGCAACACCGTCTTGGTTGATGTTCTTCGGACTTTAGGGAGATAGCTGTCAGCATCGCAAACAGCCTATCGACTGGTCATCTCACGCACCTGCCTGCGAGCTGCAAGAATAAGTTGTTGACCTACACCTGTTTCTTGTGAAGATGGTCTCTTGGATATTAGAGCATCAGATACAGCTGTATTATTGCACACAACCTAGTCGTCAAAACATTGACATGAAATCTCATGCTTCATGATCGCGATGCACACTTTTATTAACAGAGAAATACCCCTCGTTGATGCTTTTCCGTGACCATTTCTATCTCAAGACTCTTCTACAATATCGGCCCAGCTGTTCTCTTCCCGGCCATACATGATATCCGACATCCGCTCCCTAAGCAACGAAACATGCCGTGCAGAACCCATACCGACCTCGATAGCCTGACCATTATACATGATCTCGCTGACCTCTTGTATCCAGAAAGCGGTGCCGACCACAAAAGCACCAATCAGCCGTCCGTCACGAGCAGCACTTTCCACCTCGGCCATAGTGATTACTCTCTCAACTACCTCGCATGACATGCCCTCCTCCGCTTTTTCGGGGGCAAACATCTCGCGGCTAAGCTCGATGATGCTGCGTCTCGTGTTGCCCGCCAGAATGAGATTGTTCTCGTCCAGGGGGGAAGTGACCATCTCGACTGTACCAGAAGCCGTCTTCCACATGACGAAGATATTGGTGGAACCAGCCTCAGTGATTTGACGATCAGGCCCGTAGAGCCAGAGAACTTGATCATAGCCCTGCTTCTTTGCAAGAGCATGCTCGGCGAGAGCTGATCCATAGTTTCCGCCAACCTTGGCAGCTCCAGTGCCTCCAGGCCACGCCCTGACTGCCGCCTCACTACTAGCGAGCAGCCTAGTTCCGGGCGCAGCGCCTCCATTAAGAGCAGCAGGCTTAGGAGGTGGCCAGTATACCATAAAGATGTACAAAGCGGCCTCATCTGGGACCTTGAAGCCCAAACTCGAATCCGTTCCGATCATGGTCGGTCTGATGTAAAGTGCGGACCCAGGCTTGTCCTTAGGGAGCCATTTGGGTGCCTCAAGGATGCACAGTTTTCGGATGAGCTTGAGAAGTTCTTCAGGATCGAAACCAGGTAGGGAGATGCGAGTCGACGACTTGAGCATGCGCTCGCAGTTGTAGAGGGGCCGGAAGAGGCGTAGACGGCCGTCATACCCGCGAAACAATTTCATACCCTCGAAGCACTGGGTTGCATATTGCAGGGCGCTGGCGGAGGGCATTAGAGGGACCGGACCGTAGGGGACCACTTGGGGGTTGGCCCAGCCTTGGTGAGCGGTCCAGGTGGCCACCACCATACGATCCGTCGAGACCTTCAAACTCGCAAGTTCGGGGCTGTCGACATCTGGAACAGGCTTTGGGGTGCCATGTGCCTTAATCTGGAGCTTGGAAGCGTCCAAGGGCGCAAGAGGGGAATCAACTGCCATGGTGGCTTCGGGCTTGGCCGGCAAAAGTGGTTGATGAGGGAACTGGGTGAGGGAAGTACAGACCACAGCACATTATGAGGCTCAGTAAAAGTACTCAAACACACTCCCCATTTGTTGATACCGGTTGCGCAAGACGTGTAGATAGTCAGGGCGTAGGGCGTAGGGCGACTCACAACTTGACAACCACTCTGTGATCATTTTGACACCATTTCCGTATCTTTCCATGACATTTGGTAATTCATGCGAAACCCAACAGCATTTTCGCAATGTCAACCAATTTGGAAAGGGCGTGCATGACGTGTAGCCGTTGTAACATCCCCACGGCATGTAGATATAAAGGCGTGGGGCGTAGGGCGTGCCACGAGAGCGAACATCGGCTTTGGATTCAGCGTCCGATTCTGCCTCTGGATTAGACCCGACTTGGTACAGACATTCCTGGGTCTGTCTTCTAGAGATGACTATCACTGGAAATTTGCAAGTTTCTAGTTTTCGGAATGTTCCAGCTTCCACAAACATCGTCACTTGCTAGTTCTCAACCATGGCTCCCTCCTATACGGATATGTCCGTCTTGATATACGGAACTGGTAGTATCGGAGCAATCTTCGCCTACGTCATATCCAAGAGTATCCCGGAGAAGAATATTTACGCCATCTGCCGTTCCAACTATGATGCCGCCAAGGAACAGGGCTTCACCATCGACTCGGATCTGTGGGGAACAGGTCTATCTGTACGACCATGTATCGTACGCTCTGTCGGAGAGGCTGTCGAGTCATCACCTCAGCAATTCAGATGGCTCCTCGTTACAACAAAGGCTACAATTGATTGTCCCGATGCCGAGGCTATCAAACCTGCTGTCTCACCCAACACAACAATCGTCATCCTGCAAAACGGCATAGCCATTGAGGAGCCCTTCCGAGCTGCATTCCCTCAGACACCTATCCTTAGCGGTGTGCTCTACACACCCGTCAGCCAGACAGGGCCTACCACCTTCACGCACGGGACTCTAGACGAAGTATTCCTGGGAACATTTCCGGCCGCAGCCCCTGTCCTTCATATGAACGCTTGTGCCAAGTTTACTTGCCTTGTGAGAACAGGAGGCGCAAAGGCCCACCACATCACCGATATTCAGATTGAACGTTGGAAGAAGCTTCTCATAAACGGGTCTGAGAATCCAATCTGTGCCCTCTGTCGTCTCCGAGACGCTGAGTTCTTCCGGAGCTCTTGCGGGGCGACAGCTTTTATGAGGGATGTCATGTCAGAAATTGCGGCTACTGCGCGCGCCGCTGGATACACTGCAATTGATGAGGGGGTGGTTCAAGAACAGCTGGAGTTGTTGACGATAAGACCACTTCCTGGGGTTATGCCTAGTATGATGGCTGATGCGCTTGCAGGGCGGCAGATGGAAGTTGACGTCATCTTGGGGAATACGGTCAAAATTGCTCGAGAGCACCGAGTGGCTACACCTCTTCTTAAGGCATTGTTAGCTCTGACTACAGCTCTCAACAAGAGCATTACAGCTGCATCCTGATAGATAATGTATTATAAGGAGGGAATCAAGGCACTCAGAGATTCAGTTAGACTATTGCAGCATTGTAGTCGAAGTGAGCCAGTTTCAATATTCATATATTTATCCAGCCTCTGTGTTAGTAGCACGAGGAACGGTAATTCTTCTACTCATTGTTTTGTTGCCCACCAACCTCATAATCCTGGAGGATTCAGCCTGTTGCCCTACCTCCTCAGCAGTAACCACTCGGCATTCGTCTCCGCCACAGTGTCTCTACCGCCTCGTAGCTCCCGATTGGTACACTGGATCACCACCCGCTTGTAAGTCGTCAGGCTGGGAGTTCCATTATCCTTGACCTCCAAAACGATGTGGTACTCCTGTCCCTTCTCCAAGGGCTTACCGCTGCGCTGCTCAAGACACGACACTTCAGGGGGTGGAATTGGCACCTCCACCTTGCGCCCCAAACCTTCTGGATCGACGTCTTTGATTTCAAGATCAGGGACCATCTCTCCGAGGAGACCAGACACACCAGTTGGTTCTCTATACTGGAACCAGTGAAACTCGATCTCTCCGCCATCTGGGTCGTAACTCTTTGAGGCATCTAGTACAATCTTCTCGCCAGCTTCCACCTCAATGAGCAGCGGCTCAGGTCCGCCAGTGCTGTCGTTGACAAACACAACAGGAGCGTGGTTGGCATCCTCAAACTTGTCCGTCAGAGTCCACTGCATGCGAGCGGCAAAGTCATTCTGGAAAGCCGGGCGCCATCGCCAAATGGTAGCCCAGTTGCTCACATAAATCTTGCCGTCTATTCCCACAGCAGCTTCGACAGCATCTGCAAAGTGTTTACCACTCATGCTAGGGTCAAAGTAGGTGTACCGGCCACCCCAGCTGCCCCAGTGAGGATGTTCGGGTGAGCCGAGGCCGTTCTGGATGAGGTAGAGAAAGGTGGGTGTGTCGCCTTCGACAAGGAACTTGAAGTCGGGGTATTTCTTGCCTAGGGGACCGATTTGGATATTCTCCTTGATCCACTCCCTCGTGAACTGGCTTGGATCTGAGCCGCCCACATCGGTAGGACCTGAGATACCTGTCCATGTTGCGCAGTAATACTGGCACCAGCCGTGGATGGAGCAGATGTAAAAGATGTCGGGGTACTTGATTCTCATCCACGCACCCGTGTCGTCTTGGTCGGAGATGGCGTATACTCTTAGCTTTGAGCGGAAGTGGGCACTCTCGGCGGCCGATCTCGTCTTGTCGACGTGAGCAACAGCCTGCGCAAGGGGATTGGCACCACCCCAGCAGAGAACCCAAAGAGGCTCTTCGGACTCGTCGACGCGGCTGATGAGAAGCTCTGAGCCACCAGAGAGTGGTGCATCAGGTTCAAGGGCGATCTTGCCATACACGGGTGGTCCACTCCTGATCATATCGCGAAGAGCCTGGGGGTCAGGGTACTGATTCTCCGGATGGGCGTGGGCATTCAGATTGGCCACAACCTCGGCGTATCCGTTAACAATGTCTTCAATCTCCTGAGGGGCCACGCGGGACATCATGTGTGTGGACGTGCATGCCACGAGACCCCTCGTGTTGAATTCATTGCTGTAAAGAAGGTAACGGACCAGCGACTCGGAGTCGTCGGGCTCGTTGGTGATGTCGGTGAGGATAAAGACTCTGGTCTTGTTCTTGCAGACGCGGAGCTTGGCTGCTTGAGACATGGTGAAATATTGTAAATAGGGTGTTTGTCTTGGGATGGATAGCTATCGCAGGTATTGTCATGACCATATATGTAGTCTCACAACGTCTTAAATACGAATAGATGCGAATAACCTAACGCGGAATGGCAATGGACAAGATCCCTCCCCCGCATAAAGGACATGCACTTGGACCTCCCCACTGCGCTTAACCTTGCCTTTCATAGAGCACAGTTGAACCGGCAGCCCATTAGGGAACCATTAACCCCGCCATTCTGCCTGAATGAGCCGTTGGCAATATCTGATCACGAGCTTCGGTGGGAGATAGGCCGAGGGCTGATAGACAATGTCAAACCCAGATCAAGGTTTTGACCCCGTAGCCATGTTAAAGACGTGTGTGTGACCACTTTACATAGCGCTGCTCTTGTGGCCTTGAGCCATGGCCTGCCAATCGGCGAAATACATCGCCGACAATGACTGTGGCTTACTCGTTGAGCGAATTGAACCGTCAAGGTGTTTTTGTTGTCTATCTTTGTGGTGAAGAATTATTACTCTACTCAGGCCGTCAATCATAATTCACATAAAGATTAAAACTCTTTTAAATCGTCTCATTAACCTCTATAAACGTAGAGCGACCTCTAGGCATGAATGGCTTTATCCCACACGAGCCAGCTCCAGGCATCACCGAGCTTGCTAACTCCAGGCAGTCATGCATACAAAACATGGGTTATACTAATCCCGCTCCGTTTCCAGTTGGTTCTCAACCCAGATTTTTATCAAGACAATCTTGACTCACCTCAAAACTTCATCACAGTTGCAACATGGAGCAACTCGCCCCCGAGATCTTGTCGAGCATTGCCTTGTGTTTGTGGGAAGACTCGGAAGAGTCACTAGCCCCATTTTCAACTCTATCGCGACAATGGCAACCTTACATCGAAGCCCAGACATTTCGGCGCCTATTCCTAAACCCAGCCAGACTCTCAGAGGCAATAAGTCAAAACCTTCTTACTCCAACGCGTCTTTCCTATCTCCGCTACTTGCGGTGCGAATTCATTTTTCCCGCCCATGAAACTGATTCCACATATCCGGGCGACCCGGATGATGAGGCCGTCTTTATCAAAACGGTCAATCAACTCTTCAACATATTGAGCAAAACACCACCTTGCAAGGATCCCCTAGTCCACCTCTGTCTCGAAATCCCAGTACCTGGTGTTTTTGGGTCTTCAGAACAGTATGCTAGTGACTACGGGGAGCCTGTAGACTACCCGTTCGTGGCTCAGGGACAAGTGCGGACATCATATCTGGACTTCCCGCCAGGATATGATGCAGAACTTCCAGAAATACCTATGGTGTACAAAATGTCGACAAGCCTCATCTCTAGAAGCGTCGTCTTTTCTCCGCAATCAATCTGCTTGATGGCGAGCAAGATGCCCAAGCTGAGAAGGGTGACCTGGGAGCTCAGCGATGCAGAGAAACTGGAGACGGCTGTCAGAATACAGCAAAGAAACGGCAAGTCAAAGACATCGCCTTCAACCTTTGCCCATGCTAATTGCGATTTTCATAGGTCTTGCCAGCACGCTCAAAAGACTACCAACGTCCCTCGAAATGTTTCATCTCACCTATGTTCGAGAACTACCAAGCAACCACTCTTTTCAACCTCCCAGTATTATCCCGCCCGACTCTCAACAAGACCCTTTAAGCGAAGCTCTCTGCAAATTTACGCAAAGGATAGGGCTCAAAGACTTTACCTTTTCCGGTAGTGTTGATCACACTATATTCTGGCCTTCATCGGAGAGCTCAGATGAGCAGCCGTACTGGCCAAGTCTCAAGTCTATAGACGTCTACCCGCATGAAGTCCTCCCCTCAGGCGAGTGGCTTACCATGCAGAGACCTGGCAGTCGCCTTCCTCCGAGCGTGATGATACATCTCGCAGCTGACATCCCAGGCGAGGGACTCGAACGTCGGTTCCGGGACTATCCCGTCTATTCACTCATGGATCCCTTCTTCTGCAACATGGGAAAATGTGTAGCCCGCATGCCAAAGGTGGAGTACTGCTCCATCAGTTTCAGCGATGCATGGCTCTCAAACCTCCATTTCTGTACGGAATTTCCCGAGATTCCTTGTCTGGTACTGGCTGGTAAGCCAGAGCCTGAAGTGAGCGAGGAGACGTCAGATATATGGCGTGAGGCTGTCAAAGTGCACAACAAGGACTTTCGGCTACAGTTTAATGCAAACGATCCATTTTCCTTGAATCATTTCTCGGGGGAATATCAAGAGGTGGACGTTAGGGAGAATTCCGTGTAATGAGAAGAAGTTATGCCCAATCCAACGTTCAAAGCCCTCTTATCTGTGTCGAGTTCGCGCGTCATAATCTTCATTTCTTCAAGACCTTCGCTTTACAGGTGCAATGTCAAAATGTTCAACAGCTTTGTTGTCTTCCAACATGACAGCAGTGTCCATCGCACTATACAGGTAGTGAAGGCCGCTTCAACCAGCTCAAATATTGTCAGTTGGGTGGGTGCCTTGTGATGCCCAAGAAAATGAGGCTCCCTAGCTCAATGTTCATAACGGCCATTCCAATGGTCCAACGATGTTTCTTTATGCAGGCTGCTCAGCCAGGTGCGACTCTAAATGGGCAAGCACTGGCCCAAGAAGGCTCGGTGTCTGGCCTCAAGAGAAGTGTCTTAGCGTTTAAAGCAATTGCACACACCGAGTTGACATTCTTAAGTGAGGCTGACCCCAGGCCCAATAGTGTCTAGCCGCCCACCTCCAGATAAATAACAATTGCATATGTCACAGCCGAGATGGCCCGATCTTAAGGCAGGCTGTGAGAAACGACGGAGAATGAGGCTCTAAGGACCTCAGCTGATGTCGGCAGTGTCAGCATGGCGCAGCCTGCTCTCGCAGTATCTACTTCCCTCCTCTATTTAAGCCCATACCTTTTAGCTACTTCTCATGTTCTGACTCACACCCCGTTGTACACAGAGAAGCTAGCACAACCCCGGTCAGTGTCACAATGCCGAGGTTCCCCACAAAGCATCACTGCCCAATTTGTAAGAGTATCACCAAGACCATGTCCAAAGCAGGCCATTGCATCAAGCATCAGTGGACGTGCGCCAACGATCATAGCGAGTGGGTTCAGGGGAAGAATCAGTCCTGCGAGAAGTGTGGAAGAGAATACGATGACAACTGCGCCAGATGCGACTGATAACTCATGAGTATGCAGGTTTGACTCAATCTTTCAGATATCATCAAGTTCTAATAATGCTTTCATACAGACGTCTTTCTGTTGGAATCCACGTGGCACGTTTGGAAGAGTTCGGTGATGTGTTGTCTGTTTCAGATCTATAGGAGCTGGTAGCATATGACATTTCGTCCTCAAGAAGGTACAACGCAGCACGGTGGGGGATAAAGTGGAGATCAGATCTTTAGTATGCAGGAAATACTATTACTGAAAACAAAAGTGCACCCACTAGTCTCGCAGTATGGGAACTCAAGATGTCCAAGGTAGTTAACCCAGAGCCGCGTTTCCAACAGCGCCGTGAATCTGTATGAGGCCTGAACGCATTTCTCTGTTTTGACCCAGCTTCATCAATTGCTGACTAATGCTTAGATTGATTAAAGGCATCAGGCTACGAGGCTTTGCCCTCCTCACGTGTTTATTTGTTTCCCCTCTCTCATGTTCCACTCGTACACCGACATTCCCTCTCTCCTTTCAACGTAACATGTATTCCTACTCAAGCGCCGACGAAGCGTACGACTCTGACGAGCCACCTAAACTCCAGCTCAATATTGATAGCCTGAAAGATGTCGCCTCAAAAGTCTTGCAGGCCCCCTGCATCTGTGCTCGGCCAATGACACGAGGCTCCTCACATGAAATCTTTGTCCTCGAGTTCCAGGAGTCCAGGAGTACTTCGTATCGATCTCTGGTGCGCTCTGGGTACTCCTGCATAGCCCGCTTTGCTCGCGTCAGGGGGACTTTGGCCAAAGAGGAGAGCGAAATTGCCACCATCCGGTATGTCAAGCAACGCACCAGTATCCCTGTGCCAGAGATATACTACCAGGATTTGAATTCCGACAACGAGATCGGCGCCTCCTTTGTGTTGATGGAAAAACTCCCCGGCCGCCATCTTTACAAAACCTGGGATAATCTGTCACTCGACCACAAGAAGGTTGCACTTTCACAGATTGCATCCATCATCGTCCAGTTCTCCTCTCTTCACTTCGACAAGATTGGATGTCTCACTGAGAACGGAATCGGTCCTCTCATTAGTCCTTGCTATAATTTCCCTCAAGGACCTTTTTCCTCAACACTACAGTATCTCGAATCGTTTATCTCGTCCGAGGCAAAGGATCTATTCAGACAGATCAGAACGAAACTGGCCGAATACGCCGAAACGCAGGCCTCTTCCTATCTCGAACCACCGTTTTCAATGATTCATGCCGACTTTGACGCCCAAAACATGCTGTTTCTCGATGCCCCAGATGGTTCAGGACCAAAGCTTACGGGACTAATCGACTTTGAGTACGCCAACACTGGCCCAGTATACTTCCTTTACGAGTACCCAGTCTTCATCCAGGATATCTCCTGGTCCAGTCACCTGTATACCAAGAATAAGGTCCTGAGGGCACATTTCGTGTCGCAGATTTTCAACTCTCTGCCAAGCCCACAGGAAAAAGCGACCTTTATCTCGTGCATCAATTCCAAAAGCTTCCTACTCAACGGCTTCCGGGATGCTTTCATGACTATACAATGCTCTGAGAAAACGCGAAAGAACTCGGCATTTGACTATCTCGAGTCATTAAAGGACGAGAAGGGGCTCGCGTACTCTGGTCGGGTCGACTATAAACCAGAGTACTACTCCAAAGAGGGACAGCCGATGCGACCGATGGATAAAGTCCTTTGAAGGGCTTATGGGGCAGCTGCTGGATGAACGAACAACCCAAATTAGCGAACCAAGAGAGGTATTCGAAGTCTGCATGTGCGTAGGGCACGGGGGTTGCGGTTGCTATGAGCATTCTTGTTTCTTGGAGGATGTTGGAGCATCAAAGGATTTGAATCATGGTTTAAAATAGTCGAAAGCCCCCCAGTGATGATAATATTGTGACTACTCAAGCTTGAGTTGGACACTGTGATAGTTCTTTTTTCTTTTTACCTTCTTTTTCCATGGCAGGAGCTATCAGCCATAATAGTAAAAGGCACCATTATCAGTACCTAAATAGATGTTGACATTAAAACCCGATACTGTAAAACGCCGTAGTACCTGTCCATGCGCGTGTAAGACTCAGCACTAGTCACCTATCTACAATAGGTCAATAATGCCAACATATCTAACTACCTAACTGCATAAGCGCCTAGGTAGCTGTGCCTAGTTGGCTAGCGCCTCGTTATGCTTTCTATCGCTTATGTTATTTATACATCTACTCTTACACTCTTTCACCTCTGTGTCAAAACAATTCCATCAGTAGTAATCTCTTCCACAACTTTTCTGCACACTCAAACAAACACTCTTCTGTCTCTATCAGCTGGGATGGACCTGCCCGCTGACTTGCTGCCGGTTCATTCCGGTCCACATTGCGAGAAGTACATACTCGACCCAAGCGCAGACGGCCAACCCGACATCCAAATCCACCGTCGGTCGTGGAAGGCTTTTGACCCTGAGCTTACCATTGGCAAGCTCAGGGAACTAGGAAAGCATGGCTGTCTATTTGGGGAGTCGGTCTATTCCGACCTAACACGCTACGAATCGCCATCTGATTGCTCCCCTGTTCTGCATTCCTTTATCCCCTGGGAATTGGACAAAACCCGTTACCAGGCCGTCATGTTTGGAGTTCCAGAGTCTTCAGATGACGATGATGAAAGCGAGGTCGGTAAAGATTACGATCATCAGGACGGTGAAGACAAGATCCAATCAAGCGGCGTAAAGGTGTACCTGAAAGTGAGACACGATTTGATGACAACTTCAGGTACTTATCTCATGAATTTCGATCACAATCATGGCCAAGACGAATCAAATGTGTCTAGATAACGCTGCTTCCAAGGTCATCCCCGTCGTCCGATAAACCTTGATCCTGCGTCAAAGAGCTCGTTTGATCTAGCAAGGGGGTGGCTTCAGACATGCTTGGCTGATCATGCGAATGTCCAAAGCCCAGTCTCAACTTCATGCTCAAGAGGGTTATCTCCATCAGCCAAAACCAGTCCGGGTTTTCCCTACTCGAAACGGAGAGTCAACGCGATCTTTATTGTGCCTTGAGTTACTACTGGGGTGGTGATCAAAAGACCAAGGCAACAAAGGAAACCCTCCCACAGTTGAAGGCTAACATCGCCTTCGGCAAGCTTCCAGCAACACTCCAGGACGCCATCACTACAACTCACGGACTGGGCCTTCGCTATTTATTTGTGGACTCGATCTGCATCCTTCAAGACCACGAAGAGGATATGCACCTCCAAATAGCGCAGATGTCCGAGATATACAGCGAAGCAGCCGTCACTGTTCTTGCTTCTCAGGCCAAGGGTGTCAACTTTAGCTTCCTGCACAAACGACAAAACTCATTTCCGAGCCTCCGATTAAGAGACAAGCGTTACAAGATGTCACTGAGATGCCCTAACGGCGAGTTAGGGTCGGTGGTAGTACTTTCAGGCTACTCGCGTGGTAAAAATAGCTCAGGACCTCTCGATTCTCGAGCTTGGGCTTTTCAGGAAAATATGCTGTCGGCCGTACTCTGGGCTATGAGGATGATCACACTACTTGGTGATGCTCGACTATAAACAACCTAACCGATGGATGGCTGAGCACCCTGGAGTTTTTGCATATGCTTGGTCTTGCATCGGTCACCGAAGTTCTACGTCCTCGCTCGGCTGTAAAAGCGACCGATGACACTGAGCATCGTGATAAGCGACAAGAGCGTTTTCGTCAATGGTGCAGGCTTGTTAGTTATTACGCGCGGCTGGAACTCTCATTTCCCAGTGATAAACTACCAGCGATAAGCGCCATAGCTGGACGCATGGGCTCAGCTCTGGGGGACGAGTATCTCGCCGGTATTTGGAAATCACGTCTACCCCAGGACCTACTCTGGGACGTACGTCATAGGCATCCTAGGCCCAGAGAGTACAGGGCCCCTTCATGGTCATGGGCGGCTATCGATGGTGATCCATCCCGGATTAGTACTGTCAACGAGTCATTCAGTCTAGAGTTGCTCCAGTGTCGCACGGAACTTGAATCCCCAGCTGCACCATATGGTGCTGTAAAAGGTGGAAATTTGGTCATGAGAGGGCGACTGTGGCGAGTTGTCCTATCAGGCATCAAAGGGGTGTATATACCCCTGTGGAACGAGCCCAAACTTGCAAACCTTTTCCACATCGCGGAACCTGCCTGGGAAGGAGCTGAAGCCTGGATTCCAATGAGCTTCGATGCAGTGGAGCAAGAGTTCCAAGACAACGCCAATATGGATATCGCCATGTCGGAAGTGTGTAGGCATGAGTCTGAGCCTTGCTATGGGCTTATTCTACGACCAGTTAAGCCCCAGAGGTTTTCAAGGCTGGGTGTCTTTGACTATTTGTATGGCCCAGAGTACCTTATCTAGGTTCAAGTCCAGGATCTGATTCTGATGGATGGCTAGAGAGGGATGAAGAATGGGAGCCATTATATTAGAGTTGGCTGTGGGGATTTAGAGGGTGCGACCTTGACGACTCTTTCACTTAGCTAGATTATTACTAAATTTCACCAACTTGAAGCCCACTTTACCTTGCCAACGGCACTAATCAGCTTAGAGTCGATAGCGTCGTTAGCAAGTGCCCTCCTAGCAGATGCCAAGTCTTTCCCTTCTCGTGACTGGTTCTTAAGGACTCGGGGGGGGGGCTGGGCCCCTGAGTGTCACTCTCAAGTGTTAGGGTTCCAATCAATCCAAGGTTGACCGACTGCAACGCCCAATGTGCCTCTAAAGTAGGTGTGCTTCAAACCTCGCTCTTCTGGTCAGTCATTCTTTTCCTGGCGCTTCACCCTCACTTCAAACCCATTCGCCGTCTCTTTTACTCCTTTGAACCCCATTCCCTCTAGGTAGTTACGATGTTTTACAGCATTGGGCTTTGATGTTGCATGTTCTTTGATCCTGTGAATGAAGGATACGTCATTGAAAAAGAAGAAAAAACCCCATTCCCTCCAGCCCAGGCTGATCCTTGAGCAAGAGGAGTACCGAGCTCTTCCACAGCTAACAAGTTAAAAATACACTCGAACGTTAAGTTGATTAAAAAATCAAACAAAATACCTACCTAAAAGTCAAAAGGCCCTTTATACACAAAGGGATGATTACCCAATCCCTCGAAGTTAACCCTGACGCAAAGCCCCCTGTCAAGCCATCCCCTTCTAAACCCAATGCAGGGATATATTTTACCATACTTAAACCTTTCCTCATGTCCCTCGAAAGCATTCCCTAACATGGAGTTAGCACGGTGGATGGATGTCTCTCATCTCTGTGGTCGCAACTTACCCATGTTCAACTTCTTGCCATTGCGCGTACAGAACCCTTGTCCTGTATTTACGTTCAAGCAGACACCCACAACATCACCGGACTTTAATTTGCCAGAATCTGCAAAGTCTGAGCTCGGAGTGGCCCCAGTACGTGATTCGATGAAGAGCTTCCCATTGTCGCCATGGTATCCCCATGACCCCTTGAACCAGCCTGGCATTTGATCATCGCTGTCATTCAAGCGGCAGAAGCCGATCCCAAAAATTCTGTATTGCGTCGTAAGCGCTTGTGCTTGGGGCTGTGGCATGAAGTGAATTACAACTTACTGGGATACTGAATCTTGAAGGACCTCCACCTCAAAATAAAAATATTTGTTAGATGGGGGAATGCTGTGATCGCTGCGTATGCACGTGTGCCAGCTACCCATTGACAACCAAATAACCTTGACATCTGCCAAAAGTTAGCTATTGGACGTTTAGTCTTGAGGGTAGAGAAACGAGAACAGCCTACCGTGTACTTTCGAGCAATAGTCATGACCCTTGGTGGCGCAGGAAGTGACTTTGACAATCGGTTCAGAAGAAGTGCAGATCAGAGTCGTCGGCTCCTTATGCTTGTGTTCCATGCTGGCGTCCAAAGGCTGAAAGTGATTGACAAGGCTTGTCAAAGTTCCATCACGATCGAAGCGTTTGGCGTAGTCCACCAAAGACCAGTTGTCTTCGTCCAGCCCCCCCTGAGGGACATCTTGCTCCTTCAGTATCTGCATGAACTCGGCATCACCAAGAAAGATTGCTAGATGATAAGGAGTCTTCAACTTCTTCCATCCACCTCGTTTTATATCCACGACGAATTTGTTGATTGACTCTTGCGCGCCTGGAGCAGCTGTGATATCGACAAGCCATTCAAAGTAGTCACGAATCAAAGAGGTGCCCGCAAACGTCTCAAGTATATCCCCAATGATGCTTTGGAATACACTAGACGATGAAGAGGTGAACTCTTTAATGTGGCGGAGTTGTTCTTTAGGGGCAGTTCGATGATCCTGGAGTAGCATTCGGGCGGCATCTTTGCGGCCAAACCTCACAGCTAGTCTCAGTGGTCGCGTTTCCCCTACGCCACCTTGTTGATGAATTTTGGTAGATGATTGCTCAAGCAGGAGAGCCAAGCATTTGGAATCTCCCAATGTGGCAGCAAAGTGTAGTGGGGTATACTTGATAGCCCATGCCGTCTTGTTCACATTAACCCGCTCACTGCCTTCGTGTTGTAGCAGCTTTGCGACAACGTCGCTATGCCCACCCACACAAGCCCATGAGATAGGTGGCAGACCCTCCTTCTCGTCTTCATTGTTGATGATGTTAGGCCACAGCCCAAGGATTCCTGGAACGATTTCAGAAAAACCACATCTGCATGCCGTGACGAGTAGTGATTCTTTGTTGTCGTCGAATGGTTCTGTTTGCACCTGGCGTGGATCTTCGAGTCCTAAAAGATATAGTGCGACATTGTCTTTTCGCTCAATGGCCGTGTGCAGTGCACTCCTGCCACGAGAATCTGTTGCCAGCAAGTTGCATTTGTTCGTGATCAAAAAGTCGGCCATTTCTCGGCTACGGACATAATGAATCGCAGCCTTCTTGTCATCGTCAACCTCATTGACAGAACTGGGATCGGACACATCTAATATTGCTCGGGCGACATCGATGTAGTTTTTCTGGACAGCGAACATGAGCGCTGTAGTGTTGCGAGAGTCCTTCGCGGATGGCTTCGCTCGGAAGTCTTTGATGAGGGTGCTAACCACGCTGGGACGGCCGCTGAGAATCGCGCAATGCAAAGGCGTTCGTCCGTCATTGTCCCGGGCCTCGACGTCGAACCCTTTCTCACATACCAATGTGCGAATGTTGTCGTCGCCTGCGACCTCGACTGCGAAGTGAAGGAAGGTTTTTCCGTTGCTGTATCGACAGTGAGGCTCCATAGCAAATTTCAGAAACAATTCGAAACTTTCCTTGCTTAGATTCTTGGAGAACTCATTGCCGGGAGAATCATTGGCCTCTGGATTGTTGCTGTGCTGCTCTTGAACGGTGCTTTCCGGACCCTTCTCTTTCCACCTTTGTACAAAATAGTAGACAGGGCATCTCCCAGCATCGTCGAGTTCATCAGAACGCGATCCCATTTCCAAGAGCTCAGAAATAATCTCTCCATGCCCTAGCTTGGAAGCGATGTGAAGTGCTTGGCGACCCCAAATGTCTTTCTTCGAGAGAAGGGCCTTTGTTTCAGGTGGGGATATCGAATCAAGACAATCGAGGCTCCCGCTTTTTGCAATCAAGTGAAGAAGCGTCATGTCATCGGTGCCACTTGCTTGAACGGCCTTCTTGCAACCCTCTTTGCTCAGATGGCGGAATATGGCCTCAAAGATGTCGCGCCTTCCTACCAAGACAGCGATTTGGATCGGGCTCCGTCCTAAATTGTCAAGCATGCTGGGCAACCGCTCAGCTCGTCCTTTAGAATCCTCAAGAAAGAGTTCAAAATCAGCCCGATCAATGTCATCAACAACTTGATAGTGGTACGGAGTCCATCCAAAGATGTCGTGCTTTTCTAGTTTCATAATAGACTAGGTTAGTGGAATCGAATGCCGATAAACGGAAGCAAGCAAGGTGTCATAACTAACCATATGTCCTGAATTCTCTTGCCGTGGCACGTCGATTCTGTTGGTTTGTGAGCCAGGGCTACTCGTAGGGGTAGTTGCTTCGTGCCACTCACGAGCATCAACTCATCTGTTCGAAAGAACGTTCTAAGATGGCTCTGCGCAAACCCCAGAATGTTCTTCGCAAAATCTTCATCTAGGCCACGAACCGGGCCCGCTGGATATTGAAGAACGTTGTAGAGTAATCTGTGGCGGCACTGACGGCGGTAAACAGGCGCAAGCTTTTCCAAGACGGTGATGAACTTGGGCGAGAGAAGTTTCTCCACAATGGTCTTGAGCTCATTGTCCAGATCCGGTGGAGGTTTCGTCTGTTCATCGTACGGCTCATAAGCGAAAGAAAGGAAGTCCATTGAGGCCACAACAATGGCAACGCTGAATTGGTCTTCCTCGCTTACCTCGTCTGTCTTGATCGTTTCAAGGAGCTTCTTGTGGCAGTTGGCTATTTCTACCCATCCCCGGCCAGAACCAACACGTGGCATGAGCTTGAATATTGCCTGATTGGGCAAAAGGCTCCTGGAACTGAGCGCTGGTATCATGCAGAGAAGCATGTCGGTGGTGCTTCCTAGACCGTAGGATTCCATTTCTCGGACGACTTTGGTGAGTCGACGGTGGCGAAGCTTGGGTCGGAGCCAGGTCTGGGTGAAATCGTATGATTCGAACACCTTGGGACCTTCTATCTCTACCTCTTGTTGGATTTCATCAATGCCAGGGTTGAGACAGTTCTTCGGCAGGAATTCAACCACAGTCCACATGAAACTGGTGAAAAAATGCTGCGCCAAATTGGTGTGGAGGTAGCCATTCGAGGTAATACCAAGCTCCCGGGCGGGATCTGCGTATTTTCGGGTCAGTTTAGTTAACATGCATAGGTGGGTTCTAGGTATGGTGTGCTTACCAGTGTGCGGTTTGTTGCCGTTGAATCCAATCACAAGATCAACACCACTGCCCCTTGCTCTGCTCCAAAGTCGTCCATTGCCCTCGGCATCACTGCTATTTTCATTCCCTTCGTCGATGCTGTTGTTTTCGTCTTCCACCGCAGGATCACTCTGCTCAGCGATAATGCTGTCGACCCACCAAGAGATATCCCGCTTGAGCACCTCATCATTCAAGTTGTCCCCGATGATGCGGCCAAAGCTGCGTCTCAAGTCATCTCCAACCTTGGTGCGCCTCCACTCAGGCAATGTATCACCGGAATGCCGCGCCACGTCCGTAGCTGATCTGCCATTTCCCAAACCCTGTCGAGCATCCCTGCGCTGTTGCGCGTTCTTTGCATCTTTGGCCTTCTTGGCCTCGATGCTGGCCATCCAGAGAGAGATTGCTGCATCGATCTTGGCAACATCCACTTCCCACTTGCCATCCGAGTTCCTTCGTACCACTGGAATCTTGACCTTGTCTGGATCTTCAGACACGCCGGTGGATGTTAGTGTAGTGGCTTCAATCAGCCAGTCCACGTGTGAGAGTGGCTCTTCGCTTTCATCCTCTCCCGTAGAGAGCGGCGAGAAGCTGTTCATGAAAAGCTCGATGGACTGTGCTAAAGATAGAGCGCTCTCTGTGGACTTGGATGTGAAGTGGCATAAGTCACCTAGTCTCTCCCGCACACGGATGAGTTGTTGGCTCGATGATGCTTTGAAATCCGGGCCAGTTCTGCTCTTTTGGGATGTGATACTGGAATGTTGTTGTGCTGGCTCAGATATGGTCGTTCCATCCTTCGGGTCCGATCGACTGGTAAGCGTTGGTTGAGCAAAAAAGGCATTCCGTTGCTTTGGATCTGCAGTCTTGATTTTCCATCTGCAGAAGTCGCTCGGTAATTTGTCTCCCCCATAGTTCTCCTCTCCCTTTCCACATTGATCGGAGGTTCGGACCTTTGGATAGAAAACGAGTTGTGTCGCCAAGAAGTCGAGCTCATACCCTTCAAGCGCGGGACAATGTGCCGGGACCCTTCCTAGGCGTCTCCGGATGCTAGCTCGAATGAGGGCCATGATGAAGATGGCGCCGAGTTGAGCAATAGAGCATGGGAAAGCAAGGCCACGGAGGCCCATGAACTGAGCTATAAACCCAAGGCCTGCCGAAAGAGCGGCGCCAACAGTAAGCCACTGCCAAAACCCCTGAGAGTGTTAGACACAGCATTCTATCGATTGCAAAGTGATGAGACTAGAGGAGACATACTTCATTTTTCCCACCCCTACTTGAGTGTGGGCCTCCAGAGGCCGAATCGTCGCTGCGATGATGCTTCTCAATGTCATCATCCCGCCTCGAGGTAATGACCCGACGCTTCGGGCCAGCCAGTATGATGTAACCTTTGAAAGATTGGTCATTTACTGTCTGATACCGTTGGATCCATACGAGTCGAGGGGCATTCTTCTGTGGCTTCGCTTTCTCTCCGTTCATTTTCTCTCCAGAGCTGTTCACTGCCTCCCAGGAGTGTTCAATAGTGCTATGTTCGACGATAAATGAACAAAGTCCCGTGCCAATCGAGAGCAAAAGAGAGCCAGCAGCATAGCAAGGAAAACCGTAAACTTTGATCTCGAAGAAGCTAGAAGATCCAGGGTTCAGGTGATAGGCTGTAGCAGCCGCGATGACAATCAAGCCGGTTTGCAGAAGGACCGCGACAACAGCTGCCAGAATGAGCTCGTGCCGCTTCTTCAGCGTATTTTGATCGAAGTGGTCGGATGAAAGGTTTAACTGGAGATTCGGTGGACCTCTGAGGGCCGGTTCTGCTCCAGGAGGGAGAGGAGGGTGACCGGATTCAGTGGAGGTAGTCTCTGCACCCTTTTCATCCCCTGGCGGTGTCGGAGACGCAGATCTAAATAGTTCGGTTATCGTGCGAAGGGGATGCCAACACAGGCGGCGGAAAAATGCCAAAGCCGACTCGGAGCATTCTTGAATCACGGTCACACTATCACTGGAGTAGGCTTCACGGGCATAGTTATTAGCGAACATGGCCAACAAAGTGCGGCTTTGACGTACGTTTGCACACCATCAGTTTAGATTCCCCTGGCTCTCTCGAAGCAGCAGTCCGAAGAGAATGGATGCCACACGACTTGTCCTCGGGCTCTTCGCCGGCGTCATCGGATTGTTTGTACTTCTCCTCGAGCGCGTCATACTCATTCGGGAAGATGAGGAATTGCTCAATTCTGGGCTTACCCATAGCCCGGACGATTGAATTGCCATTGAACAGTTCGCAGACCTCGCCGGACGTGGAGGACATCAGCTCGATTTCCGCAAGGGCTCGGTTCTCCCTCGCGCGTCCAACGAAGGCCTTGGCAACCTGCATGCCCTGGACCCGGATGGCGGCCGTAATGGCCGTAATGATGCCCAAGGGCACCACTGCAAAGATGAGGTGATCAACCCATGTCAGGCTCTCGCTCATAAACTGTTTTGCAAAGGCGTCTCCAAAAAGCGCAAGGATTCTGGTGATTGTGTTGGTCAGCCGAGTGCCCCGCCGAGTTGATGGTACCTAGGCAGACTTACGGTGCAACGTCTGTGAGGAGATTGAAGGCGAATTCGGCATCATCTGCGGCGGCAACGGTAGTCGCCAGGACTGCCAACAGCAGGAGGCGAACGCCCGTGGTCGTCATAATACGGTGGACCATCAGCACTTGAAGTGAGGACGAATAAGGGATTGGTGATGTTGGGTGAAAGTAGGGCGAGAAGGGGAGGGAAGGGTCGTTACAAGTTTTTGTTCTCGAGGCATGTCTTCCAGCGATCAGGCTGCCACGTCTCACCTGTAAGTCTTTGCACTTTGCTTTGCCCGTGATGCGCCGAGACCTTTAAGGGAAGCTGATAGGCTCAAGGTGTAGAGCGATGCCAATAGGAATCCTGGTTTTGAGGCAGGAAATGGAGTTACCGAGATAATGGCGTCCAGTATTAAGCAACCCCCAGCCCCCCAAGACAAGACTCCTACCAGTAAGAATAATTGACGTGCAAAGGTAAGCGCGAGCCTGCTTTTCAGCTGGCCGGGTCCTTCTGATTTGAGGGTATGATTAATGTCAGCGCCTTTCGTAGGTCGCGATTGGCCCAGCCGCGAGGGAAAACCAACAAGGAATGCTGTCCTGCACAGCCTACAGGAAACCAGTTGGGCATCAAGCTGACCAACCCCGAGTTACGTTATCTCCAGGGATGAAACTGGACATTTTTGAATAATGTATACTCGCCGCATGTAAGCCTAACTAGATATTATGTAACCGAGTTCGGTCGGGAACTGTCGTGTGCGAGTCGCTCAATGTGGAGGATGCGGCTAGCTAGAAGTACCGGGGCTCCGGATCGGTTGGGTAAGTGGACAGAGGGAGTAAAGGTACATAAGGGGAGTGGAATCTATAGGAAGAGCCAGGAATATTACGTCTCGTTACCTACCTTCTAGAAGCTCCATAGCCGAAGGCATCAAGCATGGTGCAAGGAACCCTAGGACAGGCAAAACCTTGAACAGCGGCCACGGCCAAGGTAATATAAGCGTATCCACGCCGACGAACCCAGGACAACCGGCGTCGATCACTCAAGGCCCCGAGGCAGCACGTCTTATCACGGGTGCGACCAATCTTGTGACAAATCTTCCAGCTCCTTCGGACAAGATCAAGTAAGACGCCCAGAGATATCTCTGCCAATCTATGCTCTATCAAATGAATCCAAAAGAGCGTGATGAGCATGCAGGCGCAAACGTGTCCCCAGTCAGCAGTGATCTAAGCGGGTTGGAGGCACTCCTGTCCGAACTGGCTGACGGCGTCGATAATGATCCCAAAATATGGTTGAACGCATACGCAGAAGCTTACCTTGCAAACAATCCATTTGTACAGAGCAAGTCGCCGTAGTAACGATCTTCTGGCTCAGTTAACCCATCAAGGGCCGGGGTTCAACTATAATAAAGAACACATTGAGCTGTAGGCACAGTTCAAGGCCGTCTTCACAGAAAAGGACATCAGCCCCCCCCCCCCCCCCCCCCCCCCCAGTACTTTTTTATGGAGGCAAGGGCCGAAACTATCTCGCCCATAATCCCCTGTGCAAGCGGTTTGAACAAAACGGCTGCGGTGAGTGCATTCCGACGGCGAGTCTCGAAGGTGGTCGGCTACCTCAGGCATACCCAAGGTCGATGTGCCTACTGAGAAGGAGGGCGAGCTACTCAAAGGCGCGAAGGGTGGTGTAAAGTGGGTGTCTCTCTACCACCATGAGATTGCTCAGGCTTATTTCATCAAACATATTTCTCAATCCTGTTCCTATTCTGTTGCCAGTGGTTGTATACAAGGACTGAACATGCCGACATGTCAACCCCTTTTGAGGCCACGGCACTGAACATGTTGGTTGCTCTGGGAGAGTCGAGGGATCTTTTGGGGCCAGGAACTGAGAAACAGAGAACAGGACCTCTGATTGACAGAAGGCAGCTCTTGTCCTACGCCAAGCATTGTCGTATTGGCTGCAAGAGGCCGGGCACGGGCCGAAGGTGCGCGGGGAAAGACAACCTAGACGGGCAGGTCAAGCAGCTACTTGCGGGGTCTCCACGTCTAGAACTGGTCTCTGGGGGCCCATCAAGGACCAAGCAGGAGGCAGGGGAATCAAGGAGGCAGATAAGGTAACGTGAAACAGGGATGATCTTCTTGTCAGAGAGATCATCTGCAAAGATCTACCCCCACATCTTCTTCCCGCTCGGCTATGGCCCAGATTCTCGGTCCGGCCGCGGTCCGGCTGCTGGTCCGCCACAACTGAGGGGAGGCGGAGCTTGGCCAAGCCAAGAAACAACATGGAACATGGCGGGCGAGGAAGGCTAATGTAGTCTAAATAAGTTTAATTTGACCCTAGTGCATAATTCTCCCCGTGGGGAGTTCGTGATGATCAAGATTTTGATCTTGGGATCAAGTGTGCTTGCTCAGTAGGTATAACATAGGTACCAGTGCAATAAAGTGTCTCCAGAGCATGTCTAATAAACTTGTCGCCTCCATGGACTCGCCGCCAAGTGACTTGTACTCAGCCCCTCAGAGCCAAGCAATCATGTCGCAATGGATTGACGCCTTGGCGCCGACTCGTGTAGACCCAGGCTAGCTCCCCCTCCCCGCCAGTGTTTACCCCAGAAACCATCGGCCCATGTCAAGTCGATCAGTAGATCCGAGGATAGATGTCGATCCGAGGCTATGGGGCGGCCCTTGGATGTACTTTGACCGTCTCATGGTATCATGTCATGGACCAAGACATCTTGGCCGGGCCTGGCTATAAATATGTATGCCCTGACGGCAATCCTCGCATATCCATCACTCCTCAGGGCCATTGTCTCGATATCTTCTACATCCACTTCTATTTTAACCCCTTGACTCGCACTTCGCCATGAAAGACAAATCGCCAGGCAGCGCCGCAGCAAGCGTCCAGATTGCTGAACGCCCCGACAATGTGAACCTTTCCGACAAGGCCGGCTCAGTTGAGAATGCGGGCTGGAGCGAGGCAGACACAAAGAAGTTGATCCGCAAGATTGACTGGGTCATCATACCTTTTGTGGCTCTGCTCTATCTCCTGTCCTTCCTCGACCGCACCAACATTGGCAACGCTCGACTCGACACGCTCGAGGCCGACCTTGGCATGTCGGGCCTCATGTACAACAATGCCCTGGCCGTCTTCTTCCCTTTCTACGTTGTGGCCGAGATCCCATCCAACATGGCCATGAAGAGGTTCAGGCCATGGATCTGGATCCCCTCGATGATGGTTGCGTGGGGCATTTGCTGCACCCTGATGGGAATTGTTCAGAGCTACCCGGGTCTGCTCGTTGCACGAAGCTTCCTCGGTCTGACTGAAGGTGGCTTGTTTCCTGGAATTGCCTACTAGTTGGTGCCTCGGACAGTCATGATTGTGACGTTGTTGGCTTACTTTATACAGCATCACAATGTGGTATCGACGCCACGAATGCGGCTTCCGCATGGCAATCTTCTTCTCTGCAGCCACAGCTGCAGGTGCGTTTGGCGGTCTGCTAGCTCGCGGCATCATGGAGATGCGTGGTGTCGCAGGGCTCTCTGGCTGGCAGTGGATCTTCATCCTAGAGGGACTTCTCACAGTTCTGGTTGGTACGTTAACATACCCTTCAAGCATGACCATCCTATCTCTGACCAGATTGCTTTTACCAGCCCTGGCTTCTTTCAAGTTCATGGCCGACTACCCCGAACGAGCAAAGTTCATAACCGAGGAAGAGCGAAAGCACATCCAGGAACGCCTGAGGCTTGACCGATCGTCACTAGCGGATGAGTTTGACACAAAGTATGTCTGGGACGCTCTCCGTGATTGGAAGATCTGGATCCACATGTTCATGGCCACTGGAACCTTTACTGGAGTCTACTCTTACTCTTTGTTCCTGCCGACAATCGTTCGCGATCTTGGATATTCCAACACGACAGCTCAGCTTATGAGCACTCCTCCATACATCGTGGCATGCGCTGTCTGTGTTGGAGCTGGTTGGTGGGCCGACAAGGTGCAGCAACGAGGCATCTTCATGATTGTCTTTATTGCTATGGCGTAAGTTCCTGAAGCCATGTTGTCTAATACGGTGATGTGCTAATAATCTTTCAGCGGAGTTGGGCTTATTTTACTCATGGCGGTCCAACACGCCGGAGTCCGATACTTTGGCTGCTTTCTTCTCGCCTCGGGTCTTTTCCCCAGCGTGCCTCAGGGAATTGCCTGGAACAGCAACAACATCGGCGGTGCCCTCAAGCGAGGTGTTGGAATCGCCATGAACGTGAGCTGTGGTAACCTCGGAGGTGTTGTTGCAGCATACCTGTTCCTGAAGAAGGATGCTCCGAGATACTTCCCCGGCTTCGGCACGCTCCTGGGCTGCCAGACCATGGCGTTCATCCTGGCTGTGGGCATGACCATCCACTTGCGCCGCGAGAATGCTCGGCGAGATGCATCGTACAAGCCACCGAGTGAGTACACTGAGGAGGAGAAGAATGCTGAGCGGGAGAGGGGCGATGATGCAAGCTTTTTCCGGTATACGATTTAATCGTTGGGCACCCTTTGTTGGGAGCCTAGGATAGGATACCACATATCATGAATGAACACGCATGGTCCGGCCATTTCATCACATCCGCGGCTCCGATTGATGTATCGTGATAGAAGTGTCTAATGTCTTTCACCAGCCATCGGCCAATTGGAGACTCGGGTCCGCGCAATTCAAGCCGGCCGAATGGGAGTCGGCCAGTCAGAGGGATGTCATGCTACCCCTAAACCGGCTTCTATCCAGACTTTTACACAGATATCTTCGAAAGAGAGACAATAAAGGAGGCCCTAATGAGCCGCAGGCCTAGGAAATCAGCCAAGTCTGAGACGCAAGATGGCAGTTCATATAGTCAGAGTTCCTCTAATAAACCCAAACGTAATTACCTTCCTTATCCGTCCAACACGTCTCCATTACAGCTTCCGAGCATACCGGGTTACTATGCTTAACTTGCAGGGTTGTTCAGGCTAATCGAGCTGACCAATCTTGACTGTTCACCACCAAATCTCACAACGGAAAAATAAACATCGGAAAACGTGAAACCGGAAATGCTGTTAAACTTTTCTTATAGGTGGCCTTTGCTCAGGACTTGACTGGATGGGGCAATCATCTCCCGGTGCTAGTTGGGGTGTATTCGCAATGGGCCGGGGTAGCCATGCAAAGCCTATTTTGAAACGTTGACACATTTAAGAACCGTTCCCCACAAGATGCTGATTGATATCGTCTCCCATCTCTCATACCTTCTTTTGTTCTTCATCTGGGTGATTGAAAATGCGTTGTGGAACTCTTGAGTTGTTCCTAACCTCTGCCCTTTGGGCTGCTTCTTCTGGTGCCGTGACGCTCTTTGTGGCAGACTCGGGTGGTAACCTAACCACATTGGCTCTCACTGGCTCTGATGAAAGCTATGATCTAGCTGTCACGTCGAGGACGACCGACTGTCAGGCCAATCCTTCGTGGCTGACACTCGATCACCCAAACCGAGTTCTCTACTGCCTCGACCGTGGTGCGAGCACTTCCGTTTCGGGATCCCTCAACTCCTTCTCCATCGGAGAGGGCGGAGTCTTGAGCCGTATTGGGCGTGTTACTGCACCTTTGAGTGGCGTTGCTGGTGAGATTGTCACCACTGGTAGCGGAGCGCGAGGTTACGTGAGTGCTTCATAGTAAGTAACCAGAAATATTAGGTTGATTTGCTGTTTTAGTGGTAGCTAACATGGGGACAGCAACCGAAGTGCCGCGGCTGTGTATGCCCTTGGTGAGAACGGTGCCCTCCCAGGAACCGAGCCTCTCCAGCAAATCTTCCCAAATATCAGCAATACAGGTCCAATTCCTTCCCGTCAGGACAGGAGTTACCTTCACCACGTCATCATCGACCCCAAGCAAAAGTACATTGTCATCCCCGACCTCGGCGGTGACCTGTGCCGTGTCTACACCTACGACAACGACAACGTCGCGCCTATCAAGCAGGTGGGCGCTCTCAAGGCTGATGCCGGTACCGGCCCTCGCCATGGTGTTTTCAGGGTCATGAAGAATGGGGAAACCTTCTTCTTCTTCAATGGCGAGCTTAGCCAGAAGGTGTACTCTTACCGGGTCAAGTACAAGAAGGCTGGTCTGCAGTTCACCAAGGTCTTTGAGATCCCTGCGATTGATGCCAACCTCCCTTCGAACACGGCTCCTACTAGCGAGATCGCAATGAGTGTAAGTACCATGACTTCCTGTTTCTATCAATGAAGCTAACTTCAACCTCAGCCCGATCAACGATTCCTGGTTGTTTCAAACCGTGAAAAGTCATTCGCCAGCTCCCCTATCAAAGGATCTGGACCCGATGACACCTTGTCTACTTTCCGCATCAAAGAAAGCGGCAAGCTAGAGCGCGTGCAGCTGGCACCGGCCGGCGGTTGGCAGCCCCGTCAATTCTCGTTCAACAAGGTCGGAGACAAGATTGCGGTTGGTCTCCAGACTAATAGAACCGTGGTCATCTGGAAGCGGGATCTGAAGTCCGGCAAGATCATCCCGGAAGAGGAGGGTGGCAAGCTGGGACAGGTGCAACTTACTGGATCTGTGGTCGCTACGATCTGGGATGAGTAGACAGCTAGTGATGTGTCTTCCCGCAACTTCTCTTAGCTTGCTTATATTTCCATTTCAATCTGCGCGATGACCTCTTTTTGCTAGACATCCTCGCTAGGCTAGGTATCAAGAACTCGGGCTAATTCTTCTCTCTACGATATCGAGAGCCAGACACGTTTATGCACAGTCGAAGACAAGGATCGAAATAGGCCACAGTTTTCTAGCTCAGTTATCCCATCAAGGGCCGGGCTTCAACTATATCAAAAAAAAAAAAATAGAAACAGGCCACATGGGTAGTACTCCCATTATGAATGATAGTTGTTTAATAATAAGAAGCTCTTAGTACCGAGTAATAACAAGCTACGTTTTCCATACAATTAATTCTCACCTAAGTCTAACTATCTGTCGTTTCCAAAGATCCGGTATGCATGGCTTAGAGGAGCCGTACGTCCCGATTCTGCGGTATGTTTGTGAGCCACCATCAGGCTCTATTATTAAACCAAACGAGTCCTTGATGTGGAAGCAAAGCGCGACTTTCCCATCGTAGCTTTGTGCCAATTCCGTGGTGTCGAAATAGAGAAAGAGAAACTCGGAAAGTAGAATCTTGTCATGATCTCGTTGCCTCCTTCGCGCCTGTTCCATGTCCCAGCGCAACTCTTCGACATGTTTCATGCCAGTCCATCCGAAATAGCAGTCAGTCTCAGACAAAAAGCGATGCCTCGGCCGAGATATTTGTCCCTCAAACCATGACCCAGGCTCAGTTATAATCGAGGGCACCAGGGGCATCAGGTCGTAGGCGCTCTTATTTTTCATCAATCGTTCGTACCAGTACCAATCCAGCGAAGTAAAGGTCAACTCGTCTACAATCCTGAGTGCTCTAGCAACCCTCTGTGATGGCGAAGGCTCTGGCTCCACACGGTGACACTTCGCTTTATGTACAAAACCGTGGATTTCCAGCTCCGCACGTTGAGTTCGGCCCATAGAGAGAGGCTGGGGACTAGTCAAAACGATGTCGATTTTTTGAATAGATGCATCAGGAAGTGGATTCAACGTTGAATAGGACTGTGTATGCCGTTCAAATCGTTCAAACTTAACCTCACATTCAGTGAAGGCCCAAGACCATGATGGGCTGCAACTTGATTGGCTCCTGCAACAGGTGAAGCGCTGTCTGTATCTTCTGAATAGGAGCCCTCTGAGCATATCGTTCCCCCAGAGGCCGGAACAATATCTGTCACCAGTCCTGTTCTTGATATCCTGTGCCAGTGCCCAAATTGCTGGCAGCCTATCATCAGACCAGGTCAGGTCTTTTGTACTGTACTCCTCGACCATTTTATACCATTGAGAGTACAGCTGACTCTGGTCGACCGGGTGAATGGTCATAGAAGGCTTCGACTCCAGAATGGTCTCTTTCTCGGGTGTGTGGTGCAAATCGGCCCCAAGGGGGGGTTCTGACCTGGACTGGGCGCTCCCGGGTGGCGACGTTGCTTGGTCACCATTTGAGGTGAGCTGCTTGGCTGGAGATTCAGAGCCACAATGTAGAGATTCTTTGGTCGAAAGATTTTTGCATTTCCAGGTGATCTCGCCTGGGAGAAACTGCACTTTTCTAGGCGACAGCAAACTCTCTTGCATAACCCAGCCTCTGCTTTCAAGCGGCAAAGGTCTTCCGATTCCCACACTGGCGAACTCAGACTGGGGGTTAAATCCCCAACAGACCTCTTCAACCTTCATCCACTTTCCCCAACGGCTATGGGAAGAAATCGGACGAGACGGACTAGTCCAGTGGCACGGAGTGGTGTGGAGTTTATTGCGTTCCAGCATCAAACCTCCATGGCCATCGGCAGAGTAGCTTGCTGCAAGATTCAAGACTCCATTGGCGTAAATATTTGCCATGTTGGCGCTTTCTCTTTCCCAGTCATCTCGATCTCCCTGTATGATGCAAAGCGAGTCGATCCAGAGATACCTGAATTGCAGCTTTCGTGTGACCGTGATAGCATCTCGAAATGTCCGAGGAAGCGTATCCAGGGAAACCCTCAGGTTACTTCGGGTGACCCTACGGTATGTTTGCGGGTCCCTTCCCCAGCAGTGACTCAGTGTCAAATATGGCGCTTGGAGTATGCTGTCGGTCTCGATGAGCTGAACGGTGATTGAATCAGGCATACCAACGTCTATCAGCCTCGTTGGCATCTGGCCACCAGAGCTGAGGCGGCATTCTTGGTGTTCGTCTTGACAGACATGCAGCCATTCTCGAATCATGTCGAAAACCGCATGAGGAACTCCTCCGCTAGGATGATAGTACGACATGGGCTTCTGTTGTAGTGTAGAATCGGTATCTGCAAGCAGTATTAGAACCCAGAAAACAGATTGTATTAGGAGTGAAATACAAATTAGACCCAGCCGGACCTTTGTGCATGAGTTCTCCTTCTCAATGCTAAAGGCGTAACGACGATACAACCCATCTCTGAGGTCGAAGTTGAGTTCGACCGGCAAGTCGAAATCGACTTGGAATGCAGTGCAATAGAGTTCTATGAGACTGCAGAGATGACAGTTTGCCCTTGCAGCTTCCTGTAGTGCATGGAAAGAGGGGTGATGTTTGATTGAACATTCTGCTAGCTCATGATGAACAAGCACCTGGGAATCATCGCAGTTGCGGAACATATCTTTCAGAAAATCATACTGGTCTACAGCTTTCAAAAATGCTGAGCAGCAAGTTGAGCAAAAATTGTTGATCGCCGGTACCATTTCGATGGAGTTGTCATCGGCTCATTGATGTGGTCTCAGCGTGTTGTGCCTCCCAACACGAACAAGTATGACAGTCAGATAGACATAAGGAATCCAGGTTTCGGAGAAAGAATTCTGTTTAAACCCTTTTCCCTGCTAACATGGCAAACCATAAGGCAACTGGGTGCGGCCTTGTTGGTTGCCTTACACCAGTCGGTGTAGGGGAGCCCAATCGAGGTAGGACACGTAGCGTAAGGCAGACAGGCTGCTAAATATCCGACGCAAATGATGAGTGAATCGATCAATTTTGGAGGGCCTATGAACCCATTATCTGCTCCATGAGAAACAACATCAACACCTTCAGATCATTGGGTATTGAGAAAGACGCTAGAAGTGTGATTGAAGTGCGGGCCATCAACTCACTCGCCCGACTGCGCCACGGCCAAACATTGACCTCTGTAGTGATAACCAGTTGAGCGATATATTGCCCAATTAGCATCTCTTAGCTCACCTAAACCCCCAGAGGCTGTGTGTAGAAACGGGTAGGCGTTTTCTGGGATTGGGAGCATGTACTTGCAACCCAGAACTCTGCCAAGTCCCATCCCTAGAAATGATAATGACAATAACAAAGAGCTGTCCAGGCCCCTGAATTATGCACATAAAGCACTCATCATCTTGTCCTCATTGCCATATCATGGCAGAAACACAAGAACAAATGCACACTCAGTCGATACAAAGGCGGCGCAAGACAATTTATTTCCGACGAGAAACAACCCACCTCGCTGTTGGAGATCAGCAAGTTGAATGCCAGCAATAAGAAGCACAAATACCCCGATTTTTTCCGTAATCTTCCACCTTTACCTCAGCATAGTGGTTATTATCTTTCACCATGGCGCTGTAGGACTCGTCTCTGAAGTGATCCGGCCAATTGCACAGTGGGTATCATCTCGCCATAGCATCTGATCAGGCTTCGACCGATTGGCTTGTGTAGTGGGCGCAGACGCAACTTGGCTAAAGAACACGCAATCACAGTGTTGCTAAGGCACCTACATATCTGTACATATCCTGTAATCACATTGTAATTGCATATCTGCGACGGAACAAGTCCACGGCCACATGACAGCTTCCCTGTGTGAATTTGCCGTCATTCCCACCTTTGCGCATCAAGGTGTAGGGTGAGGATGAGGTGAAGACGAGAAAATCAGCCGAGGATCAGCCATGGCGAAGATCCCCACAATTCCCACCCGCCAGCAGAGCTTTAAATTTTGCGCGGGTCGCGCTCCTTCTCTTCTTCTTTTTCTTTTCTCCTCATGACCCTTCCATTCAAATAAACGTGAGTCCCTCCAATGGCGCAAAGAGCGCACGACACAATCGAGACCTTCTCTTGCTAACAATCTATCAGATGATGAGAACCGCGTGCCTAATATGATGCAGATGCCGTCTCTCCGGACCTCGAAACCCTCCTTCCTTCGGGTCGGCTTAAGCGGTTCCGGGGCGAGGAGAGGTCGGTATCATGAAATGGGCGTTCGACACACCGACCTTGTTAAGCATCGGACGCGATGAAAAACAGCTCTGACTTATGATGAATGGAAAGGGATTCTTGATCTTGTTGGCTTTGTGCGGCTTGGGGGAACCCAGCAGCAGAATTGAAGCTTCGAGTAACAGGTAAGTCTGGTGGGGATGGTTGTTTGCAGATAGCTTGGAGAATTGAACTGTTTCACATTGTTTTCCATCCATGTCAAGTTTGCCGTGTCAGTTTACCGTTTGCGTGATTGCCATGAATGCTCCAAGCCGAAATGAAGAGAGACATGCTGTGCTGCTTGCAGACAATCAGCACCGACATGTCGCACAGTCGAGTAAACAAACAGCGGGACTCCTATTCTCTGCATCCGGGATGCAAGAGCAAAAGAGATCACCCCTAGCTCTTGTCGTTGTCAATCTCTGGGCGGCGTCAATCCCTATCATCCTTCGGGCACCATCATCTCCATCTCCATCTTCAGTGGAGCTCACTTGATGGTCCCTGAGAGAAAGCTCTGAGAGGTGGTGACGACATCTTGCCCGAGACCCCGTAGCGTCCCCTGGACTCATTACAGTGGCAGCGCCGGATTCAACCACCAGTCCGGCGGAGGGGAGTTATAGAGGTACTTCCATATTCCCATGGACCACGCGAAAGTGAAAGTACCCCCTTATCTCCTCTTCTCTTCCAAATCTCCACCTCCCAGACAACCACCACCGCCCAACCTCCAACCTGACAACGCACACCCCCCTCCCCTGGTCCTGGCACGCCCCAAATTCGTCCACGTCCCCCGGCGCGGATGCGGATCCTTGGGCACTCTCTCTCTTTCCTTTCGTGTTCCTCTATCTCTGCGCTGGCGATTTGAAAGCCCTCAACTCCAACTCGACGTGACGGCTACCGCCTGCGACAACCACCTTCCACTAAGACACCATCTTGAGTCGATCCTCCATCTCTTCCTCCTCCGCCTCAACCTCCGACCGCCGGCCCGTCTGCTTCCTCATCCCGCCCCGGTCTCCCAGTCCAACTTCAGTGCTCCGATCCATCCCCTCTATCATTCGGCGCCCACGAATCCCGAAGCTATCTTCTCTCGTCACACAGCTCGACCGAGGTCCTAGTAGCTAGCACAATGTCTAGCTCTTTCGAAAAGTCCGTCAAGGGCGCAACCAAGATCAAGGTGCGTTGTCCGAATCACTTCTTGCATGCAGCGGCCAGCACAGGATTCGGCATATCTAGCTCTCAACCCTCGCGCCTCTCGTCTTGTTCTGCGACCCGTACTTGGTATGCTGACGCAAGCTCCTCTCCTTAGAATGCCCCTCCAAAGACAAAGTATATCGAGCACATCCTCGTCGCTACCCATTCCGGCGAAGCTGGCGTCGGCGAAGTCTTTCGCGCCCTCACATACCGCCTCCGCGATTCCACATGGACCGTCGTCTTCAAGAGTCTGATTACTGTGCATCTCATGATCCGGGAGGGTTCACCAGACGTCACACTCGCCTTTCTCTCAACGCACCGCAACGTGTTGGCAACAAGCAGCTTCACAGATGGTATGTGGTACTATCTACGACAAGGGTCGACCGGACATCTCCGAACGTGATGATTAACGAATTTGTAGCCCAAACCCAAGGACGCAACATTCGACACTATGCCTATTATTTGTCCGAGCGAGCGCGCGCATATCGAGATACCAAGACGGATTGGGTCCGCGCCCCCGAGTCAAGACTGGAGAAGCTTTCAGTCGAAAAAGGTCTATTACGAGAGACGGAAGTGGTGCAACACCAGCTCGAGGCCTTGTTGAAGTGCGATGTACGTGGACACAGAACATGGCAGCATCGCCCACCTATTGCGCTGCCTCCAACGCCTCCAGATATTGAAGCGCTGACAATCCCCCCAGGTCATGGAAAACGAGCCCGAAAACGAAATCACTATAACCGTCTTCCGATTGCTTGTCTTGGACTTGTTGGCGCTGTTCCAGGTTCTTAATCAAGGGTTGATTAGCATTCTCGGTTGGTTCCCCTCCCCCTCCCCCTCATGTCTCAGTCCGCCTCCTTTACTGACCAAGACCCGTCTCCCTAGGCCACTTTTTCGAAATGTCAAAGGTCGATGCCGAGCGTGCCATGGCGGTTTATCGCAAGTTTACCAAGCAGACAGACTACGTGGTCCAGTACCTCAGCGTTGCCCGGCAGTACGAGCACCACACACGAGTCGAGGTTCCAAAGCTCAAGCACGCCCCTGTCAACCTGGGACGCCAGCTTGAGGAGTACCTGAATGATCCAGACTTTGAGGTCCACCGGAGGCAGTATCTCGCTGAGCAGGATGTCAAGAAGCACGGGGGTGGGAGCTCGAGCTCTAAGGGGGCGGGTCTCAGTAAGAAGAAGAGCCTCGACTTCCCCGAGCCATCGTCGAACAACCCCTTTCCCAAGGTCATCAAGGCTTCTTCGACTGGTGGCAAGCCTTCCGAGTCGAAACCTCAAGCCAACAAGGGCCCTGATCCTGATTTGATCGACTTCTTCGACTCAATCGAGCAGAACCAGACGCCGTTGGGTTTAACCACCAACCAAGCACAGCCCTTCCAACAGCAACCGACAGGCCTACAGTTCCAGCAGAATGGCTTTGGTAGTCAACCTACAGGCTTTACAGCCAACAACAGCCCCTTCCAGCAGCCACAGCCTACAGGCGCGCTTGTGCAGCAACCTCAAATCCTGCAACCCAGCTTTACCGGCGCCGGCTTCGGAGGGTTCACTTCACAACCTGGATTCCAGCCGAGCTCTCTTGCACCAATTCCCCAGGACTCTGTGGCCAACTTCCCTACTGCTGCTGCTCCAGCCGTTCAACAGCCAGTGCAAAACGGAGGACTCCAGCCAGTGCAGAATGGAGGACTTCAACCAATGGTAACAGGGCAACAGAGCACCAATCCCTTCAGGCAGTCTATGCTCCTGGCTCAACAAACAGGTGTTCAGGCGAACCAGATGCCTTCTTCCGTTTCAACACCTGCACTGAACCGGCAATCAACAAACCCGTTCGCTCGATCACCAGGACAGAACACGTCGCCATTTGCCCAAGCCTCCAATTCACCTTTCCAACAACCTACTCAACAACAGCCACAACAACAAGCTGCTGCTTTACAGCCAACGCCAACTGGTACGAACCCCTTTGCTCGGCACTCGATGCTGCCAGCGCAAACCCAAGAACAGCAGCGACCTCAAACGGCGGGAGCGGCTCTTGTTGCTCAACCTACTGGCAGCACAAATCCGTTCCGTCATGGCGCCTTTGTAAACCACGCTACAGGCACGGGATGGCAACACAATCAAGCACCGATCGGAGGTGGCCTCGATCAACTCGAAACAGTGCCCGTGTTCCCCCGACCTGCGCAGCAGACCCCCTGGCAGCAATAAAGGGGCATAATTCTCCACCACTCTCACATCTACACGACACTATACTCAACACTCTGAGCCTTTTTTCTCTCTCACATCCACACCCGCGTTTCTCGGCGCTCTCTTTGTCTTTTTTGGCTGTACAATCCTCCCTTTCCATATAGTAAGCGAGGCGTTTTTCGGGAGGGGATGAAGAAAGATGGGAAAGGGGACCCCCGCAAGGTGAAAGGATGGTTTTTGATACGTAAGGGGGTGTTTTCGACTCTCCAGTAGCAAATTATATTTAACCTGCCCTGGCGAGAATCTACTCCCTCTGCGGACCTTGGCGATCCTCTGATTCCCTTTTTTTTAGTCGGTGTTTTTTATTCTCCTTGGTTTAGTATAGTAGCAGTCAAAAAATATCATTGGTGTTATTATATTAACTCCCCTGTCTCCTCCTTTTATATATCCTAGTCTCGATCGAAATTCTGGTTTATACCCATCGTGTCCATGGTATCGTGTCGTGTTTTTGTACCCCTCGTGAAACTCCCAGTCTCTATAGCGAGTGTCGTCTCGTACCTTGCTCCATATGTTTCCCCTAGACGCCTTTGAACCGTAAACGCCGTAGCTATGCTTCCAAGTGCAATATGCCCACCCAAAACAGACACAAAGTTGCAGTCCTCTAGAAAGGATCGTCGACATCCATCTTGCCTCCAGTATCCCCTGTAGCAGCCGCTTCCCTTGCTCCAGCTGTAGCAACACTCCTGTCTGGCTTCTCCTCGCCGACAAACACACCCAAGCCAGAAAAGGCCTCGAAGAGTGCTCGGGAGAGGTACTCGTCGGGACTGTACCCTCCAGCCTTGAACTCGGTCTTTGTCCTTGTAATCTCGACCCACTCGTTCGAGTACGCCGCCAACTTCTCGGGCGCGAGGTCGACGCGTTGCGTCGTGAGTCGCACTCCTCCATAGGGATCATATGGCTTGTCGTCGGCGACGTGATGTGCTGGGCCCTTTTTGTCCCGCAGACCGCGGATCGAGAGTCCTCCTGCACCGCCAGCTGCACCCAAAGCACCATCGCGCTTGGTTTGGCCTCGCTTCTTGAGCAGGATCTTGTTCATTGCCTCGTTTGCGCGACCGTCTTCGGCGCTCTGGAGGGAGTCGAGCATCTCTTCGCGGAAGCGCTTCGCGTTGGCTTTCTCTTCCATCTCGGCCTTGTGCTCCTCCATACGACGCTGTCGTGCTTCCTCTGCTTCAGCTGCCAAGCGACGTTGACGCGCTTCGTCTGATTCTCGAGCGAGACGTCGGTTGCGCTCAATGTCGGCCTTGTGCTTCGCTTCCCACTCCGACAGCTGAGCCTCTGCCTTGCGCTTCGCTTCCTCATTACCGCTGACGATATCGCTCGTCAAGCATTCGACCATCTCAAGATACTCATTATAATCCTCCAGCGTCTCAAAGTCCTCCTCAACCTTGTTGAAAACAGCCGCGACACGTCTCCGAATGTCGACCTCGCGCTCGACGCCCAGGTCCGCAAAGAAGGCCGTCTTGAAACCCCTAAGACGCAGCGTCTTGTGGCAGCCGGCGTACGGACACTGATTAGGTCCATCCTTGAAGATGCGCTCGACGCACGTCTTGCACATGCGGTGGTAGCACTCGGGGTTGATGCGAAACTCCATGTCGCGGTTGAAGTACCGCGTCGTCTTGCACACGGGGCACGTCTCGTCTTGATCGGGCGGAGCAGGAGCATTGCTGCTAAAGTCGGAGTGACGCACCGAGATGGCGCCTGTTCGGGACATGTTTGCGGGTGTTGAGGAATCGAGATGCAAGGTTGAGGGCGAGGACAAGGCAGAGGCAGAAGCACGCTTTGTTTAGCAGGATGAGAGTGATTCACTGTTGGTTCTGCGCGGCTGAGGCTACAGGGATTTGAGCTTTGATGGATCACTTCCTATTGGCTAAAGCTTGTTACCCGCTAGCCCCACACCGACTCTGCCCCTCCATCGAATTGTCAGCCTTCTCTCATACGAATCGCTTCCATCATCTTCTTCTATCACGACAACTGAAAATGGCCGACAAAGGTATGTTCCTGACTCTACCCTGACATGTTTCTCCTGTTAAACTAAGTTCTAATGGCAGAACCCACTCCTGTTGAAGACGCTGCCGCTCGTGCCAAGGAGGCCGAGGAGCAGGCTGCTCTGCCCTACAAGTGGACGCAGGTCATCTCTGAGCTCGACATCACCTTTACCGTCCCCGGGAACTTCAAGTCTAGAGATCTCGTGATTGAGATCAAGAAGAACAGCCTTCAGGCGGGCATCAAGGGCCAGGAACCCCTCATCAAGGTACATACACCCTCACTCATGACTTGGCTTCCTCCTCCATCGCCGCCAGTCTCAGCTCCAAGCTAACACCCCCAGGGCGACCTCCCCCACCCCATCCACGTCGACGACTCGACCTGGACGCTGAGCACCAACGCCGACGGCACCAAGACGGTCGAGATCCACCTCGACAAGGTCAACAAGATGGAGTGGTGGGCGCACGTCGTGACCAACGCGCCCAAGATCGACGTGACCAAGATCCAGCCCGACTCGTCCAAGCTGTCGGACCTCGACGGCGAGACGCGCGGCATGGTCGAGAAGATGATGTTTGACCAGCAGCAAAAGGAGCGCGGCCTGCCCACCTCGGACGAGCAAAAGAGGCTCGACATTCTGAAGCAGTTCCAGGAGCAGCATCCCGAGATGGACTTTAGCAAGGCCAAGATTAACTGAGCGAGAGCAACCAAAAAGTGTAATATCCTGTCATGGCCAAGGCAATGATTATTTGAGTTACTTTGATGGTGCCTCATCTTGATTCTAGTGCCACTGCTGCCCGTTCCAAGAAAGCGTTAAACTCCTTGACCTGCTGGAGCATCCCGCCTGCTGAGCTTGCAGAGCTGGCTTCGTTTGTGATACGCGCCACAAGTAGCTCGAGGTTTGCCAGCTCGGCCTTTTTCTCTTGGGCGCGTGATAGTTCGGGAGCATCTCGTCCCTGTTCAACCGCGAGGTCTACATCATGCATGATAGCAGACGTGTCGAGGCGGTACTAGGTGAAATGTTAGTCCAGCACAGGAGTGCAAAGCCTCTGCTACTCACTTTTGACTCTTTGGTGTCTTCTTCGTGCTTGATGCGCACTGCGTCCATCCGAAGAGCCACCTGTTCCCGTTCTGCCTTGAGCTGGAGAATATCCTCTCTTAACTTCAGCTTCTCCCGTTGAATCAGGCGAACTCGTTTCCGTAGTGAATGCCAATCATTTAGATGAGTGGCCTGCCAATGTCAGCTTCCGTACTCTGCAATCTGTGAAAGCAACTCACCAGCTGAAGTAGCTGCAACGTCAACTGCTCTCGATACGCATCCACAGCCCGTATCTTGATGCGACATTCCTTCTTCTTCTCCTTGTCTTCTGTGCTAGTCATGGTCTCGTAAAGCTTGGCCAGCGTAGTCTCAACCACCTCCAAGCACACCTGCGCAAACACATCCACAACGGTTTCTTCTTGATTTTGGAACGGGACTTCGCTCGCAATAGGGTCCTCCTTGCCATCGCCTTGGCGAAACTGCTTGGCGTTGACCCATCTCTGCACGGTAAGCTCAATAGCTGTGCCGTCACTGATGCGCCTGTCCTTGGCGGCTTTCTTTGCCTTGCGGGCCTGTTTTTCCATCGTCTTGGCCTCTGAATCGCGAGCCTTTGCCCTCGTACTGACCTTTGGCTTGGTCATCGGCTGTTTCTGTGTGGTGGGGCTTCTTGATGGTCGTCCACGACGTCGCTTTGGTGCTGGCTCTTCCTCTTCGGCCTCCTCCTCCCCAACAACCTCGGAGAGTTCTACTTCAGGGGAGCGAGAGGGTAGACTTCTTCGAGGACGCTTCCTTCCAATGGTCTTGGCGGCTTCCACCTCGTCAATCTCCTCTGCCACAGCGTCTTCCGGTACTTCCTCTTCTCGGATTTCAGTCTCTTCTGGCACTTCGTCCTCCGCTATAGGTTCTTCCTCGGTTTCCTCAGCTTCGGCCGCTTCAACTTCAACTTCCGGCTCCTCCTCCACTGGATTCGTGTCTGAGAGTTCATCATCCGCAGGGTTATAATCGGTGGGTCGGTCGGGCGAAAGCTCGTCCACATCCTCCTTCTCAGCAGCTCTTGAACTCTGTCGCCGAGACATTCTGGCTCGGATAGAAGCAGCTCCTTCGCTGCGCCTAACCTTGCGCACCAGAGGTGAGGACGAGGGTGGTGCCTCTTCTTCCGTATAAAGTCCATCGTGTAGTCGCGTAGTCGAGGATAGGGCATCGCTCATGCGCACGTTTCGTCTTCGATCTGGAGGACTGTGGGCACCGCCTTGAGCGCCCTCTCTTGATCGTGGTACGGCTGGCGAGCCAGAGGCATTCTCGTTTGGTAGAACCGGTAGCGCAATGTCTGGTTCGTTGTCTTGAGGCTCCTCGGTTGGACTCGGTATCTGAGGTTCTGGCGCCTCTGCATTGTCAACAATAGGTTCTTCCTCTTCCTCTTCCGCCTCGGTCACCTCAGCCGTTGTGACCTGCGCGGCTGATTCCTTAGAAGAGTCGGGCAGATCGTAGGGGTCTCTCGGTGCGGATCGCGGTGATCGTCTGCGCGCGCTCCCTGGCGGCTGTGCAGAAGGCGGTATGTCATTCTCTAGTCTCTTCCTCTTGGCTGATGTGTTTGGTGTGCGACGCGCCGAGGGTGCTGGAGGCGCGGGCGCTGACGGAGCGGCGGGAGTCGATCCGGCAATGTTAAGGCCGGCGATGTCGAGATTGAAGGAATCGTCTTCGACTACGGCGCGTCTGCAATGATATTAGTGTCTATATCGGCAATATTCGAGAACTGGCGAGTCGTACTGGGCGCCTCGAAGACGTTCGTTTAGCCGATCAGCACGGCGCTGTTGGCCTGGGCGGTTGTTAGAAACAGTCCAAGTCCATGTTTGGCAGCTCGGCGTGGGCTTACCTGTGGCCATTGTGGGATAAAAAGCGACCTGCGCTTCGACTTGCGCATGCGTACTTCCTAGGAGAAATTTCGTAGAGACGTTAGGTAAATGTGGTGTTGCGACCGAATTCTTGGGTGGTGATGTAGGAGCAATGTTTGAGAGCTTGTGACGCGTGGGGCCAGACGCGTTTGAAGTCGCGGGGCATCAATTAACTGATCATGACCACTTTAACCACGGCCATGATAAGACATCCATAAATACACACAGTGACTGGAAAGAATTTGCCCTATAATTACGCAGTTTTACTTCTAGAAGAAATGGTTATAGCTTTGGGGTGGCCAGATTACATGAATGCGGCCTCTGTTCATCTTCAGCGCCAAAGTAAACAACTCATGATGCAGTGTATACAGTAACCCTCTATTGCTTGGCCGGGTATCAATTAATATACAGAGGCCTTTCTATAACCTCGTCCAAGGGATCTACCCATAAGTTTTGTACACTTTCCCATCTAAATTTGACCTGAACGCCCCTAAACACTTAATGTTTGTGTAACCTCGCCTAGTTGATGGCAACCCATTCCATCTTCTTTGGATCAAACCTGTGACTATTTTGTTGTCAGTAAATGGATCCAACCCAATCCCTCGAGATAGAAACATACTCATGAAACTCTGTCTTTGACAAGGCTCCTTTGCCATACTCGGAAGCGAGTATCTCCTTGTATCGATAGGGGATCTTGGCAGGGAGGCCTTCGAATGTCGTATCGAGCAGAGGAAACACGTACTTGTCCTGTTACACAAACATAAGCGGATGTACCATACAAGAAACAGGACTACAAACCTTGAACTCGTGATCGTGCTTGTCGTAGAGGACTCCTTCGCCTCTTATGTGGCCAGGATCATACCTCGCCGCTGTGATGTCGATAAACAGCCCGGTCTGCATATCAATCCACCGAGCATCAATGACATTAAGAGTGTCATCCCGACCGCGGTGCTCAAAGTAGGGATTAATCTCAAGCTGAAAGAAGCGACCTTCGGGTGCGTTCTCGTATTGGTAGTAATAAACCGTCATGTTGTGATATGCGGCCAAGAAGTACATGTCCGCCTCGGTCACCTGGACATCGGCATCCAGGTCCCACGGCATGACCTGGCAATCGAGTCAAAATGGAGAGTAGACCACAGCTGTGAGGCTTCTTACCTTTTTCCCCCACCACCAGCCAAGCAGGGAGCCGTGCATCAACCATGTCTGGACGCCGAGATCTCGGAATGTGGCTAGATATGTTTGCATCAAGACTTTGATGCCTGCGTTTTGTGCGGCGAGCTCGAGGGGCTCCTGCATATATCTCCCGTCATAGTGCGGATAGTATCTTGGCGCATCATGGGTTAGCATGGGTATGTCGAATAACAGCAATAAACTCACGCTGCCTCTCCTGTAGAATTGTTAGTCTTGAGTTCATCACCAAAGATAGAAGGCAGGTCTGGTATGTTCCTGTTTGAGACTTACTAAAGTACTTTGGTGGTGGAGGTGAAATACTTGGAATTTTCTGCTCCAGCTGCTCAATCTTCTCAAGAACGTCCGGAATGACCGAGGCGCTGGCAGAGGAAAGCCATGCGGCAAGGGCGCAAACGGCCGATAACTTCATGCCCGGCGTAGAGAGTATCACTCAGAGGCCGCGATAGTACAAGAGCGCGAGCTGTTGAGGATGAAGCAATGGGACTGATGCCGACGTGGAAGGGGATGATAAGAGTCCGGAAGATCCGCAGGGGCACGTCACACACTCGCCAGCATCAATCGCCAGCATCAACAAACGGCCAACAAGGTTGAGAGATCAAAAGAGGTGAGAAGGATGGCGAGAAAGTATAGAGATCTAAAGAACAAACAAGGCCTATTCAATGGTATGGCGCGTCAACGGGCAGCGTAAGGGCGCTTGACTCGCCTCCTGTGGAATTGTCCAGTCCCGCTCCAATATATTCAACCCCTGATTCCCTACAGTGCGGCCACATCCCGTTCCCGATCGCCGCGTCACCTGTAAACGCATTCACAGTGGGTTCAAACGTTTTTGACATCAATGAAGCTATTCAGACACTCATATATACAATTAACTTAGACACAATTAATATACTATGCACTCCTCGTATAGAATGATCCTACTCAAATAACCTTAACCACAGACTTGGCTTGAACAGAGCCATTGTTACGAGCGAACCAACCGCTTCCCGCCAAGCCCCCACTTCCCCGTGGCGCAGCAGAATCCCGCTCGTGCATCCTGTGGCTGGTGAGTCTAACCCCCAAATGGGCAGCTGACTGACGCAAGCTCAGCCCCAGCTCCTCCTCCATCATCGCATCGTGGAGAGCTGCCTAGGCAAGCAACTTGTCTTCTTCAACTTTGGATCTTTGTCACATTGCCAATCCCTCTTCGCAGGCGATCCTAGCTGCTTGTGCTAGATCGCTTCTTCGAGTTCTGTATACCTTGCCGCTGGCAAGTCCTTCTGGTCCAGCAAGGCCTAGGCCTCAGCGACTCCTATTCGTCACTCCCTTGCTCCCCTCAACATCGCCATCAGCTTGAGTCTACTTGATTGAGCAACCCGCCATTCACAATGGGCGCGTGGAACGTACGTCGCTGGCCTCTGAATCATGTGCTCCCCATTCTCTTGATTGCAGACTGACACCTGTTGTAGCTCTTCCGTATCTTGGGCGACTTGTCCCACGCCCTCTCCAAATGCATCCTCATCTTCGCCATCCACCGCAACCGCAGCGCCGAGGGTGTCTCTCTCATCACCCAGATCCTTTACGCGCTCGTCTTTTGCACCCGCTACCTCGACATCTTTTCTGAAAAGTTCCCATGGAACTTGATCTTCAAGATCTTCTACATCACATCGTCCTTCTACATCCTCGGTATAATGCAATGGATCTACCCTCGATCGCGCGAGAGGGAGATTGCCTGGAAGATTGGTGCCATCATTCTCGGCGGCTCTTTTGTCCTGTCGCCTTTTGTGATGCTAATCTTTGAGAGGTCCAAGGGCTTCCTGACGGTAAGTCCACTAACTTCGTGATCTTGAAACCGTCGCTGACTCTTGTCTCCTCCAGTGGATGTGGGTCTTTTCCCAGATTCTCGAGTCCGTCTGCGTCCTCCCCCAGCTTCTACTCCTTAGGCAGACGACTGTGCCTACCGTCATCGACTCGTTCTACCTCCTCGCCCTCGGTTCCTACCGCGCCCTCTACTGTATCAACTGGTTCCTCCGCGAATTCGAGGTTACTGGAAAGAAACCCAACACCGTCTCCGTCATCTTTGGCATTATCCAGACCGCCCTGTACGTCGACTTTGCCTGGGTATACTACACCCGCCAGCGCGTCAAGCTCCGTGGCGGCGGCATCGTTGACGCCGACGATATGCGCCGTGGCTGGCTCCTTCGTCGCATCTTTGGTAAGCGCTTCGAGACCTCGGAGGATGACGAAGAGAGCGGCCCCGGCTTCGACGATGACGACACCGGCGCCCGCCGTAGCGCCCGGCCCAAGTGGGGAGCTCGGGGCATCTCTGTCAGCGCCGATGACGGCGTTCTCGAGCAGGAGCGACACAACCGTGAGCAGGACGAGCTCGGCGGACCTGTCGACCCGGATGCCAAGATGCAAGACCCTGACGAGCTTGCGCGGGCTCTGGATGACGACGACGATGAGCAGACCCCGCTGCGCCCCGGTCAAACAGAGGGCCAGCCCAGTGGGCTTCGAGGTGGCGAGGAGTGGCGCGACTAGACTCGCAAGCTGACCCTCTGCCCTTTTTCATTTTGGGAGATTTCATGGTTCAGAGTATAAGGCTGAGACGGAGTATGACGGATTATTTGTTTGGGACTGTTTGGAAGGTATACAATTTCTACTTGGGCTGCCATTTTGGGAACACGACACCATGCCAGGACTGCTGTAGAAGACGGAAGAGGAGGGACCTTGCTGTGGCATCCATTATCAGCAGGGCGGACTGTGGAACGCAAGGGGGGGGATATCAGGGGATTTCATTATTCTGGGCTCAACGTGTATCGATAGCGCAATGCTTTTAACGAGAATCTCAAAGCGAGATGAACAGGAAATCAATCACTCAGAATCACGTTACCAAAAGTCAGACACACATGGACACAGAGGGCGGTTGATCATATCATTGACGCAGGGTGCGAGGGCCAGCTTTTTTTTAAATTTTGCCCTCGAGATCCGTTTCGTTCGCTAAACCAACCCGCACTTTTGTCAAAGGGGAATCGTTCGTTATATACAGCCAACCACACAAACAGGCTCTTGGCGAGCACTTTGTCCCATCAATACGCGCCATGTGCCAGTGCTGTCTATCCGACAGACTGGTCTTGTTGCAACTCCACCAGCAGCATCCAGAAAGCTGCAGTAAACTCCGAAACAGGAAAAAAGAACTACAGAATAAACAGATACATCCAAAAACGTGCAGAAGAAATAAAAATGGGGCGTCTTGAAGGCGCTGGGTATCCTTTCAACAGACAAAGCCACTTTCTTAGTCGACAAAGCGCTTCTCAAACTCGTGGAACAGCTTGGGGCTGATCTCGTCGCTGCTCATGCCCTCAATCTCGACGAGAACGCCCTTCTGGGCGTAGTGGTTGAGAACAGGCTCGCTCGTCTCCTGGAACTTCTTGAAGCGAGCGCGATAGACTTCCTCCGAGTCATCAGCGCGCTGGATGAGAGGCTCTCCAGTAACATCGTCAATTCCGGGGACGCGAGGCGCATTGAAGGAAGTGTTGTAGACTCGGCCCGATGGCTCGTGAACCCAGCGACCAGCGATTCGCTCCAGGATAACAGATACAGGTGTCTTGAGGGAAACGACAAGGTTGATGGGGATCAGCTTGTCGAGAGGAGCAGCCTGGGCGGCTGTTCGGGGGAAACCGTCGAGGATAAAGGAGGCGTTAGGGTCTTCGGAGACTCGTGGCGGGACATGTTGGTCAAAGAGGGAGGGATTGCTGATGAATGAGTCCACGGGAGGGGCCCCATCGTACGAATGTTGGCCGATTGCGGTCGCCTCGGATGCGAGGGTCATGACGGGTCCTCGACTAGCCAGCCATCCGCGAGTATAGAGTTCGTTGGAAATGAGTCGCAAGATGAGATCGTCGGCGACAAGACCGCCAGACTTCATCGTAGTCTCGACCTTGATGCCTGCGATTGCGAAAGTTAGCGTCGATTGGGGAGGTAGAGTTAGATGTTGACAACTTACCGAGAGGTGTCCTTTCCTTGACATTTCGACGGAGGAGGTCGCCAGTGCTGACAGAGTTGAGTTGCGGGAAGCGCGCGAGCAACCGCTCGCTCTGGGTTCCTTTACCAACGCCAGGTGCACCAAAGAGGATAACTCGAGCAGCCTTGTTCAGTCTCATTCTAGGCGTTCTGGAAACGTTTTCGACCGGCACGAGATATGCAAAAAATTGGTTGACTATTCAATTGCGAAGGAGAAAATCGATTTCGTCTAGGTACAGTTTCGAAGAGGTTGGATGGAGTCTGGTGGATTCCAAGGATACTGTCGGCTTTTCGTTGAGGGGAGTGCGTGCTCGGTGCAAAGATAGCGCGGGGAGTTGTTGAGAGGAGTGGCAGGGATGGGTTTAAATTGCGTCGAGAACAGGATGACGGGATTCGAACAGGCCAAACTAAGGAATAAAGAGATGCCCAAAACAATCGTACACACGATGATGACAAAAGATCAAGAGGAACTAGGAGCTTAGGTTGGGAACAGGACGGAGAGCAAGTTATCGAGGAAAAGGTGGGAGGTGGGGGGCGGAAAGCACGGGCTGGCGTGGTGTTGAGTGCGTCGATTTGTTTTGAGTGGTAAGGCGGTACCTGCCGGCGCGCGTGGTCTTTCCCTGCGACACATGTACCGGCCGATGACGGATGGGAACATGCACCGTGGCGTGGAACGTGCGCAGCAGGAACGGTCAGGGTGGGCAAGGACCAACACATCATCCTTCCCTGCCGGTCCGGGGCATGGACTCGTTCCGTCTCTTGCCGTGGCAGCGTCTAGAGCGCAGAGTTTCTAAGCAGCCAAGAAAGTCAGCCCAAGAACGGGCCTAGATCTATGACATCTATTTCTAGACACAGATATTGGATCTAAGACGTCTTCCAGAAAAAAGGTTCAAACCATCGTTAACTCCCCCTCGTGCTCAAAATCCGGGGGTTTCCGGGGAAGATGTGAGACGGTGCTAAGGATCGGCGCCTTCGCGTTAAGTCCGGGGTCGTCCCCAAAGTCCAAGTCCAACGAGAGGAGGGGAAACGTGCGCCCCGGGACAAAGGGCATCGGAAACAATCCGATACTCGAGGCACGAGCTGGGCTGTCGGCAAGCAGGTCCCGTTTGACAGGCGGCATGTGAATCCATGCGGTGCCACTGGGTCCGTCTCAGTTACTGGCGCCGTTCATCCGTAGGCAAACTCTTGGTACTTCTCCCGCTGTCCGATCATCCCAAGGCATTGCGGCTCTCGCGCCCTCGGGCAGAGGCATCATCGGCATATCCTGAGAGTGTCGTTTAGCAACCTTTTGATGGCTTTTTGCTTTGTAAACGGCATTCCAGCATGAAACGTGAAGGATTTCCTATGGGCCAATCACCTCGCGTGAATTTGATTTCCAAGCACTGGCGCATCGGACAAGCCCCCCGAACCTTGTGAGGTGAAGGCTCGGCGGCACCGGCAGTGTGGGGAGTTCAGATCGGTTGTGAGCGCCAAGTGATAATGTAGCAGCTTAGAAATATCACAAAAAAGCTCCGACTAAGTATTAAAGCTCGAAACTTATAAATAAGGGTCCTATGATGTCACTGCCTATTTCTATGCCGCGAAATGGGGCATCGCGTTGTTGCTGGGTATTCTCTTCACATCGCCAAGCGCTGTGCCGTGGACACCAGCTGACTCAATGCCAGCATCTGATGAGAATATCCCGATCTCTCATTTCATCGAAGAATATTCCGAGTGATTATGACAATTTTGTTGATGTTTGTCGCTTTTCTTCTGGGATTTTATTTGTTCGAGTGGTTCAGGAAGCGCTGCCGTTCCCCGAATTATCCACTGCTCAGCCAAAGCCAAGTCAATGATTCAAGTGTTGTTGAGCCACGACGGATTTCCTCATACAAACTTTCACCGCATAAAACTGGTTATCTCGTATGATAGGCGCGAAGATACATAAAACAGATGTCCAAATATCATTCACGTCTCTAAACATATTAACAAACTAGGTACGTACACGCTCAGCTTTTGGCCATGTCATTCACTACCGTCTGCCTACCCTAGTCCTCCAAGCCACGTCTGTAAGACAATCGCAGCGTGACATATGTCGATCATGCCAAGACAATAAATATCTATCACTGCGCTAAGCTGATCTTAAGCTTGGCTTTATCAAGTTCACGTTGTCGCCCAATGCAGGTGTCCATTGATGAGTTGTGGTTGTGGTGCTGGTGTGCTAGGATCGGAGGTTCTCAGGACAACCTGGACTGAAGTGCAATCAACCCTCATAAATTCTACCGTATCCATACGTATCAGAGAATATTGTTTCTAATAAATTTTGCATGCTTCATGCCATGACCGCTACACCAAACAGTCTCGCCCATGCGCATGGTGGAGAACCGGTACGCGAGCTTCGCTGCCAATCCCCAGAACCCAAATAAGCTTACTTTTGAGCTTAACCTTTGACCTCTATCACAGCTCCCACACCGTTTGCAATCGGCGATATATCTAAATGTGATACGGATAAAAAGCTTATCGCTAGTTGTACGAGTGTTTGCGATAACCTGATTGGCACTGCTTACTCGTCATCCGATAGTTGACGTCGATATGCATGTGAAATAACCCAGCAGAGAGGTTCATCCATGCCAACAGGCTCCTTTAAGCCTGTCTTCGTAATAAATGAAACACACTCAGACCGGAGAACAGCACAAGAGACCTCTGCTCTCACGGGCTTGAGCGTGCCAACATCTCCCCCTTTACCTCGGCAACTCAGCAGCACTCGAATAAGTACTTACTCAATATCAGCAGGTACATCGTTCTGAAAATCTGTTCCAACCCCGTGCACTTGGAAACCCAGGGAAGACAAAACCCTGGTCAACTGCCGAGACACAGTCCCGAGGTGTCCGACCACCTAGGGTAGTAGTGCGGGATCGGCGGAGCTGTATCCATTTTGACCCAAGTCAACCCATACATCATGCTATGGAACCAACCTCGTTCGCCGACAGAAAAAAACCTGCGCTTAAGAGTACCCATTGCGGAATTAAAACTTCATAATGGACCAGTTATGACTGCCCAAGCTCATGTCAACTGGCCGTAGATACGCCGGCTTGGCTCTTGATACTGAATCCACTATCCCACCAACACCGCTTCTCTGCTCGTATTGTTCTTACGGGTGAGTCTCTTGAACCGCATGGTGTCCAGAGTCATGGGATTTGCGAAACGGGCCGAAACACAACGGGCTCCCCGCATGTTTATACCAGGATTCTTCATGATCCACGTGGGTCCCCAGATTTACACCCCCGCGTTGCACTCACCTGTCATGAGTGGTCCGGGGGAACGTCATGTATTTGGGTTCTTACCCAGTACAGTGGGTTTGGTCATCCGCTCTTCAACTTGGACTCTCTGATGTTGGAAAAATGCCACCACTAATGCAGCTTGGGGTCGAATGGTCGGTCCGAATGGATCGTGGGAACCGCGGGAACGGTTTCCCGAAGCGCTGACGATAGGATGATCACGCTTCAACTTCGGAAGAGACGATGCAGTGTATTAGATGAAGTTGAAGTTTATGGTTGCTCTATAAAAGCGAGTCAAAGTCTTGTCCTTGTGTCGGTCATCATGGTTGTTCCAAAGTGACTTGGGCGCTATCTACTAAATCAAAAGAGTCTATCATCACCATGTGGTCTCATCTAGTTCTTCTCGGAGGCATCTCACTGGCTCTTAGTAGCCCAGTTGCTCGTCAAGATGCGAACCCTCCCCCTTATCGAAACACATCTCTCTGCTTAGACAAGCGTGTGGATGATCTCCTCTCCCGCATGTCCCTTGAGGAAAAGGCAGGACAGATGTTCCATGCCCGTACTCAGGTTGTCAACAACACATTCGACGAAACCATTGAGGGTTATGTCAAGGACAAGCGCATAACTCACTACGTCTTGAGTGGAGGTGTCAACGACGCTCGCGCTGTGGCAAACTGGTACAACAAGCTCCAGAAGCTAGCCCAAGATACATCTCTGGGCATCCCTATCACCATCTCTTCTGATCCCCAGCACGGTTGGACGGACGATGCCGCAGTGTCAGTTGTAGCCAACGGCTTCTCTCGTTGGACCGAACCTCTTGGCATTGCTGCCCTGCGGTCCCCTCAGTTGGCTCGCACATTTGCTGAGATTGCTCGGGAGGAGTACGTTTCCGTGGGAATCCGCCAGGCTCTTCATCCCCAGGTGGATCTTTCGACTGAGCCTCGATGGGGTCGAATTGGTGGTACCCTGGGCGAGGACGCCAACCTGACAAGTGCCCTGCTTGTTGAATACATCAAGGGCTTTCAGGGCGAGAAGATTGGACCTCACTCGGTCATTACAACAACAAAGCACTTCCCCGGTGGTGGTCCCATGGAGGATGGAGAGGACTCTCACTTTCCTTGGGTATGCAACACCTATCAACCAACTATTGGCAATCTTCTAACTTGATATGTTACAGGGCAAAAACCAGACGTACCCTGGTAACAACCAGGCTTATCACTTGATCCCCTTCAAGGCGGCAATTGCTGCTGGCACAAGGCAGATGATGCCCTACTACTCGAGACCCATCGGAACTTCATGGGAAGAGGTTGCCTTTGGATTCAACAAGGGAGTTGTCACCGACCTCCTTAAGAACCAACTTGGCTTTGAAGGTATCGTCGTTACAGACTGGGGCATCGTCACTGACCGAGCTTGGGGTCTGGAGGACAAGACCGAGCTCGAGCGTGCCCGCCGTGTCATTGAAGCCGGCTGTGATATCTTTGGTGGCGAGACGAAGCCTGAGCTGGTCATTGAGCTCGTCAAGAAGGGCTTGGTGACTGAGGCTCGCATCGACGAGTCGGTCCGCAAGCTGATGAAGGAAAAGTTTGAGTTGGGACTCTTCGACAACCCCTTCGTGGATGCCGACAATGCTGCGCGTGTGGCTGGCAACCCTTACTTCAGCCGTCTGGGCAACGAGACGCAGCGTCGGGCCTTCACTCTGCTCACTAACCAGAATGACATCCTGCCTCTACCTCTGTCGGCGCTCGAGGCCAAGTTCTACATCGAAGGCATTGAACCCGAGGCTCTGGAGTCGCGAAACCTCAAGGTGGTGGACAAGCCAGAGGATGCAGACTACGCGTTCCTCCGTCTCGTGTCTCCTTACAAGCCTACCACTGGCACTGGCCTAGCTGCGATGATCAACAATGGTACTCTCGAGTTCAACTCTACCGAAAAGGCGCGTCAGGCCAAGATCTACGAGACTGTCCCAACTGTCGTGGACATCAGACTCAACCGACCAGCCGCGGTGCCTGAGATTGCAGAGAAGGCGGCGGCGCTGTTTGGCAACTACGGCAGCAGCCACGATGCGTTCCTGGATGTCGTGTTTGGCGTTGACGGTTGGGCTCCTGAAGGACAATTGCCATTTGACCTTCCGCGATCCGATGCTGCGGCCGAAGCGGCATTTGAGGATGTGCCGTTTGATACGCTGAACCCAGTGTTTAGATTTGGACATGGATTGCGGTATAAGGAGGAGTGCAAAGCAGCTGGAGCGTGAGGTGGTGAGATGTAGATCGATGAATGAGATGAGACTCGATAGTCGAGATGAGACCAATTAGCGGGAGATAAGAGACAGGAGGCGGGCTTATGACGGTGGCATTATTTCTAGCGTACATATTAGACGAAGAAATGTAGTTCCAATTTTACTGAATTCGTTGCCAAGCCAACTAGGAATGACCATTATAGTGTCGAATTGACTGGGCATCTAGTTGATCAAGATGATCTTGCGACAGCGGGAACAGACTAGGCAACGGGGAATCTGACAAGGTGGCCGCGGACACGTGTTAGATCATAGGTACTGGCACTCTGCAGTTGGAGTGGGATGAACAAGTCAATGGGTGTTGCGACACGGGGCGACGTTCTTGGCTATAAACGTAGAAGATGGTGTAGAAGGCGTCGCAAAGCATCTGCATGCACGTTTTGGTGTGTGTGAATGCGGTTGGTGAAGATGCAACAAGAAGAGCATCAGCCTCCAAGATTATACGTGGATGGCTTCAATCAAGTACACGACGCAAACAATCCCGACCAATGCCCAAATGTCTCATGACTAGCTCAGACACACCAGAAGCAGCCCATGACATGGTCAAGGTGAGACAGCGATGAAGCCACCAGGCAACCAATTGACTGGGGAGTGACAGCTCAGAGCAGCAGCGGCGGCTGACAAAGGAAAGGGAAATCTGCATAAAAAACTAAACTCGGCAAATGTCTTCGGAGATATGGCGGAGTTCTTGTCTCTTCTCGTCTGTTGAGAGCTGGCCTCGACCCGTAAATTTCACATGCAGGGGATTTGTCTTCTTTTGTTGAGGGGAGACGGGACTCCCGGCAAGGCACGTGACTGTTGCTCCCTCATCTCTGCTGACGCAAGCCCAAGTCGAAGGCAGGGATTGGATGTTGGCGACCGGAGATGTGAGCCTTGAGAGCGAGAACGGGGAGGCGAATGGAGGAGGAGGGGCCGCGACCGGAAAAACAGATTCTACGGATGCGGCGAACCCCGGCTCGCCTGTCGGATAACGGAACGCCAGCTCTTCCGCCCGGCTGGGCTTAGCACGGGATGGGGGAGATCCAATATCTCGTAACCACCACTACCACCACCTTGAGAACTTAGACAGCGCATCCACTCTGTCCCTCCTTCATCTTCATCGTCTTTAACTTAGATTGTGCCATCGTTTCTTACCCCACGCGAGATCGATCGAATTTAGCCCTTCTCTTCGTTTCGCAATCCAGATTCTTCCCGACACTTCGGCTCGCTATGAGCGCTTCCTCCAACGTCGCTCGCAGGGCCGTTGCCCGGAACCCCTTGTTGGGTAATGGTGAGCAACTGCCTTATCGGCTTCGCCGCCGGTCATCATCGCCATTGAGGTTGTTGTACTGACTTTTATCGCAGCCAGGGCTCTCTCTCGCGGTGTTTCTCCCGCCGTTCTCGGCCGCCATGTCAGCCGCCATGCTAAGGTTCCGGCCATTGCCATCTTGATCCCGCTCCGATCAATGGGCACCGAGCACCATCGCCCCGACGGACCCCTATCCGGCCCGCCCCCTGGATTCAACGCCGAGATGGCTAAGAAGCCTCTCCCGAAGGATCCCAGCACTACAGTCGCCAAGAAGGAGGAGAAGAAGCTTGATGCTCAGCCCAAGGAGTCCGCGGTTGCGAAGCCCGCTGAAGCTTCAGCCGAGGCGACCAAGGCAGACGTTGTTGCAACCAAGGAGGGTGTCATGGAGAAGTCAGATGCCGCCAAGAAGGACCAGGAGGAGAAGAAGTTGACCATGTGGCAAAAGGTCAAGAAGGAGGCCCAACACTACTGGGACGGATCCAAGCTGCTCGGCACCGAGATCAAAATCAGCTGGCGATTGGCCCTCAAGATGGCCGCTGGATATGAGCTCACCCGTCGCGAGAACAAGCAGCTGCAGCGAACAGTCCAGGACCTGGGTCGGTTAGTGCCCTTTTCCGTCTTCATTATCGTCCCTCTCGGTGAGGCGCTTCTGCCCCTCGCCCTTAAACTCTTCCCCAACATGCTCCCCAGCACGTTCGAGGGCCCCAAGTCCAAGGAGGCCAAGGCCACTCTTTTGCGATCGACACGAAAGGAAGTCAGCACTTTCCTCCGACAGACACTCGGGGAGACGGGTCTGCCTGTGAGCCAGGCTACAACACAAAGAGAAGAGTTTTCCAACTTTTTCCGCAAGGTGCGGGCCACCGGCGAGGCTCCCACTGCCGAGGATGTCATCAAGGTCTGCAAGGTGTTCCGGGATGATTTGACCCTCGACAACTTGTCACGACCCCAGCTCGTTTCCATGTGCCGATACATGAACCTCAACACATTCGGAACCGACATGATGCTCCGATACCAGATCCGTCACCGTATGCGACAGATCAAGCGAGACGACAAGGCCATCAGCTTTGAGGGCATTGACAGCCTGACCGTGGCCGAGCTCCAAGGCGCTTGCGCTGCCCGAGGTATCCGAACACACAGCGTTTCCCCCGCCCGGATGCGAAGCGATCTCCAGACCTGGCTCGACCTCCGACTTCGGGAGGGCGTTCCCTCAACACTGCTCGTGCTGAGCAATGCCTACATGTACGGTCAGGGTTCGGGTGAGGGCTCCAGCCAGATTGAGGCCCTCGTCGGTGTCCTGTCGGCCATCCCCGAGGAGCTTTACCACGAGATTGAGCTTGAGGTGCACACCGCTGAGGGTGCGGCTACCAACAAGCAGCGACTCGAGGTTATCAAGGAGCAGCAGGATCTTATTGAGGATGAGGCCGAGCAAGACCACGCCAGCACAAGCTCTGGCTTTGCCACGCCCCGAGATGTTGATGACATCGATGAGAAGGAGGAGAGACAAGCTCTTGCTGAGGCCGAGGGCCTAGGTAAGAAGCAAGTCGGTGAGATGGTTGATGCAGAGAAGGAGCTGAACAAGGCTGCTGAGACGGCCGAGATGGTGGAGGCTGAGATCAAAGCGAGCGCTGGCGCGGCGAAGCAGGAGCAGAAGTGAGAAGCCGGCCACGGAGCTGGCTCATGTACCACGAACACTTGAACTTGGGATTGGGAGTTGTTTCATATGTATGACTGTATGGTATGGCATCAAGGGCGGGATGGATGGGAACAATGGCGCTGTATCAAAACGGACTCCCCGAGAGGTCCGCAAGAGATTACTACTACTACTACTGGGATAGACAACTCTCGACACAGGAAAGCAATAGATTCCACTGATATTTTTTTTTGTACATACGTGGCCATAGCCCAGATTGGATGAATACCACCGAGAGTCTATGATTGAATGCGTCTTGGTGCATGTGAAGCTGAATGTCAAGGCGCGGGAGCAAAGTGGAAGCCTGAGATGGAGCCGGCTGCGTCATCGTGGCCCAGCCTCAGTTGCGCCGATCATTGGTAGGGAGTACTTGGTGAGGGAGAGTAAGGCATCAAGTAGGCTGCCCATCACGGATTTCAAACGAATTTGAAAGCATCAACAAAATTGAGACTCTGTATTAAGTCCATGAATGATTTCATTTGACCTCAATACCCCACATTGACGCACTTAATCACAGTCTCCTCAACCCTCCCAAGTCCTCTCCATCTCGACTTGGTCCCTGCGCCACATACCAGCTCCCCACACTCACTTACGACCTCTCGAGCTTCAACCTCCCGCCAACTCCGCCCGCGTCAAACCCTCAGCCTCTCTCAACCTGCAGCCTCGCGATCGTTTTATCTTTACCTTTTCCTCCATCTCTCCCCGCTCGAGTATCAGCAACGTCCCGCGACCTCGCCCGTATCCCGAAATCCTTGATAGCCGACGGCCCCGCGCTGCCCGCACCCGGTCCACCTCAATGACGGCCATGGATCAAGACGACTTCTCTAATGTCTCGTGGAGCGACCACGTACATGATCAGACTTCGAGGACTATCCCACCTGCTGAGCAGCCTGGACATGACATGAGTGGACCTGGTACTGGCCTTGAGGCCGATGCTCCTTCGTTGGGTAACGAGAGGCTCGAGTGCACTGTCGGCACTCCCATCAAGGAGAATGACGGCACCAAGGACGCATTCGTATCGTATCTGATCACCACCAACGTGTGTATCCTCACTACTTCAAGTATCCTTCCAGATGCTAACAGCGACAGTCCACCTTCTCCTCCTTCCAGCGCTCAACCACCACCGTCCGCCGACGCTTCACCGACTTCGTCTTCCTCTACAAGCAGCTCACCCGCGACTTTCCTGCCGCCGCCGTCCCCCCTCTGCCCGACAAGCAGCGAATGGAGTACGTCCGCGGCGACCGCTTCGGCTCCGACTTTACCGCCCGCCGCGCAAACTCTCTCCAGCGCTTCCTCGTTCGCCTGTCTCTCCACCCCACGCTGCGCCGCGCCCCGATCCTGCACGTCTTCCTCGAGAGCCCCGACTGGAACGCCACCATGCGCAGCCGGGGCGCGAGGACTAGCTCTACGAGCGATGCTGGATCTACCGGCGTGTTTGATAACTTTGCCGATACCTTTATTAATGCCTTTACCAAGGTCCATCGCCCGGATCGCCGGTTTATCGAGGTCAAGGACAAGAGCGACAAGTTGGATGATGACCTCGGCCATATCGAAAAGGTCATTGCGCGTGTGGCTCGTCGCGAGACAGATCTAGAGGTCGACCTACGCGACCTCGCTGAGCAGTTCCAGAAGCTCATTCCTCTTGAGCCTCATGTTGAGCCCGCTGTCCATGCTTTTGCTGCTTCCATTGAGGATACGGCGACTCACCTCCGGGAACTGAAGGACGTCACAGATCAGGACTACCTCGGTTCTCTGCGGGATATGCAGGCTTACTCAATGGCACTCAAGGGTCTTCTCAAGGCCCGCGAGCAGAAGCAGCTCGACTATGAGCAACTGACAGAGTACCTCAACAAGTCGACTACAGAGCGCGACACGCTACAGTCTGGCCACGGCTCCGGCGGTGGAGCAGGTGGATTCCTCCGAGCCAAGATCGAGGACGTTCGTGGCGTGGACCACGAGCAGGCCCGACGAGAGCGTGCTCGCAAGCTGGAGCTGCGGGTAGAGGAGCTCACCCACGAGGTAGAGAGCGCCCGCAAGACAAGCGACATGTTTGACGACGAGGTGGTCAAGGAGGTGGCCGACTTTGAGCGCATCAAGCGCATTGAGATGAAGTCGCAGCTGGGCGGCCTGGCCGACGCCCACGTCGAGTTCTACGGCCACGTCGTCGACATTTGGGAAAAGTACGTGCAGGAGATGGAGAAGGAGGGCGGCGCTGTGAGGCCATGAAGAGTAAGGGATTGTTTATCTTGTGCGGACTTGAGGCGTTTAATGGGACTTGGGCGTTTCGGGATGAAGACGAGGTTAGTTGGTGAGGTAGCTAGCCGTGATATCAAGACACTTTGAACGAGGTTTGGAGTTTCGTGTTTTGCTATTGATGATTCGTTGCCTGTACTGCTAGTTTGGTCATACAACCCTGACTCTCAACATCAGATTGCCCTCGTCATCGCGGCGGACGTTTTTGAGCTGGTTGAGGTTAGAGTTAGTAAAGTCTATATGTAAGATTTATACATTTAGGATGATGACCATCACGGGTTTACTATGTATTAGGCCAAGATGCTCTCAGTCCTAGGCTAAGGTCGCCCGCGGTTTTCATAGTCAATGGACACACAGGCACAATGCAAGCTGGGTTGACGCTGTTATATTAATGTTGTTGACGCCATTGTAGCGATGTTGTAATGATGTTGTAACGATGTTGGTATCATGTTGAATAAAATATCAACGGCGCAGCAACCAAATCATCACCCACGACCACAACAGGAAGTACACCACCAGCACCACCAACCACCACAACGCCCGACCGGACCCAACCCACAGAGACACCCGCCAGTCCCCCTCGGATGTGTGTATCACATCGACCTGGAGGAAGAACGACTCAGCCGTCTCCTCGCGGCCCATGGGCACTCCTCTCCCTGGGCTTCTGCAGGACAATTCCATGGTCAGCAACTCATTGGGTTTGCAAAGAAAGTTCAGGGGCAAACTTACAGAGGGTCCAGGAGTGCCCGGCGGGCCGACAAGGAGTCGGACAAGAGGTTGAGCCGCCCTCCAGGCTCGACGGGCCGAGGGGGATGGCGGGCGTGTGGGTACGGGCCCGGTGGTGGTTGTGGGCGTGGCGGCGGCGGCGGTGGTGGTGGTGGCCCCTGTTGTGGCCGTGGGCCCGAGCGGACGTAGAGAGTGAATAGTAAACTAATGGCACGCAAGTTAGCATCCAGATGAACCAGGCTTGGGTGTTGGAAGGTTGTGTATGGTGGTGAAGAGAAAGAGAGAGAGAGAGCGAGTGTGTGCGTGTGTAAGAGAGACAGAGGCGGGGGGAGCGGGGGGAGGATAGACTTACAGCGCCATGACGATACCGGACTTGAAGAGAAAAGAAGAGGAGAAGGGGATGGAAGTGAGGACAATTTAAGGATGTGATTCAGGATGAGAGTCAGGAAAGCGCTACTACGATCAGGGTCAGTGTGAGGAAAGCACTTTGAGGACTTGGACCAAGATCAGGATGAAGATAAGGAAAGTACTGTGAAAATTGGGAGAGTATGGCTGTGGGAATATGATGAAAGAAGTATGCTTTGAAAGCTCGAGTTACTCACGATTGTTTGTTTACATGAAGAGAGAGAAAATGTTGAGTGCAGTAAGGTTCCAGGTTACTTGTTGATATTGTTGACTGTCTAAGAACCTCTGTAGACCATGGCTGGATTCCTGTTGCTGGCATCCGTCAATCCCGCCACGAGTCAATCATTGAGTCCGCATACTCCCAATCTGAAAAGCCGTCCATCTCCTCCTCCTCCCACTCAGTCTCCCTCCCCTCTGCGTCCTTCCCTCCCTCGTTGCCTCCTCCTTCATCCTTCAACACTCCCTCGCCCTCCTCCGTCTCCTCTCGCTCTTCCTCCTCCCCTTGATCACCATGCTCTCCTTCGCGCTTCAACACTTCCTGATCTTTCACCCTCTCTTCCTTCCTGGGAAACGGCCAGAGGCCGCTCATGGGCATGTCGTCATATATGTAATTCGCATTCTTCTCTGGATTGCGCATGTCGTAGTAGTATACCGCATTCCCATCTTTATTCAAGACCTGGGCGTTATACACCTTGTCTGCTGAAAGATGATGAATCCGAAAACCCCCAACTGGCTCGTAATCCCATGAGGTGACGCAGAGCTTGCCTGACCACTTCAGATCCACGACAGTGAAGTAGCGGCTAAGGAAGTACCGCTTGCTCCCATTTGAGTAGGACCGCTGTACGTGGTTCTCCAGTTCTCGGACATTCTCTTGGGTCAAGTAGAGGCCGTCATGCATGAGGCTGGGAAGGTCCGAGGTGACAAGGTCCAGGGAGGCAGTCCACTCCTTGGTCGTGTCCTGTGGCGGGTCTCTCAGCAAGTTTTCGGGATCTGACGAAAACCGGAGCTGTATCTGCCACTCTTTGTGTGATAGCACGCGGAGGGCTGAGAGGTTAGAAATCATTCGGATCTGGGGGAAAGACTAGACTTACCACGCAGTACCCGAACGATTCGGGCGGCGAAGGACTGGTACATGCTCTTGAGGAATTTTATTGTCATCACGATGGCTGGTAATGAGTTGATGATCCTAGTGAGCCGAGATGCAATGATTATGGTGGAATGTTGGTTGACTAGAACCAAGGGAGACGACTTGATTATTTATACCCAAAAGCGCGACATGCTTGTTATGCCTCAACAAACCTTTTTTTATTATGGATTGTTTACACATTGTGAAGTAGGAGAAGACTTTGCTTTCTCCCTGGGCAGCCTGGATCAACGTTGTGGAAAAGATGCATGTTGAAAGTCTGAATCACGTCGACTGAGTCAACACGTAAGGTTTCCCATGCAGCCGAGTAGCAGTGAAGTACTCTCTTTTCAAAGGTTTAGGTCTGCCTAGTCAATGTAGAAGCTAAGATCGATATAAATTTTGAGTATGGACGCTCTGAGTTTGTATATGTTACATTAAATATCATGGTAATGGTAGTCAGAGTCAAGAAATTTTCGCCGAGATATCTTGACTTGAAGTTGTTGATTACATTCCGCCTTACCTTGCTCGCTAAAAAGAACATGCGTGCCAACGCCGTGCCGCTTATGATGGGCCAGAAAGACCAAAGCTCATGTCATAGTTGAAAAAGAAATCGCCCGCCAAATCAGAAAAGAGGTTATCCACGCCGGGCATCTGACCTGTCGTGTCCATGCTCGGATCCATTTCAAGACCTGTCCCTATCCCTGCCTCCCCCGGAACAACAGGCTTCAGCGTTTGCGCCATCCTCTCTAGGCCGCTGATCATTAGGTTGGCTAGATGCCATTTTCCTGCTGGTTGTGACCGAAACTGTTGTACAAGGCCTGTGATTAGATCGTACACTTTTTCTTTCTCAATCAGATCGTCGTATTTGGTTGCGACTTTGGTGAGAAACATGGAAGCGAAAGCCGTCATGGAGTGGACGTATGAGGGCATGCCGACGATGCCCAGTGCAACATCAGGGTCGTTTATGAACTTGTCAATGATTGTTGTCGCAGTCGAAATAGCGTTGAGGGCACAATCGAGAAAGTAGTGCGGAACAGGGTCGTTCTTGGACAAGCCGCGAAAGACGTGGGAGTAGAGGTAGAGCTGAACAAAGTTGTAGTGGAGGATGATGCCTTTGCGGGGGAAGCCTCCGATGCCAGGCCATTGCTCTAAACGCTCTGTCAGTGGTAACTCCAGAGGACCATATCGGGAAGAGTTCTCACCTTGAACCTGTTTCGTCCAAAAGTCGAACCACTGGTCAAGCTGCTTTCGAAAGTGGGTGATGTGATTTAGATGCATCCTCGGTATTGGCTTGCCCTTGTTGATGCTGAACAACTCCCTGATACTCCTGAGAATACTGACTGACGCAACTTGGCTGAGAAGTCGCCGGTCCTCTTCATTCGCGACTGGACAGTGGAGAAAGTTGATCACGCTCTGTGTTGCAGCATCTTCTTGCACGATTGATGGTCGGCCATACAAGGTTGCTAGTTGTTGGTCGCAGACATAGAGAATGTACCATATCCTCGCGCAGTCAGCGTCTTCGGCACTTGAATCCTCGATGGCTCTGTCGTAGCTATTGTGAAAATCAAATTCAGCAGCTCGACGGATCGCATGCCCAGAAAGCATCCACGATACATCACTCAGCCAGTAGGAACCAATACAGAGAGCTCGCAGGTAGTCACGGTCTAGTCGTCTCTCAAAGATTGTCATCTCTATGAGCCTTCGAAACTCGGAGCTGCAGATGGGATACAGGGAGTCGGCTGTTGAGTCGTGCAGAGAAGCAACTGTGAGAATGGCTACAAGTAAGAACTGGCTTTTTTGTCTTAGCTCTTGTAATGACTCGTAGGGGCAGCCGATGAGGTAGATGTATGGATTTAGGCGTTTCCGGTAGAAGCTGAATAGTCTTTCTGCATCAGCCAAAGAGATGGAGCGTCTCGTGATGAAATCGTCTATGCCTTGGCTGTGTTGTGAGTCGACATCGTCGGGAGATCGAAGAGCTCGTAGTTTTGTGAGAGCATAGAGAGAGTGGATGGGCACATAAGGGAGGCCCTCATCTTCCGGCATTAGCTTGGGCGAGTTATCGCGGGATGGAACGTGATGACCCTTGTTGGAGGGTATTGAGTGACCGGGAGAGTCCTCTTTAGGGAGTTCCGCACCAGCGGATGAGCGGAGAGCTGGTAATTCGAGGTCAAGTTTTCCGGCGACTTGCTTGAGAAAGCCATGCATCTGTTCAAGATCTTGTAGCACATCCTGAGAGAACCTAAATTATTGTTAAACAGCGTCAAGACTCAATTGGAGATGAATAACGCACTGAGACTTCTCATCCAGGATGGTCTGAAGACTCTTGCCCAGGACACAACTCAAGTTCTTTTCCGCGCAACGTCGACATGGCGGGCCACTCTCGTCAATCAAGCATTTTATCTAGCACGCGTTAGTCAACTTTACCCGTCACTATAGCCCAATGAGCCCTCACCTTGTGTCTCCGGCAAGCCGTGCAGGCCTTGACCTTTCTCGAGATCTGCGGAGGAAACTGCTGCTCAGCTCCGGCGGTTCCGTTGTCAGTCTCTGACCAAGTTCGCTTCGACATGACGGCTTCAATTGCAAGACCCGCCTTCTTCACTAGCTTTTGTGGAAAGGGATGTTTAGATATCACAACAGCCTGGTTGGCGGAGAAGTCGAAAGTCGGGGGGGCAAATTAACAAGCGGGGTTTTTCCGCGGCGACCTCCGAATTGAGGTCAGGTTGTCACGGAACTCCCGGCTAACTCACGATGCCTCCACCCTCAGCTCACTCACACCGCAAAAAAAAGCCAGCGGTATCGGTAGCTTCGGATGACTTGTCCCGGCCGTTACATATCATACTGCCGGATGCGGGGCTTCGACTGCGCCGCCGGGATGGTCTTCGGGCTTCCGGGCCGAATCCACTTTGGCCGAAAAACGGAACGGAACGGAACGGCAATCACGGGATAGCATGAACTTGTTAAATTGGTCTTATTCCAGGGGCTTGCGCCTGTAAAGCTCTATTTGGGGTTTGGCTGTAAATCCTTGGGCTTGTCCGGGTCATATCCTACCAGGCAATTGACCGTCTCGTTGCCCTCTCCGCTATCATTAATCTCCTTGCCTACAGGACCACGCCAATGTCCAGTCAGCTTAATGTAGCCATCAAGAGCATTGTTCAGCGTATGCCCGATCTCAAGTGCCTCAGCTGCACGAGTGTGCGAATAAAAGGTCAGTAGACTCTGTGCTGCTTCCCGCTCGCCCTGCTTGATCATGGTCAAGGCTGTCTTTTCCACCCAGCCATGGACTTGAACCCTAGACGCGGTCTCAAAGTCCTTGAGAACGTCTGTCACGATTGGGTGGTATCGGTTCGGGTCTGAGCACATGTAATATAGCACCCGCTTAAACACTCGGCCAGCAAACTCGGAGGCTTCCTGGAGTTGATAGTCTGGGTTCAGGAAGCTGCTCGAGGCACCGGTGGTCAAGTATCGGTGTTCGCCATACTCTGGGGGAATTGACTGAACGCCAAGCCACCAGGGGACAAAGGGCGCCGACACAGAACCAGTCGGGGCATTCCAAATCCGCAGCATGTCGCGATCGATGCCGGCATGAAGGCTGACAACCTGACCATAGCCAGCCTCGTCGTCGGCGATCCGAGGATCTCGAACCCTCTCCATCATCTTTTCCTCTGTCACAGGCACCATCTTGAGGGTAGCATTCTCCAGCGCAGCCTGCGACATAAATTTGTATCCTCCGTCGCGGGCCTTGTACCGAGGATCTTGAGGCCCGTAGACGTTGAAGATGTTGAATGGCTTGCTTGAGCTCTCGTTCCACCACCCTTGCTCAACAGCAAACGACACAATATTGTCAGAGCCCATAAAGTCGGGATCACGGGCGAAATTGACGGGAAAGTCCTCGATGTATCCCGGGTAGAGAACCTTGACATCATTGGGTCCCAGTCGTTGCGCTGCCCAGAGCTTCTTGCCGCCAGCCATCTCCCAAACGACCCAACCTTCGTCCTTGTCGGCAATGAGATGAGAGTTACCGCCGTAAGTCGATTCGCCATACTTTTTGATCAGATCCCCAATAATTTCGACGCCTTCACGGGCAGTCCTGGCCCTCTCCATGACAATGCGGGCCAAGTCGCTGTACTGCAAGCCGTGTTGAGGATTCGGCGTCATTTCGAGGAGCTCCTCACGATTGTCCGCCCAAACATCACGAACAGTAACTCCCTTTTCGTTTAGACCTCCATTCGTCAATGGTGCTGGAAACCCCTCATAGTCCGAGTATTCCATGCTCATGTATCGTAAGGTATGGTTCACTTGGGGGATCTGAATGAGTTCTCCGGGAAAGGTAGCATCCTTGGTGACACCGACGCTGATGGTCGCGTTTGGTGGATGATCGCGGGCTGGGAAGAGCTGAAGCCAATGGCTAGAGACCTCTTCTCCAGTGCCTCCGACAATAACGCTGCCATCCTTGGTGAGGTTCTTGCCGACGTAGAAGGCATAGCTGGCTGAGGCTGGACAGGCCAGCGACAGAGTCGCCGCCAGAACAATGTAGTTGAACATGATCCTTAAACCTCAACCTCCATAAATATGAAGGAAAAGTTGCAAAAAGTCGGGGAGCCAAGCCTGACGAAAACAGCGCAAAGAAGCAGGCCTCACCATGTTATAGCCTCAGTTTCCGCACGTGACTGTCGCTCAATTACTCAGTAAGGTAGCATGAGGCCGAAATTGCAGAGTCAAAAGTCTCCCCACAAGCGGGGAAGAGACGGTAGGCTGTTTCCAAGGCTAGCCTAGTGATGGCTAGGAACGGGAACTATACGATGATAAGAGCTTGAAAGGTCGGTCTGGGAGTGGGCTCCAGTTTGGCAGTTCGTCTTGGCGGAGGCCTAGGGTAGTATGGATGGATGAGCTATGGAGAAGTTGTCGGGGAACCTTGAGAGATACGAGTCAGTTAAACTCAGTTAGTAAAGCGTCAGCTAGCTCGAAGGATTTCTAGCAATGAGAGGGACTGTTTTCATGAGAATAAATGCAGGGTTATGGTGCTAGGTTAACTTGACCATGCATGGTAGTGGGAGTCGTACCGGTTGATTACTCCAGAACCACTCAGAAACACTCAGCTTCTGGACACACCGAAGCCAGTTCCCATACCGCCTCATCCACAACCCGAAGCCTCTACTGGACACTTGAAAAGAGACTCTGATGTACAAAGGAGTCAAGCCAGGTCAAGTCAATCGCTCGTGCCTCGAGGAAACGCTTGCAGTATAAAGGTCAATAAATCGCTCGCCTTCAACAACAACTCAAGGTGAGATGGCCGAGCGGTCTAAGGCGCTGTGTTCAGGTTCCACAAGAACTAGCAACGATTCGCAGTCTAGAAATAGGCGTGGGTTCGAATCCCACTCTCATCATCAATTTTTGACGTTTGCTCAAGCATTCTTCTTTTTGCTTTTTGCTGTGGTGAAATTGTTGCTTCGCTCCTTTGAATGGTGGCTGGACGGCAGCACACGTGATCAAGTTCAAGGGTGTTGTTGTGCGTGAATAGATGGACATAGAATAACAGCCGATAACAAAGCCGAACAAGCGAATCGCCCATTGATATCACATCTCATTACCGAAGGAACGGCCGGTCGACCTGTGATGTCATGTTGTGCCGTGTTCCGGAGACGGAGCGGCTCGCCGTGGTCGGTGCCGATAACAACGAGATTTGCCATCCCGGATTGGGGCGACGATCTTGGTTGATGGTCTTGCACCCCAGGTTGCGACGGAGGACCTCAGCGCATTGCTTTTGAGATCAACGACGGCCTATCTTGGGAGAAGGCATACGCTCAACTTACAAGAGACACAAATCAAATGCTTTTCTTAATTTTCATACAAAAAACAACTCGTATCAGTAAAGAAAACCCCCGAAGGTCAAAGCGGCCCGATGACGGCAAAAGCGCCGTGTCGACGGCCGTGAACCAAGGTTTCCGATCGGCTGCCGCGGAACGACGTCATCAAGTCTCGCAACATAAAAGCAGCCAAACGCGACTTTTTCAACGCAGTAGCATGAGCCTCAAAATAAACGACATTCAAAATGGCATCCAAGCAATCTGAAGTGCCCAATTTCACACCTAGTGACTATGTCAAGTTCTTTGGTGCCGGCGCCCTCGCGGCGACGTCTACGCATGGTGTAAGTGCTTCCTTCACATGTCGCATCGCTTTGAGCTAACAGTCAAAGGCCGCGACGCCAATTGATGTCGTCAAGACGAGGATTCAGGTCGATGATGCCTTGAAGGGTTACAACATGCTTAAGGCCGGTCGTACTATTGTCGCTAAGGAGGGCGCATCAGCGCTTCTCACGGGTTTTGGTCCGACGGCTGTTGGTTACTTGGTGCAAGGCGGCGCCAAGTTTGCCGGCTACGAGTTCTTCAAGAAGAAGTACATCACCCTCGTCGGGGGACCCGAGAAGGCCATCGACCGTCGAACAGGCATCTACCTCGCTGCCAGTGCATCCGCCGAGTTCTTTGCCGATATCCTCCTCTGTCCACTCGAGGCTACGCGTATCCGTCTCGTCTCTCAGAAAGGCTACGCCAATGGATTGGTGTCGGGCTTTGGGAGGATGGCACGTGAGGAAGGCTTCAAGGGGTTCTACTCTGGCTTTGTTCCCCTCCTGTTCAAGCAGGTTCCCTTTGCCGTTGGTCAATTCTCGGTCCACGAAGCAGTCAACGAGATCATCTATCGCGCCATGGGCCCCGAGCGCAAGGAAAAGCTCACACAGCTCGAGTCAACAGCAGTAGAGCTCACCTCGGGAGTCACGGCGGGTGCCGCAGCGGCCGTGCTCTCCCACCCTGCCGACACGCTCCTGTCGGCCATCAACAAGGGCGCCGGCGATCCGAAGCAGGGCGCGACGAGCCGCATGTTCCAACTGGCGAAGGAATTTGGACCCAAACGGCTCCTGCTGTCAGGCCTGGGACCTCGTGTGGTGATGACATGTGGTCTTGTGGGAGGGCAGTTTGTGATTTACGCGCAGTGCAAGGCGTTGACAGGGGCTCCTCCAAGCATTGAGATTCACAAGGAGGCATCGCTGTGAGAGGGGGAATTGATGATTCACGCACGTGTTTGAGAAAGGCGTTGGGGCGCTAGGACAAGATCATAGAGGTAATAGGCATTTGTATTGTAGAAAAGATTTGTTAGAATAGACAGACTCGATGCTATTGATGCAAGAAATGCCCGACGTGAGCTGTCACTCGGATGGTTTATCAATTACAGGGGTAATCTCGTTGCAACCTACCCAAAACGATGCTCATTCCCCGACATGCCCTGGCTCGGGGCCGTGCCGCCTATTGAGCCGTCTATTGATCTACCGTCTCGACCGTAACGCGCCATGCAATCTTGAGCACGGGTCGAGACCTGGCCGCTGGGCCTATCCCCAAGCCGGGCTGGACAAGATCCATCAGGAGTGGCGTCTCAGATGGCGGAGCTGTGGCGTCGTTGAATAAGAGATGCTGTTGGTGGGGGCCATCATGAAGTTTTGAGCCAGCCGGTAGATGGTTACGCGTAACCGAGGGGGACACATTGCGATGTGTCAAGGAAATAAACAGAGGTAAAAGAAAAGGAGAATGGAATATGCCATTCCAGGCAGAAGAATTATTGTCAGCATTCACTGGCTGACGATCCTGTTCATCTTTGTCTGAGAAGAACTTGTCTACTTCGGCGATACTTTGTAGTCAGCATTTCATGCAACCAAAAGGCGCCAGCTGGCCTCGCTCCCAGATTTAGATTGTGGCGCAGTCGGGGGTGTTATTGTGGCATTGCCTGCCCAAACAGTGGAAGGTGGCCGCGTGCCTCGTGCTCTTCCCTGTAGGCACCCGTAACTAAGGGCCCCCGGCCGTGGTCCCCTATTCCAGGTTCCAGCCGCAATTTGGTACCTGCCTTGTACATGGTAGCCTTCCGCTCTCAGCTGGAGGCCACGACATCACCAGCGACGCAAAACAGCTCCCGAGTTTGGGCTTCTCTTTCTCTCCATCCCCGACCCTGGAGCCTGCGCTCATCACCGCGTCGTTTTTTGGCCGATTACTAGGTACGATGATCTCCTATTCGCTTAGAATCCGCAGTGCGACCTTTGTCGAGAATCCGCTGGTTGTACCAGCCTGTTCTGTCGGCCTGCGCGGCGTGGCAATATCCGACCCGTCAGCTTTCTGTCGAATGCAAACCTTCGCGACGTCTTGACCCTTCAGCGCTGACACTGTCGCCCTCTACAGTTCTCGATTCTTTGTTTATCGCCCGTTTCAAGATTCTCTGGATGTGTTAGACTCGCTCGATTCCGTTCCCTCGCGTCGTCTTTGCGCTGCAAAGACTCCCTCCCTTCCTTCAACATGAAGATTGCTTCGTTCCTTAGCATCGCCGGCTTGACCGCGCTGGCCCACGGTTCCAAGATCGCCCGAGACTACGCAAATAATGACTACTACGTCCTGCATCTCGACAGCTCGACAGCGCCCGACCAGATTGCCAACCGCCTCGGACTCACCCACGAGGGTCAGCTCGGTGCACTCGATGACCACCACGTATTCCGCGCCCCCAAAGTCGAACACGATATAGTAAAGAGAGAAATTACTGAGCGTAGAAGGAGGAAACGAGACATTGGCGGCTCAGACCCCCTCGATGGTATTCTCCTGTCAAAGAAGCAACTTGCGCGCAAGCATCTTGAGAAGCGAATCATCCCTCCGCGCCCGAGAGATTTGCCTGTCGCCAGCCGAGGCAATGGCCATACGACAATCGATGTTGCGGCTCGAGACCAAGCTGCTGAATACCAGGCCACGCTCATGAAGAAGCTGGAGATTGCCGACCCAATCTTTACAGAACAATGGCATCTTTTCAACCCCGTCCAGCTGGGACACGATGTCAATGTGACTGGCCTCTGGTTGGATGGAATTACAGGACAAAACGTTACCGTGGCGGTTGTTGACGATGGTCTGGATATGAACAGCGATGATCTTAAGCCCAACTACTTCGCGGCCGGTTCTTGGGACTTTAACGATAACGATCCTATCCCCGCCCCCGAACTGGATGACGACCGACACGGAACTCGCTGCGCCGGCGAGGTTGCTGCTGCTCGTAACGATGTCTGCGGTGTTGGTGTTGCCTACGACTCCAAGGTTGCTGGCCTCCGAATTCTCAGCAAGCTTATTAGCGATGCCGATGAGGCCGAGGCGCTCATGTACAAGTACGACGACAACCATATTTACTCGTGCTCTTGGGGCCCCTCCGATGATGGCCAGACCATGGAGGCTCCTGATGTGGTGATCCGGAGGGCGATGCTCAAGGCGATCCAGGAGGGCCGCGGTGGTCTTGGTTCTATCTACGTCTTTGCCAGCGGTAACGGTGCCGGTGCTGGAGACAACTGCAACTTTGACGGATACACCAATTCTATTTACAGTATCACCGTGGGAGCTGTTGACCGCACTGGACAGCACCCCTACTACTCGGAAGAGTGCTCAGCTCAGCTGGTAGTCACTTATAGTAGTGGCAGCGGCGATGCCATCGTAAGTATTTCGGATGACGTGAACGGACTTCGCTAACAGGAGCAGCACACAACCGATGTCGGAAAGAACAACTGCTACAAGGCCCATGGTGGCACATCTGCTGCGGCTCCTCTTGCAGCTGGCATCTTTGCTCTGGTGCTTCAGGTCCGTCCCGACCTGACTTGGAGAGACCTGCAGTACCTTGCCATGGACACGGCTTTGCCCATTGAGGGAGACGAAGCCAACCAGCAGGATACGGCGATTGGAAAGAAGTTCAGCCACACGTTTGGATACGGCAAGATTGACTCGTGGGCCCTGGTTGAGAAGGCGAAGGACTGGGAGTTGGTCAAGCCTCAGACCTGGTACTTCTCTCCTTGGATTCACGTCAAGAAGCCTATCCCCGAGGGCCGAGACGGTCTGAGCGTCACCTTTGAGGTCACCAAGGATATGCTCAAGGATGCCAATGTCGCTCGCCTGGAGCATGTCACCGTCACCATGAACGTCGAGCACCAACGACGTGGCGATCTCAGCGTCGATCTCATCAGCCCCGAGAACGTGGTGAGCCACCTTGCAGTGTCGCGAGAGCGGGACGCCAAGGCCGAGGGCTATGTCGACTGGACCTTTATGAGTGTGGTGCACTGGTAAGTCTGTTGCGCGCCGCGCTGTGGATCTACGCTAATATTGAACAGGGGTGAGTCTGGTGTTGGAAAGTGGACCATCATTGTTCGCGATACCGAGAAGAACCAGTTCAAGGGCAAGTTTATCGACTGGCGCTTGAAGCTGTGGGGTGAGGCCATCGAGGCCGACAAGGCGACCAAGCTGCCCATGCCCGATGTTCACGATGACGATGATCACGACAAGATTGCCGAGACCACAACTCTGCCTGCTTCTACAACTTCGGTGGCTGAGGCCACTAAGGGGACCTTGGTGGAAAAGCCTACCGGCCATCCTGAGCGACCTACAAACCCAGCTAACCCTAGCACCACGGAAGCAGCAAGTCCCTCTGGCACCGAAGAGGCGGCCCAGGAATCTACATCGGCCTCGTCATCCTGGGTCTCGTGGCTCCCAAGCTTTGGTGCCTCCAAGAAGGCCCAGATCTGGATCTACGGAGCCATTGGTCTGATTTCAGCCTTCTGCATCGGTCTCGGTGTCTACTTCTGGATTGCCCGTCGCCGTCGTCTACGCAACAGTTCCCGTAACAACTATGAATTCGAGCTCCTTGACGACGAAGAAGCCGAGGGCCTGAACTCTGGCGAGAAGGCTGCTGGTGCCAAGGCGCGCAGGACCCGGGGTGGAGAGCTCTATGATGCTTTCGCCGAGGGCAGCGACGACGAGCAGTTTGAGGATTACCGAGACAACCGAGACCAGTCATCCGACCGATTGGCGGCTGATGACACGGAGCATTACGCTGTTGGGGATGACAGTGACGACAGCGAGGACGAAAAGGCCGAGACAAGACCTCTGGGAGGCGGACGATGAGGTGCATCAAAATCAGTACAGGCGGACATTGGATCGTGAGCCTTGGCACGACAGTGCGCGTGCACATCTTGCATGGGACGAATGGAGTTGATGACTCTTTGTTTATGTTGGTACAAGTCGTATAATCAAATAGATGTTGGATTGGCGTTTTTGGTCTTGGTCCATTCTTGTTACTTAGCTACCTACTCAAATACGATACATCTATACTACGAATGTGAGAGAATTCACCTGTATTTGGTACGCAGGGCCATGGCAAGCCCTGCTTACGTTGCCGTGTCCGGCATCTCAATTCAACCCGTCTCGGCCGTTTGACCAAATCTGATATTGAGTGATAGTAGTAATACAATAATGATCCGGGGTCTTCTTAGGATATCACTTCTACGCTTTTGTGTAAACTATTCTATTATATTTAACTATCATCGATCTTCTGGCTCAGTTAACCCATCGAGGGCCGGGCTTCAACTATAATAAAGAACACATTGTCAACTCATTATAGTAGCTTTACTATCATCTTCTAAGAGATTTCTATCTTTTTATTGCTCCAAACACTTGGGATACCTCGCGATGCAAGAAGAAGCAACCATGGGGCCCCAACTGTAACGAGAGTGTACAAGTCTTGTTCCTTTTTGTCTCATCTGTCAATCGTAAGCATGCCAGCAACGAAATGAGTCTCTCGAAACTTAAGTTTGTCAACACGCGGCTCAGCATCGTTGAAGCTTCCTTCGAAGAATTACAAGACGTCCGTAGGCATAATTACTGACCGAGACATACATCTGGGCGTGTCATTTGACTACTTTAAGTTAAATACCTGGGGAGGTTGACCCTCTGACGCTGTGACTAGTTCCCCATCCATGATGCCATGTACATAGCAAGGCCCAACAACGAGAAACTTGTTTGCATCTGCTTGACACTGTCTCAGTAGGAAAGGTAAGGAAGAACCAAAAAGCACGACGACTACGTCCCCTTCCTTCATTGGCTCAGGACCAATGCCCATAAAGCCACTGGAGGTTATGAAAAACCGCCGAGAAATGCAAGCTCTCAACAGGCAAACCTGAAAAGGTAGCTTAGGGGACATCAGATAACTGAGTTCCTGAAAAGCATGCCATGTCTTGTTGAGAAACGAAGTAGACTGGGAAAATTGATGTGCAGACGTTTCGAGCCACGCCTTTGCCGAGTTCATGACTTCGCTGGATGCTTCGGCCCTCTCGTCACCGTCTTTCCAGTTACCGCAGAGGGTGCAGACAAATGCCTCCAGCACGGCATCGGGTGATTGATAGGGCCGTTGCAACACCCCAGTCTCTCCTGGCGGCTTCTTTTGGAAGGATTCTACGAGGTTCCAGGCTGATGTGACAAACTCGATATCCTCGCTTCGAGGTGGGTAATGGCAATGCATAGCAAGGTTGCTGTTGATGTTTGCAGCTGTCTGCGCTCCGAGTTGTAGCCCCGTGTTCAGGGCTTGTACACGCTCGAAGGCGTACCCCGAGACCATAAGTTTGTTGTCGTCGTGTGGATGATAACGAATGTCCATCAGCTTGCCGAGGTCCGCATTGAAAAGAACCCGAGGCAGCCGCTCCGACTTTAGGGGCTCCGTCCAGAGAGGAACCCACGAGGGACAATCCTGCATTGACTGGCCGTCGCTTAGCTTCACCATGTGGAGGGGATCAAGTTTGCCATGACTTCGGATAATAAACCATGTCGCATCTCGAAAGACTTGAGCTGTTGGTTTATTGTAGTCGATAGTGACAAACCTCGACAAATTAACATGGTTAGGGCCTGGGTTGACAACCTCGCTGGCCATGCCCAAGACGGCAAAGACATGGTCTGCGGGGTTCGTGGCTTTGCGCTGACGTGAATCGTTGAGGAGAGGAAGGAGACCATTAGTACGGCTCGGTAGTTGACGTATGAGGCTGAGATATCGAATAGCGAGAAGGGGTAGTCCGTTCCAGAGATCCTCTGGACCATGTAATTTCAGAAAGTGTGATGTTGACAGACTCGATTCACCCAATATGTCAATGGCTCGTGCAAAGGGTTCCCACTGCATCTCCCAGTCACCCATCATGACCTTGGCCTCTTGAGCCATGACAACTTCTTGCGCAATCCAAACACGGTGAAACCATGGCTGCTCAAGGAACCCGGTCAGCATGGCCCATTCAGGGGCATGAGACTCTGGGAAGCCGACCAAGCCAGGTGTACGCTGCTCAGTCTCGACTGTGGCTCCTGGTACGGAAGTAGAACTGTCGTCCTCGTGGATTCGTCTTCCGTTCCGCAGTGCTTGAGCTAGAAAGCTCAATACTACGGGCATGTGGCCGAGCTCAGTCAAACGGATACGGCCGAAGGCGGCATCGAGCTTGCGAGTCTTCACATCAGGGAAGACTCTTGGCACACCCTCCGCGTCAACAAGCGTTGTACCGAGCCATATACGCACAACCTTGGCTGTCTTGTAGATATCGCGCATGCCTTTGACCTGTTCCGCGCGCTCTTTCAAGTCTGCCTGGTTGATGCAAAGCGCATCAATCTATACAAACCCAGCCTTTCGATCTGCGTCTGCCCTGGCCCTGCGAAACACGATAACTTCTGTTTCGTTGCGATTGTGGGCAAAGGTTTTCCATGGATGTTTACTGGAATGAAGCAGATGGTTCGTGTCTATGATATCTACGCCATGCTGGGCAGGATTTCCTGAAGCAGGGAACGACCGGAGAGCGCGAAGGGCCGAGTCGAGATTCGCAGTGACAGTGATGGACGAACCATTACACAAGATAGGGTCAGGGCTTATATCTTTTCCCCAGACATACGAGAGGGCGTCGTAGCTCGGCGCCGTGTTTCGGTCCGGAACCACTGTGAGTTGAACCGAGAGGGGATCTGTTGGCCAGCCGGGCTCTATTCGGAGGAGACGTATCGAGGTTGCCGGGTTCGGCAGGTTCTGGTAAATTTGAGAGCTCATGCTGTGTCGTTGTCTTGGACTCAACGACAGTCATGTTGATAAGAAAGAAAGCAGAGTTAAAGGCGAGAAAATTTGCTTTTTTGCTGTTCTCTTGCCGCCAGCCTGACTTCTAAAAATACGCAACCGGCCGTGTGAGGCGACCCAAGCTGAAAGTCTGCCAAGCCACCAGGTAGGTATGGACAGGTATAATACAGGGCCTGCCCACCTCTTTTTTGTAGCCTGCTAAGCACGCCGCGCATATTCTCATCAGAGCCATAGGTCTTTCTTTCAAGCAATCTGTACGTTTATTTGGTGACGAGGTCAGGTCATTGAACTTTTGCAAGTTAAACGTACCCGCGCGCCAGTCATATTGACTAATTGCAAGCTATAGATGTTTACGCACAATGGTCAGCTCCTCAAAGACATAAACCCTGGGGCGCGTACTAACTGCAACATTGATTAGGTGGCTTCTCATCACACTGATAGCCGAGATTGTGACGGTCATTCTGGTATTAGCAGGCGTGAGCCACTTGCCTGAGAAAACCTCCATGCGTCCACTACGTTATGGGCTTCTGAGCACGTATGTCGTCGGTGTTATTCTTCCTCTCGCTATTTGCACTAACCTTGAATTGCAAGCCTATCCCTCTTCGCCATCATCGGTTTGCAATTCTGGTATGCTGATGCCGCTCGTGCCGGCGTATATCAATGGATAGGGGGCGAAACCTTGTTCAACGTTATTTTCTGGGCTGCCGTGGCTATCGTACATTGGTTCGCGTTCGCCGCTGGTCTGTCTTATATGATGTCTGGGGCTTGCCTTACTGCCGCCGTGGCCTGCTATATGGTGGCATATCTGCTATGTCATGCCCGGTGCAGGACAGTGCTCGCTGGTGGCACTGGCGTGGAGTATATGATGCTGGTGTTGCCTGCGCATAACTTGAAGGGAAAGATGCTTGGCCGTGGGTGAGATGTACATAGTGAAAGTCGCGAGCTTTAGGGTTGTGTATGGCTGGTTAGGCCGTAATTATGTGTTGGTTACATAGATAAACAGAGCACCCCAGTTGGGGTGTATGGTTCCAGACACTCCCCAGCCTTCACTCCTCCTCAGCTTTACGTTGAGTTAATTGATCCCTGTCTTATTCCTCATGCCTAATGCTAAATAATATTAAAGAATTTTAGCTCTGCCAATTATTCTTTCTGGTGCTCACATAGCCTAGGTTGATGTCTGGTGATGCGTATGAGGTGTGAGCCTTGCCGCCAGTGGAAAATGCTATCTCAGTGTTGGACTGTCAAGGCTGAACAAGGCCATGCGTCCTAGCCCCGCAACACAACGAAGTACTTTCTCCGAGGAGTTCCAAGGACGGCGCATCTGAGGATTCACCTCCGCTCTCATACGGATGGCGGCGGGGGAGGCTGATAAGCTAGGTAGGGCTTGGATATGCGGTGTACCACTAATTGAGGCATGTAGTCTGGGATTCGGGCTCTGAGCCTCAAATGACATGTAATATTTGTCATTAGACATGTGTTGCGCCAAGTGTTTGGTTTGTATAGCGGTGGCCACAAGGTTCGTAGAGTGTAGTAAGACGGATGCTCTGGCATCTTGCCGTTCAGAAGGGGCTGGCTTGGCTATGGTGGAGGTAAATGAGCTTCCATGCCCCCAGCGACCGTGGCCTGAGACAGCCCATGAACTAAGCCACCAACACAATATCCATCACATACCTATGTTGACTCGAAGAGGAGCTAGTAGGCTCGACCTATCCCTTGACCTTTAGGTGGCGCGCCGCCAACAAGGCTCCAACCTGCGCCATAGCGCCATCGCGTGATTTCGGCCATGAGCTCCCAGATTGGGCGTTCAAGGCGTTCTGTAGGGCTTGAAGCAGGAGGAGAGGAGTTTGGGGTATAAAGATGTGAGTCAACAGGCACCAAAGATACCGACCAAAAAGCAGACGCAAAATGAGATTCTCAGACACGCTCCACTTCAACAACCTCGAGTACTCGAATAAGCTCGAAGGACTCGTTGCATGCCATCGAATCAATGAAGTCCGAGAGCGCGAGGTGCTCAAGAACCGTCAAATATACGGCTACTCCACAAAGATCGGGATGGGCGCCATCCTCTGGCTTCCTACCGCGGGATTGTCGACCATCACATCCCTTGTTGGCTTCCGCCAGCTCTGGGTCGCCTGCGCAAAACTCGACGTGATCAATAGCATCATAAAAAAGTACGGCATCACACCACATCAATGCGGCTTCCGCGATCGTGTTGTTCCCATTGTTACCAACGTGCTGACGGCTGGTATTGGCTGCGGCATGTCATACCTGCTCAGCGATGTTGCAGCCATGGGCGTCGAGGGGGCATCGGCGCAAGGTGTAACGTTCGATCCGCCCACCAGTGTCGGGGAGGTGGCGAGCTCGGCTGCAGCGAGTCCCGGTTCATTCGTTGATGGCTTCTTCCACGGCGTTGAAGCTCAAGTCGATTCAGTTTCCGCGGCGCTCGACCCCGGTAATACTGCTGCCAATGTGACCCAGGCGACCATGGAAAATGCCGTCCCTCTGTCAGTGGGCGCCGAGTTCATGGATGGCGGGAATGTCGGATTCTCAGCAGCCGCGGTTGTGGAGCGGTTCCTCGTGCAGCAAGCCGTGGCAAGCTCCCTTGAGCACATGGCTGACCAGAGTGCGCGCAATAAGCTCTACAGGAGAATCGCCGAAGAGGATCAGGTTGCTCAAATACATCCCTCCGAGGAGATGTATGAGTGGCAGCAAGACCTAGAAGAGGTTCACGATGCCCTTCATTTGCAATATGCCGAGTTGATCACGGCACACTCAGAGTTGCTGAATAGGAATAGGGGCAAGAACGAAAAACAGCATCTTGTTATTCAATCCAAACAGATGCGAGATGAGGTAGTGTCTTTAGACGCAAGGGCAGGAGACAACCGTTCGAGCGCTGAAGAGTGCCAGAAAGCTCGGTTTGTGAGCGCGTGGGTTTCTTGCCTGAAGATGTGGGAAGAGACGATGAAGGAACAGGCTGGTTTGCAGACGGAGTGGCAGAGAGTTATTGAAAGATGGAAACGGGGTTAAGTACTTATTGACTTGCTATTAAACATATAAGAAAGTAATATAAATACAACACATGGCCTGTTAGTTCAAGCGTCTCTTAAAGGGTTACAAGCTCTAACTGGGGCATTTATTCTCTCCACTCAAACGAGTCTGTACAGGCTAAGAATGGACGCTCACGCATAATCTTCTAATTTGACATGGCCCAGGATGCCCTCAAAGTCTCCTCCGCCAATCACGTTCAACGGAGCTTCGACTGCAATCTTGTCCCACACGTATCGCCTACCACGGATGCCAATCTTGGTGAGGAACTCCATTGGCTCAAGGTCATCAACAGTGAGGAAGGTCCTAGGTCCTTTGCCTATCAACTTGGCATTCGTCCACTTATTTAGGGGAAAGGTGTAGTTCAGGGTGTAAGCCGAGTCGTCTGCCACGAGGGTTATGTTGGGGGTGCTTCCGTGTCCGGCCCAGAGCGAGCTGTCGGGTCCTGTGAAAATTGGCCCAGTCTTTTTGGAGGTTGGGTTGATGGAGAATGAAAAGGTGTAGTCTCGTCCCTTGGACGACAGAGGGGTTGTCACCTTGCAAGAGCGTGAAAGACGGACACCTCTCTGAGTGCTTTTGCAGGATGATTTGGCATCATAGCCGTTGCCCGACTTGTCCTTGACTATACCCTGACGAGAGTTTTTGGTAAAGTCGTATTCTAGAATCGTGGAACCCCTGGACGGAATCCGGCGATCTAGATTCTGGTCAGGAACGAAAGGATGAAGGGCATCAAAGAGTGACGGATATTCTTCCTTAGTCAACTTGCCACCCCATTGCTTGTCAGCAAGAGCCGGAAGTCCATCCCGCCAACTGTAATATGTCTCGAAGATGGTAGTCGAGTTGGGACCCCAATCAGTCCACAAAGGAGCGATATGACCTTCGATCCTCGGATCATCGCGCGCTGTATTCTCCGTCTCGTTGGTAGGATCAAAAATGTTTGGCGCAAAAGTACTCCCATCAGGAGACCCGTGAAAGATGAAGGTCTGGTTCAAGGCCTGAGGATAGCCGCTTGACCACTTCGACACAACGTACAGGTCATCTCCCGAGTTTAGGACGTTGTAGTCGTTGGCGAGCCAGTCTGTGACGGCGTGCGCTTCAAAGTTGGCCCAGTGCTGGATCGAGACTGACTTGTCCACGTGGCTGCCTGAAGATGGAGGAAAGGTTCCCCAGATGCGGATTTTCTTTCCGGATTCCTGAGTGATGAAATGGTCCAGTTCGTTTACGAACCGCTCATACTCGGCTGTTAGAGCACTGGATACAGAATTAGTGACCTGCTCAGGAGGCTGAAGGCTCTCTGCTTACTTTTCGTCGAGGCTGCTGTCCCTGTATTCGTCTGCACCGATGGAGACGGTCTTGCTGTGGAACCACGGTAAAAACACCTTCCACACCGTCTTGACAGCCGGGATGGTTTCCGGATGGGTGATGTTGAGCAGCGTGTAGTCAGAAGACATGCCAATCTGAGGTTTCCACTGCGAAAAGACTAAAGCATGGCCAGGGGCCTCGATCTCGGGCAGGATAGTGACTCCACGGGCAGCACACTTGGACTGGATATCGTCAAACACCTGGCGAGTATAAGACTCCTCTGGCCTCTTGTTTAAACCTTTGACTCGCGGGTCGTCAGAGTACAGCCGGAAGGTGGCGTATAGCCTCATCTGTTCTTCAAAGTCAAAGAGTTCTGGGTTGTTCCAGAGGTTATCGCTGAGATGAAGGTGGAGAGTATTTTGTTTGAAGAAGGACATGTATGAGCAGAGCTCCACGATGAAGCTGGGAGGATAGTACTGTCGAGCTGCATCGAGCTAACAGTGTGTCAGTGAGAGGGTTCTAGTTCGTGGGATGTTTATATCACGAGGCTTACCATCATGCCACGAGATCCCCATGCGGGACTATCGTGAATACTCCCAGACAGCAATTTTCCATCTGCAAGTAAAATCTGTTGAAGTATGGTTCGAGTCCCCCACCAAACACCCAGCGGACTGGCACCTTTCACTGTGATGGACTTATCAACATCGATCGAGTAGCCCTCAGAGGTCTCTCGGTCGGCGACATCCAGGTAGTCGCTTGTTTGGCCGAGTGTCAGGAAGATAGTCCCCGGACGAGGCTTGGAACCCACTTTTGTCGACAGCTTGAAGCCCAAAGACGATAAGTCATCGGCAAAGGTTTCAGCAAACTCGGCCAACGAGGGGGGGATCAGCGTCTGCCCATTGTTGTCACGGACATTGGCGTATTTCGCATCGACAATAATGGAAGTGAATGAGGAGAATTCAACCGCCTTGGCATGTTCCCGGGGAGTAAAATTGGCCGTGGGGATACCTGGGAGGATCGAAGCAGCTGACAAAACGACAAAAGTCGAGAGGGTTAGGAGCGAGAGACGCATTTTGAGTTCATCTCGATGCGACTTGAGACTTCCACTGCGAGCTAACGACCAGGTATCGTTGTGGAAAATACCTTGATTTATATCATGTTTGTATGTTGCATCCCCTCATTCCCATCCCGACATGCTCCCGATGGTCATGATGGTCCCCCACTATTTCCCACTTCCCCATGGGACGCCAAGGGGCTTATCTCTAGGTTCCCGGTGACATCGGATTCTCGTGATTGATTCACCTTTCCTCCAAAGGGAGTAGGAGGGGGCTGACAGGGAGCCTGGCGGATAAACCGACAGACGCCAACTAAGTTGCGTCGGATAACCCGAACGGGACTCAACAATGGCAACGTTGCATGGTATGGGGTTGAATATCAGAATCGGACGATGGAAAGCTGTAACGAAAAATCACTCGGTATGTAGACATCTTTAGAGACTACAACCCAGTGCTCACTTCTGGTCCCCCGCTCTGTTAGCCTTTCTGTACTGCTCCTTCGCCCACTCGCTCCTGAATGGGTTGATTTTCCTGAGACTGGGCAACACGCGGGCCGATATGCAGTACCGCATCTTCTCATGCTTCCCGATCTTGATGATCATTCCTGAGTTCATCAATGCATGCGCAATGATGTTTGATGACAACAGGAGCGTGTGGCTCGGGCGGGAATACCCGGGCCGAATTTACGGCTGGGTCGCCTTCACAACAGCGAATGTCATGGCCGAGATTCCTTATGCCCTTGCCGGAGGAGTGCTCTTTTTTCGTCTTGTTCTATTTCATCGTGGGCCTCCCGCTTAGGGAGCCGGCAGGATACACATTCCTCATGATGATGTTTCATCTCTTCTCGACTTCATGGGGACAGTGGATCGTAGCGCTAAGGTAACGTCCCATGGGTGTCCGTAGATACCTGGCCGGAATGACACTGAGACTGACAATTTGCAGCACTGATAAACACATGGCTGCCAACATAATGCCGTTCTTTGTCGTTATGTGCGAGTTTTTCAACGGTGTCCTGCAGCCGAAGGAGCTCATGCCTGCTGTGTGGCGCTACACGATGTATTACATTGGGCCGTTCACCTACTGGATCTCAGGGATTGTGGCAATGATTCTCGGCAGGGTCTCTGTCAGATGCCTTGACTCAGAGTTGATCCGCTTTGAAGCGCCTCCCAACACAACATGCGGCGAGTATGCCAATGACTGGCTTTCGGGCAGTAAAGGGTACTTGGAAAACCCTTCAGCTTTTGGCGATTGTGGCTACTGCCAGTACGCCGCCGGTGAGGACGTAAGTAGCTGCTTCAATCTACCCTTAACTTGCACCAGGACTGACGGCTTGTTAGTATTTAGATTCTATCAGTCTTGACAAGGCTGTTGGTTGGCCTTATCTGGGCATCTTTGCTCTCTTTACGGTTACCAACTATGCCTTGGTATATTTGTTCGTGTATGTTAGATCGGCTAGAGGTTGGCTACCTTGGTAGTAAGGAGGGGCAATATTGTATCATCATCTTGGGGCTGTTTATGAGGCGAGACATAGCTCCAGTGCTGCAAGGAGACGCCTGTAATATTGAACAATTTTCCGTCGAAATTCTCGAGAACAACAGCTATCATACTTGGTGCCTGTACAAGGTGTCGATCACAAGTGGAGTTCAAGTAATTACCTCTCAGCCCCTGCCGCTCTATGTGTTTGCTTGCCACCTGGTAGGTCAGAGTCCCGCGACCTCCGTAATGCCGAAACTGATCGCATACTTTCAGTAATAGAATATTTATTTAGCAGGGGATCGAAGCTAGTTCTAACAAAGAGTATGAGCATCATTTAGGGCAACTGTGCTATGGATGTGTTTCTTTCTCCACAGCATCTCGACGGCATGCTTGCCATTAGTAAACTGGCCGGGCCTACTCGCCAAGATTTCCGCGGGCTCCGTCTACCCCTTAGTCCTCTTCTTCTTACCGCTACTACAGTATCAAGGTCAAATAGGTGCCCCCCCTTTACACAACAGGTCCCACTTTTCCCCATATTCACCGTGCCAATTAACTCATAAGAGGGGCTTCTCACAGGTCCCTCCGGCAGCTGCCGGAGCTCAGCCAATCAGATCATCCATGTGCCGGCCTACTTTGCACGTACACACCGTAGTAGATGTTCATCATGAAACAATGCGTCTTGACCTTGCCCCCAATGTGACGGGATCCGCGGGTTACGCCCGGGCCTTGCGGACTCCGGGCTCATGTGAGCTTTGGCTAACGCTGCTTGCGCTCGAAAGAAGAGATGTAATGGCTAAAAAGGGTTACGTCACTGAAACTTCCTGGCTGCGGAATCTGAGAAGCCCGGATGGCCGACAAAGGTCGCAACGGACGTTGGCTCATCGTACCTGCGGAATGGATAAAGGAAAGACTTGATCTAAGTGTAGTTGACAGACAACAACCACATGCAGCAGCACTTTCATCAATCTAGTTTGGACACAACTGGTTCAGCATTGTCACCTTGCACTTCAAATCACAGCGCCACACAATGGAGAAGACACACATCCTCGATCAAGCGGAGATTGGGTTCTCAGTTAATCGTCCAACTGCCCTCTACACCATCTTTGGGGGTCTCTTCTTGATCGTTTTGCACGCAATCTACCGGTCACTTCTTCCAAGGCCGTTTCCAGGAATTCCTTACAACAAATCTGCCGTCAAGAGTCTTTTCGGCGATGGACCGGAATTGACAAAGTTCTTCCTCGAAACTGGCGAGGTCGGTCTCTGGCTTTCGCGCCAGATCAAGAAGCACAACAGCCCTATTTTCCAGGCCTTCGTCCGACCTTTTAGCAAACCATGGGTTGTCATTGCAGATTTCCAGGAGTCACAAGACATATGCCTCCGCCGAGCCAGGGAATTTGACCGTTCCCCGTACTGGGCTGACATCTTCGCTGGACTGGCGCCTCTCGGACACATCCACTTTCCTTCTAACAGTGTATGGAAGGGACATCGGCGCCTGCTTCAGGATCTCATGCTTCCTGCGTTTCTGAAAAACGTGGCCGCCCCAGCAATTTACTCGAACGCTCTGGATTTGCTCCATCTCTGGCAAAACAAATGTGACATTGCCAACGGGCGGCCGTTTGACGCGGAAAAGGACATCTTCTACGCTGCGCTTGACGCGGTCACCAGCTTCTCTTTCGGCGCATCATTTGACCATAAAGCTACTGCTCCACAGCTAAGGGAGCTCAAAGCCCGGCGGAAGAGCATCACCATGCTTCAAGAGTCGATTACCAGCAGGGATGCGGAGATAAAATTCCCAAAAGCCCACATCGGCGACGAGCTCCAGGCCGTTCTTACCTCCACAGAGGCGGTTGAGGGACAGAACTCGACATTATTCCCTAGGATCAAATGGTGGCGAAGAGAGACGTTCGAACCGGGCCTCCGGAACGCATGTAACATCAAGAGAGAGCTCTGCCGAAAAGAGATCTTCAAAGCCGTCACTCAACTCGAGAAACATGGTGACGATGAGAATTGGGCCCGCTCTGCCATAGATCTCATGGTCCGCCGGGAAAAGTTGACCGCTGCCAAGGAAGGCCGCGAACCCCAGTACTACACCGACCACATGATTGACGAGGTAAGCTTTTGCGAAAATCACCCATGCCATCTCTATTCTCACGCTCCTGTTCAGGTTTTTGTACTCATAGTTGCCGGGCACGATACCACGAGCACGACTATCGTCTGGGGCATCAAATTCCTGGCCGACCACCAAGACGCCCAAAGGAAGCTACGCGCTGCCCTCCAAGTCGCCCATCCCGATGCCTTCGCCGAGAAAAGAAACCCAACTACTGCCGAGATCATGAGGCCCAACGTGTCCCCTTACCTTGACGCAACTATTGAGGAAATAGTTCGCCTCAGCGGCACATCGGACGGCATCCAGAGGGTTGCCACGGTGGACACGGAGATCCTCGGCCACCCCATCCCAAAAGGCACCGAGCTTTGGCTGCTTGGCATGGGACCCAGCATGCTCGAGCCGGCTTTCAAGATAGATGATAAACTACGCAGTGAAAGCTCCCAAAAGGTCGGCGTTGAGGGCCGGGTTCGCGCCTGGGATGAGACTTCCGACATGGCTGCTTTCACGCCCGAACGCTGGATCCAGGATGAGAACGGGAAGCCCACATTCGATGCTCTCTCTGGGCCATCGCTGACCTTTGGCTTGGGTACGCGTGGCTGCTACGGGAGAAAGCTGGCGTATGTGGAGATGCGACTCATCTTCACGCTCATCATTTGGAACTTTGAGCTTTTGCCTTGTCCGCCGGAGCTCTCGGGATATGAGGCGATTACTGGTGTTACCCGAAAGCCGCAGAAAGCCTATGCCCGTCTCCAGAAGGTCATTCTTTAGGATTCGATTCAACCATGAGGATCATGGCCTCCAGTATATCAGAGATTGTTACGCGGGAAGCTGGACAAGGATGAATACAAATTTGATCCCTTCAGCATTTAAGGACAATATGTTCTACAGTTGATGTACCGAATTAACCATCTATCATGTCAGCGCTTTCTTAGTCCCAAAGTCTGTGGCGGCGAAGAAGATCCCGCCGTGAAATAAAGAGAAGGGGACGGCCGAGAGGAACAGTGATTCCTTGCAGCGAGATCTGATAGCCTTGTAGCCCCGTATAGCTAGGTATTTCTCTCGTGGGCAGAAAACCCATTCTCGCACCGAAAGAATGAATTCGTCCACTGTGTTAGCATTATGATATGATGCTATGATGTGTTGACAATGTGTTCTTTATTATAGTTGAAGCCCGGCCCTTGATGGGCTAACTAAGCCAGAAGATCGAATGAATTCGTCAAGATGTCCTAGATACGCATCGTCTCCTTCTAACCAGTAATCCGCCCAAGAAACTCGCCGGCTAATTTGGCGCCCAGCACCGCCTCCTTTTCAAACTGCAACAAGCGGCCCGAGTTGAGGATATCGTGGGGGGCAAGATCCTCGACAGCTAATTCAACACTAGTCCCAGCGCCGCGTAAACCCTCCAGTAACCTCATGATTTCGCCAAATAGCAATTCCTTCCCACCGGCGTGTACCCATATTGGTGATTCACTTCGAAAGGGGCTATATACAGGAGAAATGTATGGATCCATCGCTGATACAGCCCCGTCACCTGTGAGCGTCTCGACGCCCCAGACACCGAAACTGCTGTGAATGTAATCCGAGGAATAGTTTGGGAGCGCCTCAGCATTTTTTGGGTCCTTGGCCAAGGCGATGTCAACCCACGGAGACCACAGCATCACGGCGCGTGGCCACGGCAAGTCGGTCTCGGAGCCAAAGCTAGATACGTAGCGTAGCAGAGCTAGTGCGAGGTTACCACCAGCAGAGTCGCCGCTCAAGACGATCCGGGATGGCGCGATTCCAAGCTCGTGAACCATGTAGGAGTATGAGGAGATGGCGTCTTGGAGAGCGGCGGGGAACCGGCCCCCTGGGTTGTTAGATAACCTGTACTGTGGGGTAAAGATGTGCGTGCATGGCGTATTTTGAAGCAGTGTTTGAGAAAGGAATCCCATGTCGTCGTCCCGGCCGTCGCCCGCTACATACGCACCGCCGTGAAAGTGGAGGGCCACGAGTTGATCCTGCTGTGCCCTCGGCAGTGCGGGTATGGGAGCCGGAGACCAGGTCCCGCCGATCTTTCCTGGTTGGATGGCGACTCCGTCAGTTGGGCCTTTGAACCGCGCCGGGGCTGCTGGAGATACAACGACGAATCTGTCACCCTCTGATCCAGGCTCGAGAGAAAGCGGTGCTGGCATGCGGAGTGCAGACTGGTGCTTGACAAGGGCTTTGACGAGCCGCAGAGCAAATGCCTGCCGGAACGACCAGGAAGGGTGTGGACGACCAAATCGCATCAGGCTCGCGAACACGGCATGGGCAACAGCTAGTAACATGGCCGGCGGTATAATAAACAGAATATACATAGCCTTGAAAGGCTGCCTCGACCACAAAGAGTGCATCTTGAGGATATATCAGTTTTCGAATCTAGCATACGGTGAGGAACAAGTAGTGGTGGCTCCCACCGCACCAGGGACTGGCCTGGGTGCTTTATGGACATCTTTCTCTTGCGACTTTGTGCCATCACCCCTTGCAAAGACCAGTACACAATTTGATAGTTACTCCATGCGGCAGATGTCTTTTGGCATCGTCATGCGGTTTGACCAGAGTCCGCGGGCTCCGGGGGACATGCTTCCCCGCAATGATGTCGCTTTGCAGCGAACTACGGACGCAGCGAGCGGGACACGTCGATGTTGTCTCCTCAGAAATCCGTACATCAAGAATGCCGCCTGGAGCCCGCGGGCTCCAGGCGGCAACGCAGCATGATACAGTGCATGAAACTGGATCGTCGACGGTCAGTGCTTTGGATAATGAACTCAAACAATCAACCAAACATCGGACACTGTACAATCGAATCGCCGCCGCTGATCGCTGGGCCCGGACCTTTCATGGATGCAAGGATATTGAGGCCCCACTGCGACGAGTTCCCCGCAAAGAGGGTGGCAGATCAGAAGAAGAAGCTGGACAGGGTCTGCTCCACCTTCAGACAGGCGATCATCCAAGTCTTGAAGTACAGCCAGACGGAGCAGCGTTATACACCATTACCGGTAACATCGCCCACACCAAGGTATCGACTGCGAGCCTAGAGTTCTCCCTCAGCATGGGCGGCAGCATGGGGCTAGCCCCTGTTCCCTGGGGCTCACGTAAAATTTGGGGCCAAAAGTCTGCGAACACGCCACCCTAGCCCCCCCATTACATTTTTACCACATAACTTCACTTGTACACAACTTTGCGAAATGAAGGTCAATTAAGAAGATAATTATACCAGCTTGTAGCCCTGCTTTCGCTCTTTAATATTTTGTATACCAACCCTTGGCTCGTCGCACAGCTGCGAGCCGACGAGGGATTGAGTCAATGAGGGTGGTAATTTGCTCTGGAGTTATTGCATCCCACGCCTTCTTCAGGCATTTGATCAATTCTTCCCTATCAGCCTCATTATCTTTCAATTCTTCTAAGTGAGGGAACATCTTCCTCATGTTGGCCTTGAGAGCTTTCCACACGTGCTCAATAGGGTTGAGATCCGGCGAGTGTGCCGGCCAGTCAATAAACTCAATGCCGTGCTCCATCAACCACGCCTGGGTTGATTGAGCTGTATGTATTCGGGCATTATCTTGCTGAAATCGTCGTGTGCCATCATAAACAGGAAGTAAACCCTCTAATAAAGCTTGTTGATAGCTAAGAGCTGAGTATCCTTTCCGCTTTGCCTGTTGATCGCGCTCCATGATAATAAGGTGCGATTTTCCGCCTCTCCAGATCGCTGCCCAAACCATGATCGATATTTTACTCTTCCCGTGGACCGTGATATTCACAAATCCCCTCAGGAACTTCTCGTGAGGTTTCCGGAAGAGCCAGCCGCGTTTATAGTTAGGTTGCGACTGTACGGTCGATTCATCTGAGAAGATTGTCTCGAAGGTGGGTTAGCTTGGTGAACTTTGACCAGACTAAAATAATACTCCATCTTTACACAGCCATACCTCCATCAATTCGTCTTCTTCGCCGGCCCAACCTTCTGCCCATTGTAGCCGCTGTTTTGCTGTTTCTTTTGATATAGGTATCCGCTGCATAGCTCTCCATTTGCGACCGTAAAATGTGCGGACAATTCGCTTGATTGTCGTACGCGATATTTGACCACCTAACGCGCCAACTAACGCGTCATATGTAATCCTGCGGTCCTTTTTAAGTAAGACAATAACGTACTTAATATCAGATGGCGTAAGCTTCTTTGGCCGGCCTTCACGGGGTTTCTTTTTAATCGTGCCGTCTTCTTTCCAGCGCTTTACAATCTTGTGCGTAGTCGATGGTGTCGTTTTGAACTCTTGCGCGACATCGCGGTGGGTTCTTCCCTTGCTGATCTCATTGATAATAAGAGCTCTTTCAACCTCATTAAATTCTTGGTTTCGTCGTCGATTTGCGCTTATAATGGTACCAAAAGTAGGCTGAGAAGACATAATTTGAACGAATTGTGTAAGGTTGAAGATGCAAGGCGTGTCGGAGGGTGACGCGCCGGATGACGCGGTGTGGGGTTTTGTTCGCAGACTTTTGGCCCCAAATTTTACCCGGCCAATGACAAGATCCTCGTCTTGGCGGTAAGGTTATACGACATATTCCCGGCCGGGGCATGCACCCTTGCCACCAGCAGGCGATGGACGATTTACGGCAAGGAAGCAGGCTGTTCATCTTGTTTAAGCTGTTTCCTGTCGTGAAATTGGCCACTTGTTACGCAGGCACGTACCATGATTGCCTGTCTCTTCATTCTCACAATAATACGACAATTACGATCATCAGTTCTCAAAGCACCTCCATGGGCACTGTATCAGTGGCATTTCTATTGGCTTCTCTGTTTCTGACAAATATCAATTCCAAGCACATCTGACGGCCCATAACATGGAGCAATGTTTGCGTACACATTGAATTTTTGCGGGAGTCTTCTCTGGACAACGAGTGAATCAAGAATACTCCAATCCAGTCTTGATGTCTCCCCAGACCGACTTCCAGTAATCAGGCAGATAATTCCACCTGTGCGCCCACGGGCCCGTGCCTCCCAGGGGAAATTTGGAGTCTGCGTCTTGCACATATGTAGCCGAGATTTGGAACAAAGGCCGCGGCTGCATTCGCTCTGGGTGTTCCAGACGGGGTGTGGCGCTCAAAGCGCACTCTCGCTTTATTTGGTGGAGAATACGCACGACGGCCTTTCCAGTTATCTCGGCCCCCAGGGTCCAGGAAGCGTTTACATAACCAAGAACAAGCGCTAGGTTCGGGAGGTCCTGAAGCATAAAGCCCTTCCAGAGGAACTTTTTCGCAAAATCCACAGCCTGACCGTCCACAGACACCCGGATGCCGCCAGCCAGTCGCAGCTTGAGCCCGGTGGCGGTAATGATCATGTCTGGCCGTAAGGTCTCTCCCGAGTCCAGTTGAATCGCATCCTCCGTCACCTCCTTGATAGTATCAGTTACCACGCTTGCTTTTCCGGACCTCAAGGCAGCGAAGAAGTCGCCGTCGGGGCAAGCGCAGAAGCGTTGCCTCCAAGGCTGGTAGCGCGGCTTGAAGTGCGGATCGACGGGAACAGACGATGGAAGAAGCTTCGCCGTCTCGCCGCGGATGAGTGATCGGGCAAATTTGGGGAAGAAAATGCAGAAGTAATAGAACAGATAGTCAACGATCATGTGGCGAAATCGTGTGACACCCCAAGCAAGCCTTGATGGCAGAACAAAACTCTCCAGCTTGGCCAAGCTGTCGTGTTGGGGAACCGTGCCGACGTAGGTCGGGCTGCGTTGAAGCATAGTGATGTGCTTGGCCTTCTCGGCCATGGCGGGAACAATAGTGATGGCGGTGGCGCCGCTGCCGATGACGACGATGTTTTGGTCGGTGTAGTCAAGGTTCTCCGGCCAGAACTGTGGGTGGATCACAGGGCCCTGGAAGTTTTTGATTCCCGGTATGTGAGCTTGGAGAGGCTCATCGTAGTCGTAGTATCCCGTACCTAGGACCAGGAACCGAGCGTGTATGGTCGCGTGGCCTTCCCTGGTTTGGACATCCAACACCCAGAGACTCTGCTCGGAGGACCAGTCCGCGGAGACAACTTTGTGATTGAAGCGGATGTTTTTATCGATGCCGAATTTCGCAGCAGATTCGGTCATGTAATTGGTGATTTCAGATCCGGGCGCCAGAACTCCATCTCTATCCCAGGGACTCCATGGGAAGCCGAAAGTGAAAATGTCCGAGTCGGATCTGATGCCAGGATACTTGAATAGATCCCAGGTGCCTCCGATGTTGTCTCTTGCCTCGAGTATAGTATAGGACGTGGGCTGGGGCGCCCCGCTCTGGATATAGTATGCTGTGTTGATGCCAGAGATTCCTGCTCCGACTATGACAACATCGAAGACGACGGTAGGAGACTTGGGGTTGTCGGGTGTCATGGTGGAAGTGTTGGCTGCTGTTGTGGTCTTAACTGTGAAAGGGCCTTGAACTAAAACTAAATGATGTTTCTGTTGTACATGTACTCATTATTCCGTGTAGAGTCTACTTAAATATCCCAATGCCACTGGGTTGCCTTTCCGTCTCGGTGTCCGCGGATGCCTCGTCTTAGAACCCCTCTTCCGCCACTATAGCAGCCCCTTCAGCTCCAGGATCGACAACCTGTTAGCTTTACAAGATGGCCCCGGCACAGACCGAAGTGATGAAATTTGATTAGTAGCATAGATGCATCTGAATACCCCACGGGGTCCGGGGCCTCCGGCTCCGAGACCCTGCATCACATCTGTGGGGCTGAGATCTGGGTTGCCCCCGAGGTAGGCCTTCGTAGCGGCTTTTGGACCTCGGAAGGAGTACTGGGGGATAAGGACCAGGCTCCTGAATCTCAGCTGATCGCCGTCGCGGCGCTGGCCCATTTACAAAATACCCATCCCCTCCATCGGCAGCAAGCAGTTGAAAGGACTTGTCAATCTCGGGTCGGTAAGGAGCGGCCCCTCGGCGCAATTTTCAAACTCAAGTCCGGTTCCTGTGCCCGAGCCTGGCCCCTGCGCCGAACTGTGCTTGACTCAAGCGTATGTCAGTCATGATATTTGTTGATGACAACGACCCGTCTAAAATTGTTGAATATGTGGCAAAAGGAAGCTATTGGAAGCCGCGGGAAGAGGACGAATTAGCCATGGGAATATCGCCACTCAAGATGATTCCACATCTCGTAGAAAAGGCATGTATAACCTCGCTTGAGCCCTGGAAGGAGAAGGGACGCACAGAAAGAAATACACACACAATTCATCTCAATATCTGACAACACCCCTCAATCATTCTTGTACGCCAGAGGCAGCCGTCCTCCAAACCATCAGCAGTATCGTCATAGTTTATCATAAGCTATTGCAGGAGTACAATGCCCAGTTATTGGGGTATATATGATAGGTTTGGCATGCAGTAGAGCCGGGCGATGCCGAATTCTCTAGAACTCAGCCCTCAGAGCGTGGTATCGACGATCATGATCTAGTAGATATCTAGGAAACCATGGCATCACTGGGAGAGGGCTGGAGCATGTTAGGAACACAGCCGGTGATGACTTCGCCCGCAGGGATGAGGGTGGCGACGGGGCGGATAACAACAGAGATCGTCGGTATGAGACCGGACCGTCCGGCATTTTTAACTTGAATTGCTAGCCAGACATAGCAGACGCAGAGAGGCTATGATATCTCTTCGAGCCCATGGGTAGCTGGAGCAAGCAAAGAGTGGCTGCTAAGAATTCGCTTCTCTTCAAATCGGATAAACGATGGCCTCTCCTGGTCCATATATCTACATGACAAGTTGCCTAGTGGCTTAACTTTGCTTACGGGCTGTCCCGCCCTTGTCGGAGCCAACGTAGATTACAGCAGGGACGACGAGGAATTGAGTTTGGTCGGGCCGGGCTGGCGGGCTGAAACTCACTGGTTTTGCAGCCTTTCGTTTTCCCTCCCTCTCCAACATACTTCATCCACACAGCTCTTCGAGGTTCTACATTGAGCTAATACCAGTCACAGTCCTGATGGAGTCAATTCCTTCTTGGTGACTTAATCACACGCCGTAGGTCATTATGCCAAGCTCTTGCGGCTACACCTGGACAAATTATCCCAATTTTTAGGCATCTAGGCGGTAGAACATCGGTCGTGGAGAAAGAATCGATTAGTTCTTGCAAGCGAGACATAGCTTAGATTTCTATCTATAACTTCACTACTCTAGCCCTTATGGCTGAACCCCCACTGAGCTTCAAAGCTAACAAAGCAATCCTCCATCAATGACAACCGAAGTCCCGCTAATATAGCGAGACTCGTCTCCCAGCAGGAACCCAATCAACTGCGCGACTTCCTGGGGAGCTCCCCATCTAGCGATAGGGGGCTGAATGTACTCGGGCAAGGGATTCTGTTGACCGTCGTATGAACCCATCATGGGGGTCGCAATCGCACCTCTGTCCATGAGTAATCAGCTTTGCTCCCATCCTCAGGCTAGACTTGATTTAACTCACGGGTTGACGCAGTTGACACGGATGTTCTTGTGGCCATACTCTCTCGCGACGGTCCTGGTCAATCCGAGAACGCCGTGCTTGCTGGTAACATACGGGCTGCCTCCTGGAGTAGGCGAACTGCGCAGGCCCAGCACGCTCGAGGTGTTCACGATTGATCCGCCTTCAGAGAGCACCCGAAGCTCCTCGCGAAGGCAGTACATTGTGCCCGCGAGGTTGATATTGAGGACAAAGTTCCAGCCGTCATCAGTCTGGGCGTCCAGGGGAACAGGCTCTTCACTGCCACCCGTGCCAGCAATATTGGCAGCGCCGTCCAATTTACCGAACTCGGCAGCAGTTTTCTCAATCCACGACTTAACCTGATCGGCCTTGCTCACGTCCACAGCCGAGGCGACGACCTTGGCGCCAGGGACTTCAGCGTGGATTGCGGCAGCGACGGCGTCCACGGAGGCCTTGTTAACATCTGAGATAGCGAGGGAGGCACCCCGTTGGCCTAGGTAGAGAGCGGTGGCGCGGCCGATTCCACTGCCGGCGCCGGTGATGGCGATGACCTTGTTGGCAAAGGGTTGCGGGGACGCCATCTTGAATTGTTCTCGTAATTGGGCCAAAAGGAGTTGGGCCGGTAAAGGGAGGGTATAGAAGAAATGCTGTGGTGCGGATTGAAAAGGGAATGCACTGTTCTTGAAATTTGCAAAGGTGCTTTTATACTTACCTTCACTGCTGCACTGTACTGTCTTGGGGTAGCCGGAATCGGGGCCCGCGGACTGTCCCCATGGTTTGCGTCCGCCTACAAGGAATATGACCCGATGTTACGGACCGCTTGCCTAGCGGTGTGCCGCGGGTTCTGATGTGATGATTGATTTCTATGTCCGCGGCAGTTATTAGAACCCGAGATTGGTCAACCTTCACGGCAGTTGCCTTGGGCAGACACCCCTATTAGCTAATAACATAACACACCGGCATGATCCCGTCCTTCGGGAATCTTCTTCGCGGACTTGGGAAGACTGATCCACTTCGACGAGACTGTGTCAAAGGCAGACACAAAGTCGACAGTATCTTGCTCCCCGCCTACTCCCGGAACCAAGGTGTGCATACCTCCCACCATGTAAATGGTGCTTCCGTAAACACCCATGGCGGCACTACCCCTCTCTTCGCCGTCTGGAATAGGATCCAGCGGCGACCACTCGTCTCGGTCAGAATCGTAGACCCAAGAGTCTGGAAAGGCTCTCCAAGCGCCATCAGAGGCGACAGAAAGCCCACCCAAGAGATAGATCTTGCCGTTAACAGCCGCAACGTTAGGGTGATTGACTTGGATAGGCGCCGGAGCAACTGATCGCCACGTGTCGGAGGGGATGTCGTAAAGCTGTACCATCGCGGTTGTATTGATACCCTCTCCGTCTGGATTTGGGATGATCCCACCGACAATGGCAAGAGTGTTCTCTGAGAGGGCAGCGACTGAATGTTCCTGTCGCGGTGCGATGGGGATAGGGGATAGGATTTCCCAGGTGCCTTGGGCGTGAGGGGTCGGACTGGCCAATGTGGCCGCCCAGAGGGTAGAAATGGCAGTAAAAGCAAGACGCATGCTTCTTGTGAGTGCGGTCAATGGACAAGGATACAATGAGGCTAGATTGAGATGGTTTTCGATAATGGGGCACACGTTCACTCGTCCTGTATTATACTCAAGCTAATAACTCAGTACAACCTTTTCTTGCAGATGAATTCAGAAAATGCCTCGTAATTGTCGTGGCTGGCATCTAAGACACATCATTTGCAACTGCATGCCAAGAGAATATGATCGGCACGGGAGCTTCCCTTGCGTCAAGTTGAAGTTGCCGATGCACCAAAGTCATCAACTCACAAGTGTATAAACCTGTCGCGCCGACGCGTCAGATCAAAGTCTTGTCGCTTTATCGCAACTTGCTCAATAAACCCGATGCCAAGGTTAGATGTGAGGAGAGTAAATCCGATGTTCTCTTGTCACTGGCCTTTATCCTCGCCTCAGCTGTGGCTTCTAGAGCCACATTTGACTGGCGACGGAATTTTGGCATCAATTCGAAGCAATGCCATACTTTCCAACGATAACTGACGTAATGCACAAGTTGGGAGAGACTTGAAAATTCTGAAAAGAATCACCCGCCGATCTACTAGCACTTGGCTCCTTATTTGGCACGTAACTGAGAATAGCTACTCACATTTAGCAGATTTCCACCAGTATCTTATGATTCTACTATGTAAAATCAATCCTATAATGTTAAAAAACTTTCTTGAGATATTAAAGAATTATCTGAAAATAAAAAAGATACAGCCTCTAACTTATTCTTTGACCCTTACATTAGGCTCCATTAAGTGCCTTAACTATTGGCTGTCTCTAATCCAACAAGAATAATGGCATATCGATAGCTGAACGATTGTGTTGAGCATTCAATGCAACAACCAATAAACGCGCTGGGCTGATACTGCACCCCGATGAACGCCGGGAGCGCTCTGGCAAGACGCGCCCACCAAGTCCGCTGCCCGGAGGCCGAGGCACTGAAAGACACGGCCGAGTGGGGGTTTCCTGTCATCGAGAAGACGAATTTCCTTTTGGAGTCGGTCAAGATTAGGTGCGACATTGGCTCATGGGCTCTCCCAGTGTCAGCCTGGGCTGAGCCGAGCTAATGGCATGGCTGGTTAGGGCTGCATTACTGAGCCATCCCTGTCTCTTCCGACCAGCGAGTGAGCGATTTTCGTGATGCGCAGCTTACCTTAGTAGATCATTTTGTACAAGGCATATTCAATTATTAAATGAAAGATAGGGAACTAGGTAATGATCTGCTTCTCCGCTTCTGCGCCTCGGTTCTGCCTGACTTGGTTGGGGGCAGTGCTGCGACACAAGGTGCCACACAAGCTAAACAAGCTTTGAGCTAACCTTAATTGACATAGGCTAAATGTGCCTTTATTGACAAAACGTCTTACTGTGACGTTGGGTGACATGCAAGGCTTACATTACAGCTCAGTCTAGTCCCTGCGAGGTAACCCACCAGGGGAGGCCTCCTCCGCAGTTGACGCCTGATCGTTTGACTTAATAGCGCTCCGTTGGAGCATCATTGCACATCTTGTTCTGCTATTCACATTTGATCAATATCGACACTCGTACCAAGAACTATGTCTGGACAACCTCCGTATTGGCAGGCGCCTCAGGGCCAGCAGCAGCAGGGCTATCCTGCTCAGCAGCCCTATGGTTATGCGCCTCAGGGACAGCAAGCGAATCAGCCCTATCCTTACGCGACCCCGCAGCAGTCGCATCCTCCACAGGGCCAGCAACCAAACCAGCCCTACTACTCGGATCCATCTCAACAACAATATCCTCAACAGGGCCAGCCAGGTCAGCAGCCTCCTCAGGGCCAGCCAGGTCAGCAACCCCCTCAGGGTCAGCCACAACAGCCCTACTACGGTCAGCAGCCTCAAGGAGCACCGGCTCCCTATGGCCAACAGCCTTCTCCGGCTCCATATGGACAGTGGCAGCCTCCTTCTAACTATCCCCCTCAACCACAATATGGTGCAGCTCAAGGTCAGGCACCATATCCTGGCCAGCAGCCCTACCCAGGACAGCAAGGACAGCAAGGACAGCAATGGCAGCAGCCACCATCACAGTATGCCTCAGCGCCAGCGCAGCCTCCCGCACAACCCAAACCAGTCAGCATCCCCGAAAAAGCATCACCGGGATACGACCCTCAGCAGAAGCTCGAAACAATGGCTGTAGACAAAGCCGCCGATGTTGAAGCTGTTCGGAAAGCCATGAAAGGCATGGGCTGTGATGAGCGTGCCTTGATTCGCGTTCTCACGAACAGCAAATATCGCAACCCTTGGGCCATGGCGCAGTTTGTCGAGGCTTACAACAGCCGCTTCCTGCGCGATCTGGCAAAGGACATTGAGAGCGAAACAAGGGGTAGTCTGGAGACAGGTCTTCTTGCGCTGATCCGTGGACCCCTGGCAAACGACATCTATGTCCTGTCAAAAGCCCTGAATCGTCTGGGTACCGACGAGGAGGCCCTGAATGATGTTCTCCTATGCCGCTCGAATGCAGATATTCGCGCCATTGCTGCCGAATACAAGCGTGTCCGTGGCAAGGAGCTGCTGTCTGATATCAAGGACGACGTCGACGACACCCTTTTCAGACTCTACAGCATGGCCCTCTCTGGCACCCGCTCAGAAGGCATCACGGCCATCGACCCTGTGGAAATCGACCAAAAGGTCACGGAGCTTCAGAATGCAACTGAAGGACAGATCGGGGCAAATGCTATCGTCGTGGCCCAGATCTTCACCAGCAGCAGCGACCTACAGCTTCGCGCCATCAGCGACGCCTACCAGCAAAAGTACCACCGAAGACTCAAGGATGTGATCGAAAAGGAGTTCCGCGGCGACTTGGAGGACGCTCTGCTTATGATGCTCGACCATGCAACAGACCCGGCACTCTTTGTGGCATCCAAGCTGAACAGGCCCCTGAGGAGTTCACGCAAGGAGAAGCACTTTATCAACAGGCTTCTCGCGCTGTACTGGCGTCCCAACGGCATTCAACTAGCACGGACAGGGTATGAGCAGTATTTCAGGGTTTCTTTGAGGTCGGATATCAAGGCTGGTTTGGATGGAGACTTTGAACAGTTGGCTCTGGCATTGATTGGTGAGAAGTAGTTCGTTTTGTAGGATATTTTGATGGATATGGTGAGCGATAAATCAGTTAGCCAAGTAGCTTTCCGTACTTACTCTTATTTTGATATCATTGATGATTATGAACCAAAGCCACCAAGGTCGTATTCTGTGACGCTTTCCTAGTATCTATTTAAGCTACTAGGGGGACATATCACGGCTGTTGATCACTAACTGACGTTACTACTTTCGAAGCCAAGACACGAACACATACACAATCCTAGAAATATAGATCAAGAATAGGCCGAGAACGAAAAAGAACCTATACGATAACAGTCGAAGCACTTTATAGTTCATAATACATACAATTTTCCCAGTCTACATCCCTGTATATTTTTCCTTGTTGTTATTGGTATCATTGGAGTTTCCAGAAGAAGTTCCCTTCCTAGATAGCTCCTCCAAAGAAAGCACCAAGTGCTGACAGAACAATCCGGATTCCAGCTTGCAACTCAAGCTCGGGTACACAGTATCTATCAAGGTTAGTGAGGCCCCGGAGTCTTGCAAGAATTGCAACTTACGTATCTCCAGCCAGTTCCAAAAACCCAGCCCAGAAAATCCAATCGGCACAGAAAGTAAACATTCCCAGGATGACGCACACGCACATGAGATACTTTATGTGACGGTGTTGAGAGGGCCTAAACGACGGAAAAAGACCCGTGCAATACACAATCAAGACGAGGAGGGCGACGCAGCTGCTTCCGAGGTGGTAGAGAGCAGCACCGTGCATCATCCTCGCCGCCGTGGGAACTTGAGGGTAGTTTGAGTCAGTGGGTAAATACCCGTTGCTGAAAGCAAAGTAGCCGATCTTGCCTAGGTAGGACAAGAGAGGGAGTTGGATGAGGAGCTCGGCGATCAAGGCGCTTGCTGCTGCTGAACCGTGGTCCACTTGGGAGACCAAGCCTTTCTTAACTGCGTTTTCCTGTATGTTGGAACGGAATGTTAGTCTCATATTAGGTAACCAAGAAACCTTTAACGGGATACTATCAAGAGATTGTGAACCTACATCTTGACCTTCATGGATTTGCCTAGTCTGTCCTCGTATTAACAACCACGTCCTTTACTATCCTGGCCAATGGCCTCTTTCAAAGCCGTGACTGGCAGCAAGGGCTTGTCTAATCGCATGTCCACGTACCTGTTCATGTCTCCTGTGGAGTAGCTGAATACAGAATACGATGAGAAGACAAAAGAAGGACATCCTTGGAAGGGTAAGCTGTAGGAAGAAGAGCGAGTGTCGAGGATAATCGCTGTCGCGGTCCTCGTGCTGTACTATAATGGCAACGTTGATGGCCGCCGCAGCCAGTGAGAGTCCAAGTGGGAAGACCCACGTCCATCGCCAAGCTCGGCTGTCTGGGTGTCCGAGCCAGTTGCAGGTGATCCATCTTGCGATGCGGCGGTGGCCGACGAGGAGGCATAGGGCGCTGATGATGGCGGCGGTGACGGCGTAGGTGCCGAGGACTCGAGCCTTGGAAGGACATTGCCCCGTGGTGGAGGTCAGTGTGTACTCCCACGGGATGTATTGATCCATGCTGAATTGAATCAGAGAGCAGTGTTGGTGATGAGTGGAGAGGAAACTAGGTTCGAGGCAGGGGGGAGAAGCGTGACTGGGCTTTCCCTTATATGCCAATTAATGAGCACAATTTGGGCTGAGGCTGAGTCTACGGATATATCGAAGGCCGCATGGGGCAGAGGCCAGCCTCATCTTACTTGCATCAGAGGCCTACGTACTATCGAGTAGCCAAGCTGGGGTTATTTGCACATTGAGGGACTTTGTCACTCATATTGGGATGGCTTAGGGGTTCTGAAGGGTGGCACAGCCCTTTTTCAAGCCACACGGGCAAGCCAGAGTGCTAGCACATTTAAATCAGGCTGTGAAGGCCAAGGCAAGCCAAGGGAGAGAGCCTTGGATCCCTGAGTCAGCTCAAGTTGCTGAATAATGGCGACTTGCTCTAGATGTGCATTCGTTTGTCACGGTGGCGGCCGAGCTACGCAGCATTGGCTAGAATAGGCCATGTTACTCGACCGGCATAACTGTGGCTGCATATACGGCTCTTGGAGAACGGGATCGATGGCCTGCCTCGTCGGCCGGTTCGCACAGGTTTGGGCACAGCCCGGTGGAGTTGCTCGAGTCTTGTATGGTCTTGTATTGGCTGGCCAAGCCAAAGGTCTCTTTTCAGAATGCGGATAAGCCTGAGAGCTGAGACTGTGGAAATTGCAAGTAGCTCAGCCTGCTTGCGCACACCACACCGGCCGAGTCACTCGGAGAGCCTGATTTATCAGCCCCCAAAAGAGGACCAATAAGGACACTTGCATAAGCCACAGTTATCAGCTGGTTAGTGGAAGTGATATGCAGGTTGTCGGTAGTTGTCTCTGGTGCCTGACAGACGTTTGTTGAAACTCTGCCTTAGCCAGGTCAGGGGCAAGGAGAAATCTCAACCCGCATACGAAAGCTAACACGGTCTGCAATTTTCTTGACAAGGTCACCGAGAAGTAGCCTTATTTATGAATTTATTCTTGTCCTTTAGAGACAAGGCTTTAGGAAGCCGGCGATTGGTGATGGTGCTATCGGTCGTTGCTGTAAGAAACCCCAGGAGCTAAATCTTTCTGGCTTAATCAAGTCCGTATGCCTTTTGACTGAAATCTAGCCCTGAACCCAAGCGACACAAGTTTAACACCAATATGCTAAATGGTATTCAGTGAAACTAAGTCGTATTGAAAGCTGAGATAGCTTGAGTCTATAAAAGTGCAAATGAAAGAGTGTCTATATACTTGTTCCATCATGATGGACCGAACTTTGTTCACGGTAAGACCGCGAGAGAACGAAGTGCGGTCCTCTCGGTCCACCCACGCTCGTGCTTTTACCAAAGCGTATGTTTCCCACTCTGCTGGTCGTCACCGCCCGGTCTCTTGGGTTGCGGCCTAGGTCGTGACATGTAGATTAATCGAGGTATCGTTGTTTGAGAGAGCCATTAACTTCTCTTCCACCTGAATGATTCTTCCTGGATGATATACGTTGAACATAGCCGCTGCCAGAAGCATCAAGGTCGCGTCGAAGACATAAAGATATACTTCGGTGGCTAGCAGTGGTCCATCACTACCCATGACATACTCAGCGACTCTAAAGACAGATCGAACCATAATTAAGACGCTGGTGCCATAGAGAACCCGGATAAACCGTCTCCAAGGAACCTTGGTAGAGTAACAGACATTCGTGGGAGAAGCATTGATCCGGTAGTGGAAGACGCAGATGACAACAATGAAGACCCCAAAGAATGCGATCTGAATGCAGAGACCTGCAATGATGATGTTCTCGCCGAGCTTGAGGTCACTCAATGACTTGGCCCGGGCAAGGATGGCACCACCTTGAACTTGGTTAACCTAGTCCTCTCAATCCAAGTTTTAGGGAACACTAACCGGCGCCTTGGGTTAAAAAAGACAGAACGTCGCCCAAGACGAAGATTTTAGTTAGCCAGTTCGCTCTGATCGGAGATAGACGTTCGGCCTCGAGAAGTCTAACCAAGCGACCTAGGACCATGTAAATGGAGGCGGCGAGGAGGGCGGGCCCAAGAAGAAGGGTCAGACTTTGGATCGTAAACGACCTAGTGGTCCAGTCCGGAGACTCTGTCGCAGATAAAGCTCGACCTATATATCCGACGATTTCAACTAACAAGACGGTCAAATTTAGCAGTCCAAGGTTCAATTGTGGAAACTTACAGACGCAGCCAGCAAGGAAGGGTATGAAATACCAGGCCCGCGATCTGATGAGTTGATAGAGGTGAAGAAGAGACGTTATGCTGAAAAGACTGATGAAAATAACGGCGGCCGGGAGGGAAGGATCGTAATGATAAAAGACAAACTCTCCTGGTTCCTCGTTGGAGCTCATGATGTCGTAAGATTTCAAGCTTGGTTCTCAAAGTCCGTGTCTGTCTACGCGTGTGATGGGTAAAATGAGGCCATGAAGCTCAGCGGCCGACTTCTTTTATACGTATAATGTGCATCCTATTAATAGGGACATTGATGTTTATCGCATTAGTTGATCCCTATTCGGCCCTCGGGATCTTGGTGTCCCCGGGGCACTAACCAAGACTTGGCACGAAATTAGGTTTCAAGTAGGATTTATCTCGGATTCCTCGCCCCACGTCCCTGGCTTTCCCCTTCAAAATCCATCTGACCACCCAAACTGTCAATACCCAGCTCCGCCTTCGCACTCTGACATCTCGTTCTCCGGACAACCAAACACTGCACCGTCGTTTCAATGGCGAGGATTGGGCACAAGAAGTCGCGTAATGGCTGTTCCCGCTGCAAGCAGAGGAAGGTCAAGGTTCGTATGCCTGGCGTGGTGCCCGAACCCGAATGGCTGACACCCCAGCAGTGTGACGAGAGACGTCCATGTGGTGCCTGCGCTAAGCGGCACCTCTCATGCAGCTTGGTTTCTTCGCCTCCTTCTGGCTCTGCTTCAGGAGATGACCAAGTCAATCCGAACCCGAAATCAGAAGTCAAGGTGCCTGATAAGGGCATCTCCATCGCCCCGAAAGCCGAGCAGCCGTCTAGTTGGACGCAGGACCTGGGACTGATGAGCCACTACTCGTCCATCACTTCAGCTACTCTCCCTGGAGCTAACCGCCACGTATGGCAGATCGAGATTCCCAGTGTGGCGGTCGCCTATCCTTTCCTCATGCATCAGATTCTTGCCGTCTCGGCGTTCCACCTCGCAAGCTTGAACCCATCTCAAGGCCCAGCACATTTATCCAGAGCGTTTCAACATCAGCATCATGCAATATGCGGCATCAGAGCAGAGGTCTCGGCTGTTACTGCAAGGAACTGCCATGCTCTCTTCGCCGCCTCGTCTCTACTGTTTATCGGAGCTTTCGCTGCGTGTTCTCCGGCGAGGGGCAGAAACCTACGGCAAGAAGTGGACGACATGCTGTGCGTTTTTATTCATGTTCGGGGCGTTAGAAGTATCCTAAATTCGTTCAATGCGGCCATTCGAGATGGAATATTGGGAGACTTCATGGAATGTAATTCACATACGGGAGGGGTAGGTCTACTCACATCACTTCTACAAAGGCTTCCTCGCATCACAGAAGACTTTGACAAGAACAAGATGGACCCTATGGTCAAAGCTCAGGCAGAGGAAGCAATATTCGCGTTGGGAGAGAGTGTCGGGAGGGCTTCGGCCGCGTCTCCCGAGCTAAACGTCGCCATCATCTGGCCCATGACCCTCAAGGACGGGTTCCTGGATCTGATCCGTGCCCGCCACCCAGCCGCTCTGGTGGTAGTTGCGCATTACTGTACGGTACTCGATGCTGTGGGCTCCAAGTTTTGGTTTCTGGAAAATTGGGGGCGCCGCCTGCTCACCGCCATCGTAGAGGCTCTTGGGCCTTGTTGGCACGAGTCAGTCAGATGGCCGATGGACTGCGTTAAATATGGTGTAACTTCAATCTCTTGACTAGGAACAAGATATCATCAACCGGTCCCATTATATGATTCCGCAATCTCGGCACGCAGAATTGCGTTTGAAGCAAGGATGACGACGATTAATGATACTGGATGTATTGAAAGCGACCAATTAGACACGCGCTTGAATCCGAACCCGAACTTTAGTCTCGGACTTCGCATCCACCCCTGTAATCCGACGCAGCCTTCTTCAATCCGAGGAGTTGCTGGTCAACGTGCCTACGCTCAGTAGGTTCAATAAAGCCTGTTTCTCCCTTTACATTTGTGCCATGCAGCTTCGTCAGTCCATCTTTTCTTTTCATAGCCTAACCTTGTTTCGGCAAACATGCAAGCTTGGCAGTACACGACCATCAAGGACACTCTTGAGAGCTCTCTCACTCTCAATGAGAAAGCCACCCCGCCAGACGCACAATCACTACCCCGGGGCCATGTCCTGGTTCAAGTCATTACCGCGGCTGTCAATCCTGTCGAATACAAGCTGCCAGAAGCTCCTCTGTACGGAAAGTTCATGCTGCAACCACCTGCCAGCCCGGGCCTCGACTTCTGCGGTCGTATCAAGGCCATAAATGACACGGATGACTCACTCAAGGAAGGCCAACTTGTGTTTGGCGCCTTGAGTATTACATCGAAATTCCCCAAGTTTGGTACTCTCAGCCAAGTCATCGTCGCGCCCGTTTCCCAGCTCACGGTTCTCCCTGCCGGTGTCGCACCTGATGATGCGGCAACGGTGGGCACGGCCGGCATGACAGCATATCAGTCTCTGCCACAGGATCTGATCGGACCTGGAACCAACATCTTCATCAACGGCGGCAGTGGAGGAGTGGGCTCCTTCACGGTCCAGTTTGCCAAGGCTCTCGGTGCCACTGTCACGACGACCTGCTCCACGGCAAATGTAAAGCTCTGTCGCGACCTCGGGGCCGACGAGGTCATTGACTATCGTAAGCTCAATGTCATTAGCGAGTTGAAGAAGAAGGGGCAGATTTTCGACCTCGCTATCGATAACGTGGGCACACCAGCTGGTATGTACGAGCAAAGCCAGCACTTTTTGAAGCCCGACGGTACATTTGTCCAGGTTGCCATGCAGCAATCCCTGCCTGGAATGCTTCGCAGGAGCCTGTTGCCATCGTTCTTGGGCGGCGGCAAGAGACAATATCGTCTTGTGAGGGTAAACATCAACCGAAAAGATTTGCAGCAAGCCGGCCAGTGGATGGCTGAAGGCAAGGTCCGCGCGGTCATCGATCACAAGTTAGAGTGGAAAGAGGCTCCAAAAGCGTACGAAAAGCTCAGGCTCGGACGAACAGTGGGAAAGATTGTTGTTCATGTTGGTCATGCCTAGAATACGCGTGAATGGGAACACTGAGGGACGTTGTATAAATCAATGTGCTTTAATATTGAATCTGGCTAATTCTTGCTGCGTGTACCATAGAGACAATTCACCGTATTATAGTCACAAGTCCGATCACACACTGGTCCTACTACATGAGCACACAACACGAGTTCTGTTTCTTTGCTTGTTCTGCGTCCAGTCGATTAGCATCCAGAACCGAATTCTAGAAATGGATCTTTCTCTCTGTTGCGCAGGGGAGGCTACGGTGATCAGAAAGGAAAAGGGGAGACGTACGGTAGAACATCTTGCTCTGGGCACTCAAGCCGCCACTTTTGGCGACAAGATCGTCGATCTTCTCCCCGCGTTGCAGTACGCTTTCAATCGTCTTGTGAAGGATGATCTTGGTCTCGTCCAACTCCTTTTGGATCTTCAAGATGCTGTCGGGTTGCTGCGGATCCTGATACTTGGAAAGGTAATCCTTCAATTCTGGAAAGGCCAAGGTAGGCTCGCCAGTAGTCCAGATAGACCGGGGATGCTTAGAGAGGAATTCGTCCACTCTGGGTGCGCGAGTTAGTTTAAACGGTTGGTACCGTGTTGAGGTTGGAGATGGTTCTCAACATACACTCTGGAAAGCAGCTGGTGTGCGACCAAGGTAGGATACTGGTGGTCGGAGATTATGCTTGTCGAGCGGAAGGCCGTCAGTCAGTACTACAAAACCAGACAAGAGGTGTAGCAACAAGTGATCTGTGTTTGGATTTGAGAACTAGGAGACACTCACATGCCGCAGATGCCCTCGCTGCTTCCAAAGGCATGCGAAACGAGATCATGCTCTTCCACATCCAGACGCTGTCCCGGTCGGGTCCGCTCTGCCACTGTCTTGGAAAAGAGAGTCATGAGTTCGCCATAGCTATCGAAGGCAACGGATACCAGCGAGTCAGTGAAAGATCTGCCTGAATCTGGGGAGGGGTACCTATTTTTCGTGAAACGCGAGTACGACGATAGCTCCATTTCGCTGACCAGTTCAACGGCTGGTTTGTCCTGATTGCGGACGATCTAGAGAAACAGGTGGTTAGGGGCCAATTCCAATGGTGACAGCTTGTACGTGTGATTTATCTTACGCCGATATAAAATAGTTTCATAGTTTGAAGAAACTGGGAAATATCTACAAGGGGCTGGAATTTACGTGGCAGTAGATCTGGTCGGGGCAGCGTAAGAGTAGACAGGAAGTGGAGGAGATAATAAGAGGGAGTAGCAGCTTAAATATGTCTCGGGGAATAGGAGACTCACGTGCTCATAACACGCTAATAAAAGAAGAGAGTTATACATAGGCCTTAGTTAAAGGGTATAATTATATTAAGTATTGATTATTAGTACTACTAGTTAGGAATATATAATAATACTCTTAACTAAATGCTATAATACGATTAAATTTTAGTAATACTATTATTACCTCCTTCTTTATACCCGCTCAATCAGGCGCTTCCACCACTTCTGCTTCTTTGGAGAGTCCTTCTCTGAGTTGTCTCCCAGTGGCTTAAACATGCCCTCCTCTCGTGGCGGGTAGAGCAGGGCGAGCATTCTTTTGTCTCCCTCCGACAGGACGACGTTGCCCGCGGCCGTTGCCTTGCTGTGGAGCTCATCGCCCTCTCGGATGAGGTAGTGTATGATAGACTTTGAATCATAGGGCTCCAAAGTCTTGCCTTCGGGTGAGTGGGGGGCATAGGCATGTTGAACCATTTTCCGAGTCCACCCAGTTCTGTATTGAAGAAGAGTCATGTCCCACTTCTTCCCGCAATTCGGGTGCTGATGCTCGTGAAAAAGGCCAAGAGCATGTCTGAACTCGTGTAGGACGAGGTGCTGAAGGTTGAGTCGTCCATCTTGGTCGTTGAAGCGCTTTGGAGTCTCAAGGTCCAGCTTCATGGTCGGTTTGCTGCTCCAGCGAACTGACTTGGCAGCTGTTCCTGAATAACAGAGGGACTTGTTTGAGAATTTGATCCGGATGTCGGCCTCACCGGACTTGTCCCCCCGGTAGAAGTTGAACTTGATGCTCATAGGCAGGGAGTTGAAGTGCTCTTCCACAATCGACCGCACAAGCTCCCTGTTGTCCCAGCTCCCGTTGAGGAACCGGACATTCAGTCAGTGCTTCTCGATAGGCCACAGCAGTCTGTTCTCGGCCAGACCGCACATTGGGGCGTCTGGCATCTTGTCTCCGCTCTATATGGGTTGTTGTTGGTTGAGTGATGTGATGGTGGTGGTGTCCGTGTTAACTTGGGCTCAGGTCAAGCTGGCAATCATTCTGTCGTTGATGTTGTAGGTTTAAGAAAAGAAGTTTAAGAAGGGTTTCGTAGCTTATATATCTCCTAATTTTAGCATCAAAAAGTTTTCGTTCTTTTTTATGCTTCGTTCGTAAATTGACACCTTCCTTGGGTACCGAGAACCTTGCTTGCTTGAGAACTTTACGTGAATGATAACTTTACGTGGCTGAGACCATTGCTTGGTTGCCGAGAAGAGTGTCAACTCAAGCCATCATTGTGGAATCTGATATGTTCGTTACTCTCGTTATTCACATTGCACACAGCCAAGTTGATTTAGGTTAAGAATAAGGTGCAAAATTAATTGTTCCGCTTACCTGCCCAGCGAATCGTTATTTGCAACGCTACCAAGAAGCCACCACAAACAGCATACCCTCCAGCACGTACCAACGAGAGTCATGACACCAGGGGCCCCAGGTGACTTGAAGCGAGCGAGAGCGACTAGGATAGCAAAAAAGAAGGCGGAAACCGCAAAAATAGAGCTGACAAGAGTGGGATTCGAACCCACGCCTCTTGCGAGACTGCGAATCGTTGCTAGTTCTTGTGGAACCTGAACACAGCGCCTTAGACCGCTCGGCCATCTTGCCTTGTGATTGGATGAGAGCTGGAGAAGCACAATGGGAATAAGAGTGGGAAGACTGGGAAGAGGGGGCAGTGTTGTTTTGCTGTGGACTTGGATGGTATCTGTGGCGAGGATCCGGGAGTGGAAGGGCAAGTCGGTGTGCAAATCACAGTGTTGATGGACTGTCACGAGCAAGAGGAGGGAACGACGGGAGAGATGGCTTGTGTTTGAAGAAAGAAACAAATTCCAGACGTCTAGCAATCTCTTGAAGGAATCCGACTCTTAGACCTCAGAACTGCTTGAGTTGCTCTAGGGTGGGTTGACAGTGAATGTAGACAAACAAATCTTCGGCAGCATTATTATGCTTTGGCAGTAGAGACTATGGGTCTTATTCTTTTTCCGTTTACAAAATTTCAAGCAAATGTCTAGGCTACAGAAAAATTCATTCCCTTTCATCCCCTTTCTTATCACTCTTGCAGCATCTAATAATCCCATTACTCTCTCACGACCGTTGCACATCCTTCACGAGGTCTTGTCTAAACGAGAGTCTAGGTTAAGCTCCACGTTCCCGCTCTTCGGCCCGTCCCTCATTGGTCACTCTATTTCGAGGCGTTACCAAAAAAGGAAAGTCTATGGAACCTCAACAACGGGTCACAACCGTGAAATCTCTGCTCCCAACCACCCAATTGACCAACCAACCCAACGGCAAGCACCCACACCATCTCATGAGGGTTCCGTCTCTTCTCCACTCATTCACTGGTCAACATAGTGCCCAAATTCTTCGCTGGAATCCAACAACCAGTAAGGTGAGATGGCCGAGCGGTCTAAGGCGCTGTGTTCAGGTTCCACAAGAACTAGCAACGATTCGCAGTCTAGAAATAGGCGTGGGTTCGAATCCCACTCTCATCATCACTTTTTGCCTCTGTGACCGTTGAATTGGTTTAGTGTGGTTTTTTTTTTTTGCCGGAGGGTTGGATGCTCGGTGCTTGGATCCAGCGCGGACCGAAGACTGGGTAATCAAGGCACTCTCTCTTCGGCAAATACCGCCTTCATTTTTTGATAGCAAACGACAACAACAACGCTTGGAAAAGCTATTAGTCGATTTCTACTACGATACCCCTGAAATCTCAAACTATATATAGCTTATGCTTGTGAACGGTACAGTCTGTGTTGGAATCTCTGACTGTCGGCCTCCGGAGGGTTCCCGGAATGTAAATTCCGCAAAAGTGGGTCCCCGCACCGGAGCATCCTCGTCCTCGACGAGATTCGACTCGGTCCCTTCCACTCACCTGATCCCCATCATTATTTGCTGGTTCCTCATTCTATCAAGATGGCTGATGCGGTGCATGTTGGTCGAAGATCAGCCCCCCTGTCCTCCAATCCCCGGCAGAATTCGGCCGTTCCCGGCAAATCCGGAGCTCGGGGCCGATACGCAGCAAAGGCTTGCCAAGAGTGTCGCCGTCGCCGTGCAAAGGTGGATCTGTGCGATTGTGCCATGTTCTAGCATGTTATGCTGACTGGTGGCTAGTGTGATGGCCAAAAGCCGGCATGCTCACGATGCTCAGGTCGCCAACTGCAATGCGTCTACGCCACAGAGGACGACGGCCGTGGAATGGCCCCCAAGGCGTACGTTCGACAGCTACAAGCTAGAATTCAGATTCTTGAGGAGATTCTACGCATGCACTCCATTGATATCGATGCTTCCGCGGCCCAGCTGATGCAGCGGAACGTTGTTCCACAGAGCTCTATAGCCGATATTTCAGTGACTGCACTTGATCAATTGTGTGACGCTGTTGAGGGGGCATTGGCTCTTGATGAATCAATGAACTTTGATCAAGACGGTGAGGCACGGTATTTTGGTACTACAAGTGGTCGTCTTGAATTTCGGGCTTATGATGGTGTGTTCTTTGTTCATCCCTATTCTACTTGCCCCTTGTTTAGAGCTAAGGATGCCCCAGAGGCACAAGATCTTTCGCCCCGAGAGCACTCTTCACCGCTCACAGACTTGCATGAACCGGCATTTGGTGACCAAGTAATTGTTGACCAAGAAGTTGAGGCTCACCTCCTGGACCTTTACTTTATTTGGGACAATCCCTGGTTCCAGGTTGTCGATGAGGCCCTTTTCCGCGATAGTAAGAGCAATAGGGGACGATATTATAGCCCGCTGTTGCTACACTGCATACTTGCCTGCGGCTCTCGATACTCGGATCGTGTCGAAGCACGCTCGGATCCCGATGATGCAAACACGGCTGGTCGCCCTTTTCTCGACACGATCGAGGCCCTTCTTCATGATGAACTGAAGCGACCGAATATCACGACGATTCAATCACTCGCTATACTAAGTATTGTGTACTTTGTGAGCGCCCACACTCCGTTGTCTGTGGTTCATTCTGACACCGGCAGGGTTCCGGACAAGATGCTGCTGGATGGCTGTACTCGGGCATGGCGAATAGACTCGTCTTTGACATGGGTCTTCATCTTGACCCAGACTCTCTGGCTAGCTCAGTTCGTATGACTATGGAAGAAGCAGGGCTTCGGAGGCAATTATACTGGGCATTGTATGCTGTGGACAAGACGTCTGCCGGCTACACAGGACGGGTCTGCTCCATGTTGGTGAGATCCCCTCAATCAAACCATACGAGCCCCTGTTCTGACAATGACGGCGGACTGAAGGATTTTCAAGGGGCTGTTAAACTACCAGAGATACCAAAACATGCCCAGCAAAGCGACCCTCGCCACACACTTTACTCAGTCAGCCCGAACATATCGGTCGGCCTGCATAACTCCTGGATCAAACTGAGCCAGATCATGGAAAGGGTCCTCTCGAGTCTGTAAGCTGCTATGACCCTAGGGAAACTGACCGGCGGCTGAAAACTACAGATATGCTCCAAAGAAGCTGCCGCCCGGTGACCAACAGCGGAACTTCTTCGACTCTATCCTTCTTGAGTTGAAGAGCTGGTTATATGGCCTATGCACAAAGCTCAAGCCCATCCAAGGTGGAATCCCCAACAAGTTCCCACAGGCCTACACCATCTGCATGGTGTATCATACCGTTGTTATTCTTCTCGCAAGGCCGTATATCCAGCGCCTCAAGTCTTCCAGCCCGCCCCAACCACCTTTGCAACAGGCTGACACCCGAGCACAAAAGGCGGTGTCCATTTATCTCGAGGCTGCGAGGAGTATATCTTCCCTTGGGGACCAATATCGCCAAGTATTTGGCAGTTTTCGAAAAAGTCCACTGGTGGCAACATACGCAAACCTTTCAGCGGCGCTGGCCCTACTTGACCCAGTGTGTCATAGCAGAGAGAGTCGTGGACCCAGTGAAGCGGATGAGGATAGGATCAAGTCTTGTCTACAAACACTGAATGAGCTATCGATTGCATGGAGGCCCCCTGCAAAATATCATTGCAGTGTTGTGAAAATTATGCACAGGCGGATGGGGAGCAAGCGAAGGGAGGGTACAGCATTGGATTCTGTTGTAAAACAAACGGACCTTGATCATGAACCCAACGGCCAGATAGTAGAGCATGATGCTGGACCTGACCAAGCAATAGGGGATCTGGACTTGTCTTTCTGGATGTCAACAGCGGAGGGCAGCTCGAGCAGGCTCCAAGAACCGCCAGATACTCTGCCATTAACAGAAGCTGATGTTAGCACTCAATTGTGGAGTGATATGCCATGGGAGCATTTTGTATGGAACTGGCAAGGGAGAAACTATATATAAGGATATAGGGCGGCCATTAAAGTCAGCCACTAATTAGGATAACCCCGGCTAGATCTTATATATATAAGGCCTCCTAAAATCTCTATAGCTAAGCTATTATAGAAGGCTTAGTAAATTAAAGTCTTATATAAAATAAAAACTTATCTTTAATTTATAATTTTATTTTAATTTAATTATTAAGACTTATTATTTTATAATTTTATAATTTCTTTTTAATAAATAATTAATATAAAATTAAAATTAAAAAAAATTAGAAAAAATTATAATATTTTTTAAAATAATTATTTATTTTATAACTTATTATAAAAAATATTTTTAAAGCTTTTTTATTAAATTTTTTTTAATTAAAAGAATTTTAAAAAATTAATTTAAGAGCTTAAAAAAAGATGCGGGCAGGTACAACGCACATCGCCAAGGAGGGTTTCTTTCCGGCATTTATGGCAGCATTCCAAGAGTCCATAATCAAAACGAATATCTGAGGAGGCTTTAGGGGAGTGGGTCTCGTGCCTCTGAACCCAGACAGCGTAACATCTAGGCTCGATTTGAAGCTACCCGCACCTTGGGTTTCTAAGACGCCAAATAACCTGGTAGAGGGGAGTTTGCAGTCTAAATTCCTAAAGAATCGGATCTCTCGACACTAAGGAAGCTCTCTGACGTGGATTCTGCATGCTGTCGACCAGTTTGTTAAAGGGACCCAAGGAATCATGCATCAGATCGCATTGTTGAGGTTGGAAAACCAGATCCTTCGACAGGAGAATGAGACACTTAGTCGACGCCGGCGTACCAAGAAAAAACGTCTTCGAGAAGGAGGAAGCCTCACTCTAGGTCAGGGATAGGATTTGGAGGGTCAGAACGAGGTAGATGTGCAGTTAGAAGAAGAACGTCGTCGAAATGGTCGTCGGAAGCGGAGGCCAGAAACGAAGGAACGGCGGTGTGGCGTTTGCGGCAAGACAGGGCATAACGCACGAAGATGTTAGATAGAAGTAGCAGTGTCTCAAGAACAGAGTTCCAACCGATTTGAGCCGATTTAGAGAATAGCGAGGGTGTGATCAAGTGCCTCATTCGCTTATCTGTCCCACTCGCTTACCGTAGGAACTCGAGAAATTGGTTAATCCAATTACAGCTGCAGGTGCCTTTCAAATATCCTCCTTACTTCCAGACCAGCCATTGGCTGATGTAGAATCTCAGTACCCACTTTGCCAAGAGGGTCAATTTCTCGAGTTTCTAAATATCACAGACACATTTTTTTTTTGTTAGATGTGGAAACTATCATTAGCCTGTGTCAGTCAGTCTAATTGGTCGACTCTGGGGGGCATAGATGCAACTCGTGCGTGGCCAAAACCGACATCTGCTTAAGATAGCCCCTCTCTACTGGGCATTCCACGAAGACACTTCTCCCTCATTAGAGGCGAAAGCAGCTGTTATCGAAGAGGCAACCCGGGCTCCTCTGGTTCCAGAGGATATACAAAACGTATACTCGGCCCACTCCTTCGAACGTCGATAACGCGAGGGGGCAAACGAACACACGAAGGACCCTCAAGATCCAGGATCGTTCCATCCTCCAATTCCCTCACACTCCTACCATGACGGGGGGACAGAACAGGGACCAGTCATTCTATGACTTTCTCATAGAAGATCCAGAGGTACACAAGTTGGCGGTGAAGCTGTCTTCTTTGCGCGATGTGAGTTTGAGGTAGGAGGTCGTGTTCCACGACACGGGCGCTAGAGCGTCCAAGATATTGCTGTCAATGCTTCAGGTTGTTGTGACCAGCAACTAAAGCATGGCGGCGCCGTACACCAGGCCAGTGGCTGAACGTGGAATCCGCCTCTGTCTTGTCTCTGCCTTGTGTCTCCCGAGTCATGACTCGAGTGGTTCGTCATGACATCTCCCATGACATCTACTCGTTCTCCATGAGAGGTGCCGGGAGGGAGCCAATTTGGGGAATCACTTCGCAGAAGCTGTGGCAAAGACGCTCAGGAGAAGAAACTAAGCAGACCGAGCCGCGATAGAATGGAAGACCATAGACTCAAGCAAGAGAGAAGAGTCGGAAGACACAGCAACACGAAACCTGAAAAAAATTAAGAAGAAGAGTCTAACTTTTGTCGTTTTCGTTGGACCAGATGATGGCGCCGGGGTCACCTGGTCATGTTCAATAACATCAACAGCCCATTTCGCCGCCAAATCGAACCAGCCGCGATCCGCCGCCACGGTCAGACTCGACCGAGATCGAAACCCACCAGCAAGCACATCACCTGGTACTCGGGATGCAACTACTGGAATAGCCACGTGCTGAATCACGCGGGCAGCTTCAGCCTGACTCACACGGTCCTCCGACCCCTATAGATCACGGAGTTCATTCAACTCACGGAACTCACGGCGTTCATAGAGCTCATCCAAGGCGGAGCCCAGGGATCTTGCCAGTTGTGAGCTTCGCAAACCAACTCCCACCTGCCGAGGCAGGCCCAATGTGGATAGATTGGGGCTTATATGGCGTTGATCATCCAAATTTCCAGCTCGATCCGACGCCTTTCGACTCTAAAGACCCAGGGACCATGATTTCCTGCCGTCGATGACACAATTGGACATCACAGCCGTCCCCCGCATGCGCCGACAGACCCAGCTTTCGCGTACGGAAGCGAGCTCGTCTCATAGTCTAACTTACACTCACCTCGAGGCCACGACGATAGTGGCATTCCTGGCCATTGGACTGACACTCTGAACTATGGAGCCAGCACTCCAAAAGTAACGACGCCGGCTGGAAGGGTCACGGATAATCCTTGGGCTGAGTTAGATAGGCCTCACGAAGACAACAACCCAACACCCGCCTCACGACCAAAGAGAGCCCCTCAATCCCGAGGACAAAAGAACGAGGCTCGCAAGACACCTGGGGCTTCTCAAGGCGGCAGAAGTAGTGCCGATGATAGCACGCCTTCGGTGTCTGACGCGGCGAGTCCCAGCTCTACGTCACGGAACAGCCGCGCGAGCATCAGTCCAAAGTCTATGTCCATGGCGACCATGGCATCGACAATATCGAGTCATCAGAGCAGGCTTTGCGGTGCCTCTCGAAGATCCAAAAACAGCCGAGACAAACCCAATGACACTCCAAAGAGCGCCGGACTCGAGCATCCCATAGCCTCGTCGAAAAGCGATACCGCAACCGCCTTGACGCTCAATTCGAATCCCTTCTCAATGTTTTGCCAGAGCAAGCTCGACACGGCGGCAACGGTAACGACGATGATAATGAATTTGATGGCGCAAACGATGTGGACCGTCACGTGAGCAGGGGCGAGGTGCTCGAAATGGCTCGCAAGCATATACAAGCGCTAGAACTCGAGCGCAATCAACTCGAGCGCGACAACCTTGAACTTCAAAGCAGACTTCAGTAACTCAAAGAATTTGCCTCCGATGGTGTGGTATCCTCGCCAGACAAAGAAAAGCCGCCCAATTTTAATGTCAATACAGACTAGGAGAAAGTCGACGACGGCCTTGATCAGGGTTGGAGATCGATTAAGAGGTCGATTTGATTGATTCGATTAACCGATTCGATTTCAAGATTGACGATACCTCCTCAACGCCGCCGCCTTCTGAGCTGTCAACCAGTTCAGCCTCCACGGCTTATGCACCCAGCAGGGTTCCGGATTATGACACTTGGACGGCTGATAACTTCGGGCGGTTCCCCGGATTCACGATACGTCATGACTCTTCTGGAGAGCGGACATGGTGGTGACAACTTGGGATCCAGGATGAAGGACAACAGGTCTCAGTCACACAAGAATTGTCGCAGGTACTGATGGGCCATGAGAATCAAATGAGCGCTTGATTTTCTATCTAAAGGAGTGACAAGAGTCGGTCTCTTATACCTGTGTTCAGTCTGCCGATCCCATAGGCAGCAGGCTGTTGCCTGACGCCAATGATGGTGTAGCGTTCACGCTGACCGTGAAGCTATTCACGATGGTAGTGATTGTTGCCCTTGACAAGACTGTATGGATTTGCACAGACTTGCGTATTGTGATGCAACTCGCACGAACCGTTTGGTGGCCCGAGTTTAGGAAAGAGGAAGCGGAAGGAAGAACCTTTCGTTCCGAAAGGCATCTCGTGACTGTCATCATCATTTCCGACTTGTTGGCTCCCTTCTTCAGGTGTTGCGATGTACACGGAGGGGCGCGGCGGTTGAAAGAATCGTATCATTAGAGAACAAGCTTTCGAGTATGATATGATGGCCCCCAGGTTCAAAACGCCGACTTGACGTCACAGCCAATTCTACGATTGACAGTGCTGAAGGGGGGAATCGGCCAATGGTCCTGAGGAAAGTTTAAATCATCCAAACTCCAAGTCCTGGCTCTAGACCGCCGTTGGACGGGCAGCCCCGCATCTTAGGTGGTGTCATCCAGATGTGCTTTGGATCAGATCACTTTGTTTCAGCATTAAGATCAAGGTTGACCTTCATCCAAGAGATTACGAATTTCTGGCACGGTATGATTCGTTTTGGACGTCATCATGGATCACCTTTCTCCGTTAAGCTGCCAAATCGGGGGATTGACGCTGCGAAACCCGACTGTTGCCGTAAGCGCCTCTCTGGTTATGCTAATCACCATAAACTGCTCCTTTCCTTTAATTGCCCACCTTCATGAATGATTTAACGCAACACACACCATTCATTTGCAAAGTATCTACCAAGATCAAACCTCAAGATGAACGACACAGAATCCGATGGACCCTTGGTCCGCAACTTTGCACATCTGTCTCGCGGCGATGTGGGGTTAGTTGGCGGGAAGAATGCTTCACTGGGCGAAATGATCCAAGCCCTAGGAACAGAAGGCATAGCAGTTCCGCCTGGATTCGCAACGACCTCGAAGGCATATTGGCACTTTGTAGAATCCAATTGCATCCGCGGCAAGATGGAAGCCCTGATCAACGAATGGCAGATGGGAAATCAGAGCTTGGCCGAGACGGGCCACGCAGTGCGCTCCCTGTTCCTCCGCCACGGCTCCTGGCCGGCTGACGCGGCCTCTGCCATCAGGGCTAGCTATCGTGAGCTTTCAGCAAGATTTGGAATTGAGAACCTCAGCGTTGCCGTACGATCCAGCGCAACGGCCGAGGACCTACTTGACGCCAGCTTTGCCGGCCAGCAAGAGACATATCTCAATGTCTCGGGTGAGCGGGCCCTTCTGAATGCCTGCAGACGCTGCTATGCCTCCCTCTTCACCGACCGGGCCATCAGCTATCGCCAGGCCAAGGGCTTTGATCACATGAGCATCGCGCTCTCAGTCGGCATTCAGGTCATGGTCCGGTCTGACCTGGGCGGCTCGGGTGTCATGTTCTCTATTGACACGGAGAGCGGCTTTGATCAAATCGTGCTAATCAACGCCTCGTGGGGCCTTGGCGAGAATGTTGTCCAGGGCATAGCCAACCCCGACGAGTATCAGGTATTTAAGCCGCCGCTCTCGGATACCAGCCTAACGCCCATCGTGGGTAAGAGATTGGGCGATAAGGCGATCAAGATGGTCTATGGCGACGGCAACGTTGGTACACGCAACGTTCCCACCTCCAAGGCAGAGCAAGCCGCATACGTCTTGAGCGACAAGGAAATCCTTCAGCTGGCACGCTGGGCCTGCACCATCGAAAAGCACTACGGCTGTCCTATGGACATAGAATGGGCCAAAGATGGCGTCGGTGGCAAGTTGTTTATAGTACAAGCCAGACCAGAGACGGTGCACTCGCGCCAGGACGTCGCTATCTTCAAGACCTACACTGTCGAAAAGAAGGGACGCGTGTTGACCACTGGCCTTTCGGTCGGCGACAAGGCCATCTCAGGGCGGGTCTGTCTCGTGTCTTCGGTCAAAGATATCCACCAGTTCGTTAACGGCTCGATCCTGGTGACGGAGGCAACAGACCCTGACTGGGTGCCAGTTATGAAGCGTGCCGCCGCCATCATCACCGACCATGGCGGGCGCGCCTCGCATGCCGCCATCGTCAGCCGCGAACTGGGGATCCCTGCCATTGTCGGAACCGGCAATGCTACATACGTACTGCACAGCGGCCAGGATATCACCGCCTCGTGCGCCGAGGGCGATACAGGCCTAGTGTACGAGGGCATCTCGGATGTTATAGCCCACACGGTCGATCTGGCGGGACTGCCGCAGGTTCGCACTAAAATTATGCTTAATCTTGCGAATCCTGCTGCCGCCTACCGCTGGTGGCGCCTCCCCGCTGATGGTATCGGCCTGGCACGCATGGAGTTCATCATGAGCAATGCAATTCAGGTTCATCCCCTGGCCCTGATTTACTTCGATCGGGTGAAGGACCTGGATGTCAGGCGAGAAATTACGCGACTGACGGCTGGCTACGACTATAAGCCTGACTATTTTGTTGACAAATTGTCTCGCGGTCTTGCGGCCCTCTGTGCCACTGTCTACCCAAAGCCAACTATCATCCGCATGAGCGACTTTAAGACCAACGAGTATGCCGGGCTTATCGGGGGGGCGCCGTTTGAGATCAAAGAGGAAAACCCTATAATAGGCATCCGCGGCGCCTCACGCTATTACTCAGCGCTATATAAAGAAGGCTTCGCCCTCGAGTGCCGTGCTATCAAGCGACTGCGGGAAGAGATAGGCCTGCGCAATGCCATTGTCATGGTTCCTTTCTGTCGGACCATTAGTGAGGCCAAGAAGGTCCTGGATATAATGGCTGAGAATGGGCTCCGGCGTGGCGAAAACGGCCTACAGGTCTACATCATGTGCGAGATACCGTCCAACGTGATTCTCGCTGCCAGCTTCACCGACCATTTTGATGGCTTCTCTATTGGGTCTAATGATCTTACCCAGTTGACGCTCGGCGTGGACCGCGACTCTGGCGAGCTGGCACCTTTGTTTGACGAGCAGGACGAGGCCGTTAAGTGGATGATTGCCCGCGTCATTTCTGTCGCTCGCGAAAAGGGATGTAAGATTGGCCTCTGTGGTCAAGCGCCGAGCAACTATCCCAAATTTGCTAAGTTTCTGGTAGAAGTAGGTATTCATTCTATATCAGTTAGCCCGGATAGCTTTGTTGCTGTAAAGAAGCACGTTCTGGCTGCTGAGCGACTCTGAGTGTCAGGCTCGTGGACGAGGGCAAGTGCCTCTAAGTGGGATAATTATGCCGGGTTTACACAGTCACTACTATGAAATAGCTTGAATGGATTGTTATGTAATTATCGTTAAGTAACAGAATTTAGCAAATCAAAGTCTATATTATTGAATCTTCTTTTCGTTCCCATGTTACAGCTGAGATAATATTAATGCAACTATGGACATTAAGAGCTTGCGTCCGTCACAAGTTGTGAACTAGCGTTGGCTAAATAACATCCACACATCTCTGCGGTTCGTTCCTTACATGCCTTCATCGGGCTCAGACACACGACCTGTACACAGTTTACCGCAGGAGTCATATTGAGCCAAACCTCTGCCTTGCTATATCTAAGCGCCTGGCTTGGCCATGCCCCGAATTTTCTTCATTCCCTGGGACTTTTGCAGTGGCCATCCCGCCACAGCCATTCTTCGGCCAGCTCTCTGCGATGGCTTGTATATCAGAGCTATTCGGCCGTTGCAAAATGGATTCTTCGTTATAGCTCTGTGGCACGAGGGAATCCTAGTTTGAAATTATTAATCTTATCATCTTCCGTTATATACTACTAGGAGTCGGACCTTGCCTTCTAGGCCGCTCGCGATGCCTGCTGATTCTGACCTCCGACTGAATTGCCTGCAGTCGCGCTTCTTCATACCAGGCGCTTAGTGTCTTGCCTTGGTATGTCAGGTCTTCATCCTTGATAAATGTGCTAGTGACATAATAGTAGTATGAACTTTCGAGCTTGGATGACATTTTGATGCAGGATTTGCTGGTGTTTGTTGTTCTAGGCGTGTTGTCAGAAAAGCATTTTGAAGTTCATAGGTGGAAGCGTGTGGGGTGAGGAGGCGGCTTCAGGAGTTCCAAAATGATTTCGCCTCATTAATCCACGGCCACCTGATGTCCGGTCTAATATTAAGTGAACAAGCCCCAAAGGCCAAGGTATTTGATTGTAAGTGTGGTTTTTTCTGGGGGGGAGGGGGGTTCTTTGGCCGGTAACGACAAAAATCTGTTTTTAAAAAAAAAATGCATCAGTCTTGTCGGGTCTCACTAGGACACCCACTCATGTAAACGAGGCAGGCTGGAAGTCGGTGACAACCGACCACGGTGGCTGGAAACCGAACTGGAGTCGAGACCCTGAGTCATGGCACGCGAGCTCCAACTGTTGCCCTGCCCCGCCTCGCCTGGGTGCCGACCCAAGTGTGTTACATTACACGGTCACATTGGTGGCTGAGGTGCTGTTTATTCCAGTGCCCATGCAGGCTGTCTGACATAAAATAAGTCGATGATCTGTTAGCGATCAAACATTGCTTCCCACAACATGTTACATCAGATGGGAATTTAGGCCTTACAGTTCGAGGTAAATGGCAGCGTAGTGGCTAATGAATGACCCGCGAAACCACCATGGTGTGATATCACTATTTAGTGCGCACCCGCCAATAACATGACCAACCATCCATCCATCTGGCCATCAGATCATGCTGGTGGGACATCTTTTCGCCAATTGCCAAGGTATTCTTTAGCAGCTTCCTGTGTGATCGATCGGCTTGGGGTGGCAAGACATCAACGGACGAAACAAATCATTCAGAAACTTTCGAATTTCCTGGCTCTTTGGAGGTGTACGATGGATCGAGATCAATGAATGCGGTTTCCAACTCGGTGCGGCTTCGATGATCTGACATGGAGGGAACCTCAACATGATTCTGTGTTTGATGGTGACCCTCCCTTTCTACACCCCTTGGCAAGGCTGTTACACTTGGAAGTAGCCATCCACTGCCAAAATTTTACGGCTACAAAAGCTAATTTAGCGACCCTTTAAGTCGCTTTCTGCATTGCGATTCTGGTACCCGTTAAGCCCTAGATTCGCCTCCTTTGCGAGAGCTATAGGTCTGGCTAAACTCTATCAATCTCTTTTATCCCGGCCATAAATGACAATGCTCCCGCTGCGAGACCCTCTCCTATACCAACCTTGGGCCCCATATCCGCCTATTGAGTCTCATACAATCGGTCCTTTTCCCTCTCGTCCCGTGCAGATACGGCGTCGAATCATTGTAGTCTATACTCTCCATTTGCGCCATTAACGACGATCTCACTCGCGGGATATTAGTCATTTATCAAAGTCTAATATCTGACACGTTATTACGGGAATTTTTACATCTCGTTGTCCCATCGACCCCCAGCTTCCTCGGTCCCTGAACGTCTCGACCTGCACATACACTCGGCCCCACGGGCACGGGTACAATCTTCCACGCGATAACCCCCTAGCCGTCAACCATACCCAGCCATGGCGGCCGCTATCTCGTCGATCCCGCCGCTCCGATCCCCAACTCCATTTCGGGATTGGACCGTGGTCGGGACTTCGACTATCTCTCGTCCCGATTTGGCTTTTCCTGGCGGCAATAAAGAACACATTACTGAAATCCGCGAGGAGCAACCAAAGCCCCTACAAGACATTATTGAAATCGCCAGTTGCATCTTGCGACATAGAACGCCACCATCAAGCCCCAGTTACAATAAGAGGAAGCAGGAAGACGGTTGCCAAACTATCCGTTCCAACTTCAACACAGGCGTCTTGAGCAACAGAGTCAGGGTGGCCGAAAGCAAGATAGAGCTGCCCCACCTTAGATCTGCAACCGAACCCTATGGCGCCGTCTTCAAGCATGACACCAATTCTCCGAGAGAGCTAAGGAAATACACTGAAGGCAAGAGGATTGGGCTTGACGTCCCCAGCGTCCGCAGAAAGTCGAACGAACGGATTCGACCAATTCTGCGTCCGCTCAGTCATTGTCGGTCGTCAAGCGCGCCTACACTTTCCAAATCTGTTCAGTTCGACTCAGACTTGGAACATGTTCGCTATTTTTATCAAGCTGACCGTCCCTTCGCCGTGAGTGAAGATACATCACCTGTCGCTGGCTGCGATGAAACCGATATATTCCCACCTCCATATAATGAGTGCCTAAAAATGGGAGCACTGTCTTATGAATGGGAGCTACTCACGCCCAACTTCCCTCGCCATACTACTGCTCGTAAAGCCATGCCCGTCAGGCTTGAGAGGGTATATCTTTCTGATGACCAAACAGCCATATTGGGTTCCGTTATCGTGGCCAACTTGGCTTTCGAAAAGTCAGTCATCTGCCGTTTTACATTGGATTTCTGGAAGACTATTTCGGAGACCACAGCTCCGTACTGTGATGGGGCTGATCTCGATGAGATGCCCGGATATGATCGATTTGTATTCTCGATACCGCTGGTTGATACTGTTGACCTCGAGGCACAGCCTTTATTCTTTTGTATTCGCTATGTTACTAACGGGCAGGAGTACTGGGATAATAATTCCTGCACCAACTTTCAAGTTGACTTTAGAAAGAGACACCTTTGCTAGGGTAATGAAGGGCGATTATGGCCGGCTTTTGTTCAGATAGTCAATGGGTGCCCCGACGAGAGGGAAAAAAAAAGTCTGGAAATCTCACTGTATCTAATCTGATCTGCGCCCGTGCTTCGACTCCGGTATGCCTACATGCACTATGCCTCGATAGAGTTGTGATGCTCGCCCCCAACCCCCCCCCCAAAAAAAAAAAAAAAGAGAGAGAGAGAGATATCATGCATTTTGCGCTGGCGTGACTACTATCACGTTATGGATACAATTTGTGTACCTTAGGCAAACGGGACTAGCAAAAACCCCGACTGTCCAGCTGAGGTAGGGGACAAGAACCCAATTGGCTTTGTAGGAGGGTGTGTGCCATTTGATAACTAAAGGATATCTCTTTGATGGCCAATACTGCAACCCGGCACATGCGATGTCTGTGGAAGCTTATCTCATGTCTTAAGTGAAGGTCTAGAACAGTCACAAGCCCGGGATCCCCCGTTCTGTCAGATCATGATCATACGAAATTGGTTTCCCCAAGACCGACCTCGTGCCCTTATGATAAACACAGTACAAGCTTGTGGGGCGATCAGGGCCCAGTCCGTTGCGGATAACGGAGCAACCGGAACTTTTGAAGATCATGGCGCTAGCTCGATTCTCTGAACCTATGTAAGCCTGGCAAGAAGGCTCAAAGCTTGAATGTTGCGCCCATGTAGGTGGCACAAACTTAGACTTGCTGATCCAATGAGCAGGCTTGCGATGAACACCGCGAATCTTATTGCCCCTTCCCCAACAGGGCTAAAATTTCACCTCATTGGCGCCTTGCTCGCAAGGAATCCATCATGCAAAGTGTCAATCGTACGACCAAAGTGGGGAAGACACAGTCACCCTACGTAACCCATGTCAGCGGTATTCTGAAGCCCCAGGCTAAAGGAGCCATTGTAGCTTGTAGGGAAAGGCATTGTTGTAAGAGGACAGCTTTGAGTGGCATTTAACAACACATTTGAACTACCAGTGTCAGATTGCCATGGCCCTATGGCCTCGACCTCGTTTAACACAGCTCTTAGTCACGTGGTAGGTGCTGCATTTTGGTCCAGGTCGACGATCTGATTTAATCTTGCGAAGGCTGATGCAACCCCAAAGTCCCAGGAATGGGCTGATTGAGGCTTATTCCAGGTTGTGTGATCCCCGTGTTAGAACTCTATAAAATAACTAGCTACAAACTCACGCTTCCCTATCCCACCTCGCCTACGTACTTCGCATCATGCCCCTCACATTGCCTTGATTACTCTCGTATTTGGTTTAACCACTCCAACGGACCTAAAGCAACCTGGTCTCGTAACAATCACTCTTCGGTTAATTCATGGCCATTACTTTCGGCAGAAGCCGCAATTTTATACGGCATTATTATGGGGCACTGGTAATACAATATCAGTTCCTGTCAATTGGATCCCACCTTCTCACTCGACCACTCGCGAACAGAGTCATCCATGGATTACTATTTCTATCCATATTCGAATATGAGTCAGCACTTACCAGTTAACGCCCTACCCAAAACGACTTCCGCAAGTCTATCTCCAAACGAGCTGATCTTCCCTTCCCCCTGGCCCCCAATAATAACTTCGCCCAGCACTTGGTGCTCCCCGAGTGATCCATTACGCCCAAATCAAGATGTCGACGCCGAGCTCTCGACAGAAGCAACTGGCGATTTTCCGCTGCCAACAGACGTAGGCTTTGATCTCGATCATTCGGCGATCTCAGGAATTTTTGATAACCTCGCCTACCTTCCCGCAACACTGCCAGTTGTCAACACGAGCCAACGGCCTGTCGGGCAGTTCGGAAACCCAGAACGGCCACAAACAAGTACCACAAGGCCCATCAAGAAAAAAACGGGGGATGCCCCTAAGCAAAAGAAAACAAAACGAGAAACTAAGACTGAGCTCGAAGCTGGGAAAAAAGGTCGACGGCAGGCTATACGAAAGGATCGAAAACAATCTCAAACCCCTCAAGAACTTCGCGCCATGGAACGGAGCAGAATTGCGGCGTCTAAGTGCCGGCGTCGCAAACTCGAACTAGCATCAGCGTTGGCCGCTCGGGAACAAGCCTTGGAAGACCGCAACCACAACCTTGCCTCTTACATAGGTCACTTGAAAACGGAGATCGAGTTTATGAAGGCACAGCTTTTCAAACATACAGACTGCAACTGTATTTTGATTAAGGAGTACATTGCGAATGAGGCAAAGAAGTACGTGGATAAGTTGATATCCCCTCGTCCAACATCCTACGTTAGCTTGGATTTAATAAGCCCTTGCATTGACTCTGGGATCTCACCTCCAAGTCTATAACTAGCATATTCAAATGATTATGATAACCGAAGGTAAAGCGCAAATATTACATAGGTAAAGATAACTGTAACGCCGGAAAGGGGCCATTTCCGCATCTGTGACAATCTGTGCAAGTATCCTAGATCTCTAAGCCCCTTGTCATATCCTGCATTCAAAGAAACCCTGTTGTCAATGATGGCAAACATGATCGCCGCAAGGGCATTCTCAGCTGTCCACGAGGCATTCATAGGACAATTGCTGACATTACTGTTGAAACCACCAATTAGAGCCACAGAACTAGGGTGCATCCTTCGGTCGAAGCATAATGAGGCTCGAATCGATTCACAGATCCGGACCATGTAAAGATGTGTGCTAGGGAAAGAGTGGCATTGACCTCCGAAATCGAGTACCAGATCATTTGCTTGTGCCTGGATGAAAACTATCAGGAGAATGCAACTATAATAAGGACTATCTTGACGAAGGTTGGTTTGTATGTGTTGGGTAGCCAATAAGGAGGTAGAAGACCTTCTTTCTCTAATTCAAAGAACAAGGTGTCATCCTGGATAAAATTGATGGAAGATGGACTCTCTGGCGATGCAACTAGAGCTCTATAGTAAGGTAAATTGTGTTGAGTGGTATGGGGCGGATTTAAAATACCTGAAGCAAGATATAGTTATTGCTTATGTCAAGACCCGTTTTTTTTTCGCGGCTGGATTGCTTGAATCTAGGTGACTATGTTAAAATATTCAAAAGAACGTCATGAATGTTTAAAAACAAACTTCTAACAAATGCTGCTTTTAAATTATCACTGTACAGAAGGCTTTTGAGGCTTCAACAGCTGCTAAACCAATGAGCTTGTGTGATCTGCTAAGACACGATCACCTAAGATATATAGAGGCCAAGGTACAGGTGCACTTGGCCCTCAGCAAACTTTAGTAGTTCGGTAGAATGAACGGGCTATGATTGTTCAAATCTATTGTCCCTGGCTTCCGACGGCATAAAACATGATAAACATAAGGGACAGGTGTAATGGTGCCTGAGATACCATGAAGCAATGCAGCCCGAATGAAATCCATGTCCACACGATAAACTGCGGACGATATCACTGATTTCCATCTTTTCTAAACAAATAGTGCTTCATCCAGTAAAAGCAATAGTTAGTTGAAGGGTCAAACGTCGCTTGTCCGAAAGTAAATGAGCTTACCAGGTATTAAGCGAATCCATCCATATAGAATGGCCTCCTGGATTCCCAGCTTCCACCTCCGTGATTGCCTGCTTCAATGTTCTAGGGGGAGCTATCGAATCCAGCTGCTCTAAGGCGCTAGGTGTGGAAACTATGCTATTAGATGATTCGGTGCTCTCGGCATCATCCAACCCCGGGAAGTAATAACCTCTGACAAGACGATACAACCTTTGAATTTGTTAGCCCATGAAATATTACATATAGTTTACTAGATCAAGAAACAACGTACTTCTCTGCCGAAAGTATGATAGCTACAATGACCATCACCACTGCTATCGTAATTATGGCGGGCCATTCGGTGACAAGTTGCACTGGAGTTTGACCTTCAGCATAGGTATTGTTCACGTTCATTATCGTCATGATTTGGCGCTGGATTATGGATAGCCACCAGTCGCTGCTTACTGATTTTATATGTTCACTGCTCGAACAAATTTGAAGTGCAAAGTGATCTGACTTGAATTTGGTTTCGATATGATAAATTGGTCGCCTCATTGACTTTTTACTGTGCGGCTTACTAGCCGTGAATGACCCGAATAATTCCATAGCTAAGCCCGAGTTATCGTGGCACCCAGATAGGTAACCATGATGCCACCTCTATGTCACTATGAATACCTGGGTTCTTAGATGTTTGTGGCGTGACGTTAGTGTCCTCTGCATGCGCCTTCTTTCGGCGAGACGGTGTGAAATTTGTGTGGCATGTGACTGTAGTACTTTGACCTCTCTGAGTAAGATGTAAGACTTGATTCTTGCAATACGTTGGACTACGATCAAAAGAAAACCATGATCTCTTAGAATTTTTTCTATTTTCCGTAAAGGTTTTCGAGCTATTAATCCCATAACATTAAATAACTGTTAATCCCTCTATGAGTGTAGAACAGGATTAGATGACATATGTATACTGTAGAGCTATGAAGGGTCAGTGGCTATCTCTGAGTGCGGCCTCGGTAACATCCAGTGGGGGATTTAACGATCTTACGGCGCAACGGGGTGCTGGTAAATCCATAAAGTAGGGGGGTAAGATAACATGCGCTGCGTCATAACGTGGAAACTTGACGCATTACCGAAGGTGCGTTCAGCGACCGCTCTATTAAGATAGGCTTGAACGCCCCCAAACATGTAGGTGAATTATGTCCTCGCACCCAGTAAGTTCCATAGCAAGTCTATTGTTCCGGCCGTGCAGAAGGTCTGCCGCAGCGCTGCCATATCCTTCAGTAGCTGATCATTCCCCATTGCCAACTTCCTGGATAGAGAATTTCTGCCGTATACGAGAAGTCGGAGAAGTCATTTGGTGGCAGAAGAGGAGTTGCGAATGCCATATAAACATCATAGGAAGAGCCCTCCGATATTGGTGATTCCATCGCACTCCGGAATGATTGGTAAGAAAGCCTGGAGGTGAAAGCGCATTCAGCTTTGGTGAGAGGTTGTGCAGACCTCTCAGGAGCGTAAATTGATTTGGAGGCAAAGAAAAGGGCAGCTAATGGTTTATCTTGTGGGGGCCTCTAGTCCGGCGTTCCCCATGAGAGCGGAATCTCCTATGGGGGTTTCATCGACTCGGAAAAGGGGCCCTTGACTCGGGAAAAAAAGGAGATACCTCAATACAGGTGACAACGCCACCAATTGAAATGTACCTCTCTTTCATGAATAATCCCGCATTCTGCGCACATGACCCCGCGTTCTGCAACCCTCGCTTCTATCACCCACTTTGGTCAACCTGAACAGTAGGTATATTAAGGCTGTGGATAAGGCACGCAAGTCATTCAAGAATAACGATGCTGAGAACACCAAGGCGTTCTCGAATCTCAAGTCCAACTGCAATAAGCTTAACATTGGCCACTCAGATATTTAGAATAAGGACGAATACAGTATCCCATATCGGCTACCCTATGGAACCTGGATTCTGATCGCTCGAACAATCCGCTCGCAACGTCCTGAGGTTTCTGACCTTAACAACCGCGAAAAGACTTCATTTCCTGGCCGCACATACGCCGTAGGAGATACCATACCGGCGCGGCTAGTTTTCAAAACGTTCCCGACAGAGTCGTCGTCAGAAGTCGACCTTGCCAAGGCAGAGACCGGCTTCAGCAATAGGGATATCACCTTGACTGGCTCCACCACTTCAATGCGGAGGCTTGTAAGGTCTTCGGCTAAAGCGTAACTGTCAGGAGCATCTCTCGAAGAGTGGTTTAGATGTGATGAGTAGCTTCGAGAGCCAGGACGACGATGTAACATATACAGGGGGCCCCCGTGCCACGCCCGGGCAATGAGAAGGTTTCTCGACTTCTTATAATCGACAACTCCACGGGCCATAAGGCCATTAACATCGTCAACTACTGTATCATGTTTGATGTCGCATTTTGCACCTTACCGCCGCGTTCCACGCATATCCTACAGCTCCTCGAGAACGCCCACCAAAAAGCATCTCGTCAGTCGATAAGGGAGGGTGACTTGGCATTTATAAGAAGGATATTTGCAGTGGCTTTTAAATATGTCTATCTTGAAGGTTTCTCGGCTGCTCATATTATGGGGGACTTTGAAGGGAGTGGTATCTACCCCATCACTCATGAGCCGGCCGTATGGTATATCCTGTGAAAACAGCTTAAACCCCGGAAGACAGCAGAAACCTGCTTATTGTTACGACCCTCGCGGTTACGTCACGTGGTCTCCACATTTCAAAGGATGCACGAACCTATCAGGAGGAGGACCGACGCCATCCAGGAACGACGTCGGTCCCAGCTCACGATCGGTCCCGGCAAGCACCTCCAAGTATATAGAACTCACTTATTAGCACTTTCTTATGTACCAGCTACCTCAGCTATCAATACAACTTGGTTATACTCAATACCTTGAGCACATCACCAGACGTGACTTACACCCTCTACCTCAGAGTACGCTACCTGATCCTCTGCCAACATCAACCCAGCACGACCGGTTTATCCCTTGGGAAATACCCTTACGTTACACTTATGCTAACATTTTACCCGAAGAAACACAATTCCAACAAACAGAATACTCACTCGCTCCCGCACTCGAGATGGATGGTTATATAATAAGCTCGTCGAGTCGGGAAAGGCTTCAGTCAGCGAGGAAGGTACTCCCAGTGTCAATTTTCATGGATAAGCAGCGAAACGCATTCGTCAGCAAGTTCGAAAGGGGCCTTAGGAAGGCCGCTACTAAGAGAAAGCAAGGGAAATTTATGAGGTCCCCACAAGCACCGTGATATCTGTTAAAGGGGCGTCAACTTTATACCAAGATGGGAGCGCAGAACCACGTCACATCTGATCCGGAGGCAAATGTTGGTCTACGACCCCTAGAGAGGACCCCCACCAACCTGTAACCCAGCATGCGTCTCCAGGAACGGCTTCATCATTTCACCTTCGCCTGGTACGCCGCAACGTTAGTTCACGAGAGCGAAATGCGGGACGTTGATCCGCCTCGGCTCAGCTAAACTGCCATGTGGTATGTCCACAAGCGGCATTGCCCTCGTCTTGGCTTTGTCGCCCCATCGGTTCACCGGTTTAGATATCATTGGCATCATTATTTTTGTGCTGGATCTCTTTTTCTTCTTATTCATCACTATCGCAATTCTCTCGCGCTTCATGTTGCACCAGCACACCTTTGGGAAGGCATTCACTCATACACGAGAGGCGCTTTTCATCACCACATTTTCCCTCTCCATTGCAGCCATTCTTTCGAATATCCAGTTATACGGAGAGCTTTTCCTGGCCGAATCGGCCAAAGGTGGCCTAGCCAGATTTCTAGGAGGGGCATTCTGGGCCGACCTGACCGTCACGTTCGTTATCTCCGCCCTCCAGTATCATCTCCTATTTACTGTCAGGGAGGAGCGCCGCCTCACCATCAATTCCATGACGCTGTCCTGGATCCTTCCCATATTTTCCATTATGCCCACTAGAACCCTTGCTAGTGTCTTTTCCAAGACCCAGCCGGTGCATCAAGCCGTTTCGATGCTTTACGCGGGCCTAACCGCCCAAGGTTTGGGGCTGCTGATATCAGTCTTTATGTACTCGACGTACTTATCTCGATTTATGGCTCTTAGACTTCCGATCCAGCGGCCCGGTATGTTCATCGCCGTAGGCCCGCCAAGCTTTACGTGCGCTGTATTGAGAGCTATGGCGTCGGATACCCTGCGAATCCTTACCTATTTGTCCAGCCATGAGGTGTTAATCTTAGTAGCCTTGGCGATCCGATAATGTTAGCTGCTAGTGTCTGCATTACCGCATTTAATGTATTAATATTCTTATGGGGATTGAGCTTTTGGTTCTTTACCTTGGCCATGGCTGCTGTCCTCACGAGTATGACTGATCGACGATGCCACCCAGCTGGTGGAGTTTTGTCTTTCCCAATGTCGGCTTTATAATTACTTCTATTCGGATAGGGCATGCGGTTGCCAGCGACGGTATTTTACGGATGGCCAGGGTGATGACACTCTCCCTTTTCCTCTCTTGGACTTTTATCTCATTCCGCTGTGTAAGAGCTGTATATAAACGCGAGATTGTGTGGCCCGGTCATGATGAGGATTTAAATTGACCCATGGTTTTTTGAAAATGCTGACGGCTTCTTGGTAGCATAGAAACTTGTGACCCATGAACTCAAAGCTGCTATGCGCGATTAGGAAATCTAGCCCGCCGTGGGATAAAATCTGAGCGCAGTTGACCGATATGTTTTCAGGTCGGAGTGTCGGCACACCGCAGGTGAAATTATGAAACTGAAGGGGGTCGAGTAAGGCGGAGTTCTCTAAGCTGAAAGGGAAGGAATATTAAGAATGAGAGGAGGGGATGCAATATGTCGAAGGGTAGGCATGATCTTCACGGTCTCATGAAATAACTACGTTAGTAACCTAGCCGTAGGCTATAAATAGCTCTGCGGGATAAAATACCCCTTATTAGAGATAACTCTAGATAATAATTAATAGATATATTACTACTGCTTATTATTATTTACTTAACTCTTAATCTTTTTAGCACGTTTAGTATAATACTTAATACTTAAGATAATATCTTAATATTTATAATACTTATAGTCCTAGGCATATATTATATGTAATATAGATTATGCTACTAGGTTTATTTACTAGTAATAACTTATACTAATAAGTTTATAATTTATTACCTTCTTAAGCTCCCCCTCCCCTACCCTCTTTTAATTATAACTTTTAAGGTATTTTTTTAAGGTACTTAATCTTAGGTTAAGAAGATATTAATATAAAATAATAATATAACTTAAATATAAATTTTAAATTATAATTATATTTCTTAAGAGCTTATAAAAGCTTTTTATATATTATTTATACTTATTAAATAATATTATAATTATCTATTATAAAATATACCTATTATAACCCTTATAATTATATTATATATTTTTTATAAATCTTAAGTTCTTAATTACTAATTATTATAAGGCTAATAATTTTAAGGACTAATAATATTCTTAAATTAATATAATCTTAAAATAATATTATAATTACTTATAATTAGCTTTATTTTAAAAAACCTAAGTATATAAGATATAATTATTATATTTTCTTATATAATAATTACCTTTACTATTAATATAACTTAATTATATTTAATACCTTTTAGTATATTACTAGATATAATATATATAATAAGTAAGTAAGCTAAAAATTCCTTATTTTTTTTTCTTAATTAATTAATTAATTCTTAATTACCTAAGATATATTAATTAAATTAAAAAATAAATATTTTTTTTATTTTTTAAGCTCTTTAAAGTAATTTAAAATTAAGTATTTAAAAAGCTATAAGGATTTATAATATATATTATAATATCCTAGGTTAATAAAAAAATATATAATCTTAATATAATATTATTCCTAAATTATATAAATTATTTAATCTAAAGAAATAAATTATTATTTAATTTATTTTTAAATTAAATTTATAAGGGTTTTCCTTATAATTATATAATATTAAGAAAATAATAAATTAGCTAATATACTTAATAAATAAGCTATATAAATAAATAAGCTATATATTTTTCTTAACCTATAAGATTAAAATTATTATAAAAATATTATAAATTATTTAATTAATTAAAATTATTTATTATATTTTTCCCTAGATATCTTAATTATTATTTAATAAATTCTTATATTATAGCTAAGCTAATTATAAATATTATAATATTAAATCTCTAATTATATTAGCTTTTTTTAATTATTATATTATAATAATTTAGCTATTATTTATATATTAATATTTATTTAATTAATTACTTATTTTTTTTTATTATTATTATTATTTTTCTTTTTTATAATTTAATTTTTTTTATTTTTTAATATTAGCTTAATATTTTATTTACTTCTTAAAAGTCTTTAATCTTAGCTCTTAATAATATAATCTTATATATATTTCTTTTTATTATCTTTATAAGAGACTTAATAGCCTTTATAATTAACTCTAAGGAGCTATTATAATACTTTTTAATTTATTTTTTAAAATATTTAAACTAAGATCTAGCCTTAAGTATAATACTTAGGGTCCTTAAGGCCTAAGAGGTAAAGGGTTTAATCCCTTCCTTAATAGGTATTAGAGTTTATAGCTATATATTAAGCTTTAAAATTATAGCTTCTAGGTTAAAGGGAATAAAGCTAGTTTTTTTTAAAAACCCTCTTAATATTTCTTCTTATTATAGTAATTTTATATATAATATAAAAAGCTAAAAAAAACTTAGTTTTTAAAATATAAATTATAAAAGATTTAATTAAATATTATATTTTTTAATTATAAGCTTATTTTAATATATTAAAATACTTAATATTAAGAAATTAAAACAAATAAAAAAATTAAGGTAATATATAAAGCTAAATAATTTTTTTTTATAATATCTCTTAAATTTAATAAATTAATAACTTTTATAATTATTAAAAATTAAAAAGTAATAATAATTATTTAATTACTTAATTATATATTAATTTAAGTATTTAAATTACTTAAGATTAATTTTATTATTAATTTAATAATTTTAAATTATTATAATAGCTTAATTACCTAAGAGGTTATTATATTAATATTAATTAACAAGGTAATATTAATTTATTTTAATACTAAATAATTAAATTACTTAGCTTTTTATATTAATTATTTAGATAATTATAATATATTTTTAATTTCTAAGTTATATTAATTTTAGCTTTAAATATCTTTTTAAACTTATAATAATTATTTTATTTATAATTATACCTATAAGAAAGCTAATTTTATTAAAATTATATAAATTATTTAATTAAATATTATATTTTATAATTAATATATATAATAAGTAAGTATTATAATTATATAAATATTATAAAAATCCCTTAACTTATATTTTCTTTATTTAATTAATTATTTCTTAATTACTTAGTATATTATAAGCTTTTATTAAGTTTAGAATATTTCTTACTCTTTAAGCTATATAAAATAACCCTAAGTTAAGTATTTAATAAGTTATAATTATCTATAAGGTTTATTATTATACCTTATATTATTAATAATATAGTATTTAATCTTAATATAATATTATTTAGAAATTATATTAGCTATTTAATTTAAAGAAATAAATCCTTATTTATTTTATTCTTAACTTAGACTTATAAGGATTTCTCCCTTAGCTTTATAATATAAAAGAAATAACTAATTAATTACTTATTAATTATAATATATTATTTATTAATATATATTAGGCTTTAAACTTTATTAAGTAATACCTAGACCTTAAGATATATTTTTTTTAGAAATATAATTACTAAAGAGCTAAATATAAAAATTTAATTATTATTTATAATTAGTTTTAGCTTATAATAAATATAATTATAAAATATAATATTTAATTAAATAATATTTATAACTTTAATAAGACTAGCTTTCTTATAAATATAATTATAAATAAAATAGTTATTATAAGCTTAGAAAAGTATTTAAAGCTAAAATTAATTTAGCTTAAAAACTAAGAATAGATTATAGTTATTTAAGTAATTAATATAAAAAGCTAAGTAATTTAATTATTTATTATTAATATAAGCTAATATTATCTTATTAATTAATACTAAGATAATAACCTCTTAGGTAATTAAGTAATTATAATAATTTAAAATAATTAAATTAATAATAAGATTAATCTTAAATAACTTAAGTATTTTAATTAATATATAATTAATTAATTAATTAATTTCTATTATTTCTTTTATTTTTAATAATTATAAAAATTATTATTTTATTAAATTTAAAAAAAATTATAAAAAAAAATTATTTAGCTTTATATATTATTTTATTTATTTTAGCCTCTTAATATTAAATATTTTAATATATTAAAATAAGCTTATAATTAAGAAATAAAATAATTAATTAAATATTTTATAACTTATATTTTAAAAACTAAGTTTTTTTTAGCTTTTTATATTATATATAAGGCTATTATAATAAAAAGAAATATTAAGAGGGCTTTTAAAAAAGCTAGTTTTATTTTCTTTAATTTAGAAATTATAATCTTAAAGCTTAATATATAATTATAGATTTTAATACCTACTAAGAAGGGATCTAAGCCCTTAACCTCTTAGGTCTTAAGGACCCTAAGGATTATACTTAAGGCTAGATCTTAATTTAAATACCTTAAAAGATAAATTAAAAGGTATTAAAATAGCTCCTTAGAGTTAATCCTTAAAGCCCTAAAGTCTCTTAAGAAAGAGATAAAAATAATTATAAATTAAGTTACCTTATTAAATATTAAAAATAAAAACTTTTAAGAGGTAAATAAGATACTTAATTAATACTAAAAGATAAAAAAAACCTAATTATAAAAAAGAGAGATTATAATAATAAAGATAAGAAGGTAAGTAATTAATTAAATAAATATTAATATATAAATAATAGCTAAATTATTAAGATATAATAATTAAAGAAGGTTAATATAACTAAGGGTTTAATATTATAATATTTATAATTAGCTTAGCTATAATATAAGGGCTTATTAAGTAATAATTAAGATATCTAGGGAAAAATATAATAAGTAATTTTAATTAATTAAATAATTTATAATATTTTTATTATAATCTCTAACTTAAAGGTTAGGATTTTTATAATACTTATATAATTATAATACTTATTTATTATATATATTATATTTTTATAAATTAAAATTAATTTAAAATAATTATTAAGTCTTTATATTTAGCTCTTTAATAATTATATTTTTAAAAAAATATATCTTAAGCTCTAAGTATTACTTAATAAAATTTAAAGCTTAATATATATTAATTAATAATATATTATAATTAATAAGTAATAAATTAATTATATTTTTAATATTATAAAGCTAAGAGAAATATCTTTATAAATCTAAATTAAAAATAAAATAAATAAAATTTTTTTTTTTAATTAAATAGCTTATATAATTTAAGGATTATATTAGCTTAGGCTTAAATATTATTATATTAAGTATAAAGAATATCATACTTAACTTAATAAATAAATATAATATATTAGAGATTAAGTTTTAAGTTATTTTAATAAGTATAAAGAGCTAAAAGGATTTTAGTCTTTTTATTAAATTATAATATATTAAGTTATTAAAACTTAATTAATTAAATAAGAAAGATATAAGTTAAGGGATTTTTATATAGCTTACTTATATAACTAGCTTACTTATTAAGTATATTATTTATTAATTATAATATATTACTTATTAATAAATAATAAGTTATTAATTTTATTAACTAATATTTAGATCTTAAGGTTTATTTTTTTATATATATAATTATTAAAAGGCTAAATATAAAAACTTAATTATTATTTAAAATTAATTTATACTTATAGTAAATATAATTATAAAATATAATACTTATAATAAATATAATAACTTTTTATTATATTAAATAAAAGAATTAAATAAGTCTTATTATCTAGCTAAGATCTAGCTATATAGCTATAGGCATAATTTTATTAAGAAATAAGAGTTATTAATATTATAAGTTTTAGAGGGATTAATTCCTAGAATTAGTATTAGAGTTTTATAAACTTAAAAAGAATTAGCGCTAAGGCTTAGTACTAGACTTAGAGGTAGATAGAGGTCTATAGGTTTAATTAATTAAATCTATCTAGTTAAATATATAATATATATATCTTAGCTTATATAAATATATAAATAATTATTACGCGGCAGCTTAGGCAGTGGCTGCAGGGTAGCAAGGCTAATTGGCCACTTGACTAAAAGGTCACCTATGACCTCGATCTATCGAGGTCATAACTGCCTAACGCGGCATATTACGGCTACCCTGCACCTCTAAGGGGCCGCGCCCTAAGACAGTGCAACCGTAATAATAATAGTAATTTTAATAATAATTTTAATAATAAAACCTAAAAATTATATTCTTAAAGCTTAATATATAGTTATAAACTTTAATATTTATAGAGGAAAGAACTAAGCCCTTAATTTCTTAGGTCTTAAGGACCCTAAGAATTATACTTAAGGCTAGATCTTAGTTTAAATACTTTAAAAAATAAATTAAAAAATATTAAAATAGCTTCTTAGAATTAACTTTTAAAGCTCTAAGTTTTTTTTTTAAAAAAAATAATTATATATTAGGTTATATTATTAATTATTAAAAGTAAAGACTTTTAAGAAATAAATAAGATATTTAATTAATATTAAAGAGTAAAAAAGAGGTAATAATAAAAAAAAAAGTAATTAATTAAATAAATAGTAATATATAAATAATAATTAAATTATTAAGAAATAATAATTAAGAGAAATTAAGATAACTAAGGGTTTAATATTAGTATATTTATAATAAACTTAATAGTAATATAAGGATATATTAAGTAATAATTAAGATATTTAAGGAAAAATATAATAATTAATTTTAATTAATTTAATAATTCATAATATTTTTATTTTAATTTTTATTTCTAAGATTAGAATTTTTATAATATTTATATAATTATAATACTTATTTATTATATATATTATTATAATATTAAATTACTTTTTAATTTTTAATTTATTTTATATAATTAATAATAATTAAAAAACTTATTAAGATTATTAATAAGCTTATAAAAATAATATTTTTTTAAAATTAATTATATTTTATAATATTAATATTAAGCTTTAAATATAATATATTTACTTTTTTAAGATTATAGTTATAATAACTTTATTATTACCTTTTAGTATATAAGGTAGGGCAATTAGAGCTATTACTAGTTAAGGAATAGCTATAAATATAATAGGGTTTTAAGTATAAGATAGTAGCTATATTAATTTTATATAATAGGATATCTTTCCTAATACCCGGGATTAGTTAGAACCTAGTCCCTGATCTGGGCCTAAAGGACAAGAACTTCTCGAGAGGATGCACCGAGGCTGCCCAGCTCTTTTACACATAAATGAAAGTATTGCAGTAGTGGGGCAGGCTAGTTGTGTGACATGTAGCGTTCACGATGACCGTGAAGCTACTCACGATGGTTGTGATCCTTCCCCTTGACATAAGCGAAGGTCTCCGGAGCTTGATAATATGCGACACTTAACACAGTTGCAAATATCACAGTCCAAGCAGCTCGAGTCACCGGAGGAGGTACAGGCTCACACTGGTTCATAGTTGCCCGAAGCCTCTATTCACTTTGATCCTCGACCAGCTCATCTTCTGTTTCTTTCTTACAAAACAAGGCCGGAGTATCATCATATTTATCGCATTTACCTTTCTATCATTTAGATCCAGACATAGAAGCAGTAGTTTTATTTTCAAAATAACATTATTCTTAGTGATAATGATGATGATGTCTCCCGAAGTTCGCAATGACAACACTTCCAAAGACACAACTCAGCCGCAATATCCCAAAACACATAAGCCAACACAACAACAGCATTAAAACCCAATGCCGTAAAACACGGCAGCCTCGGTTCAGCACAACATTGGCATTGTGGGGTACGACAATGACATTGTTGCTGATGATGAAGGATGACGCTTACGCCTCCCAGCCACAATAACAAAGGACACAAGATCCAACCCAATAACAGTGTTAAATCCCAATGCCGTACCAAGATCCGATGGAAATGGCATTTTACATGGCACCGGAAATAAGCCACACCACGACACAACCCGCACCGGGACCTTGTAGTGGTATACAACATCGGAATATTATTACGTCATGCGCGAGCATCTACTCGAGTCTAATACATGCTTTCTGTCCAATGGTCCTTCATTACCATACGTACATTTCACTCATCCCATGAGGCCCGGGGTTGACATTAACCCGCGGTGCCGCATTTCCAAGCTGAATCTGACTCGTCGTATCTGCAGTTGGTGATGCCTCCCAGCCTCCAAGAGTCACATCGTCAAAGGCTTGGTCTCTTGGCATCACAACCGTCTCGCCACGACAGGCATATGAGGAAGAAGAGCACAACACTTGAAGCCCCAGCGCGTCCACCTGCTCCGAGCCTTCCGCGTCCGCCAGGCTGTCCGTGCCACCCGGGCTCGCCGCGCCAATGCTCATGGAGCCAGTTAGGCAGCACAAGCTTGACGTGGACAGCTTCCAAACCGACTTTTTCGTCTCGTTCGCAATGTACTCTTGTATCAGGGTACAGTTGCAGCTCGTGTGCCGCAGGAGCTACTCCTTGATGTGGTGGACCTCCTCCTTTAGGAGATTGCAGTCTGAGGAGAGCTGGCGGTTGGCGTCCTCCGGGGGGGTACCATCACAGGGCTGCTTTAGCCGTCACACCTCGACAGTGTTGGTGTCGCAATTGACTTCCAGATTAGCATATAGGGTCACATCGCTATCACCCAATGCTCCAGGCATTTCCATCAAAACCTCAGCCTGGGCTCGTGAAGCCATGACGTTTCAACCGTTACCCCGTTAAATTCGTCGTCACCCTTTTCCCTCAGGTGATGTGTGAAGCGAAACGGGACCGAAGTCCGACATCTGTCATGAATGATCTGACCACAGAGAAAGCCTGTGGCAGGAAACGGCCATCATGCTACATTAACCCTGGTGTGATTGCGGCGCTGTGAAGGGTAGGAAGACATCAAAAACGATGGAGCTTTCTATGAAAGCAAAGATGAGAGGGTCAAATCTACCCGACACATCTCAGGAACCGATGCTTTTACCTGACACAAGACCTGGCTGCTGAGACTCTCATTCTCATATCTTACACTACCCTCATTCACACTCGTTCTCGCGGGCTGGCGGGCGGACGGGCGGGAGGTCGTTCCGACGATTTTTGGGCTACTGCCGGAACCTTGTACATGCTCCAGTCCGAGACACAAGTCTACCTAGTGCGAGATCCAGGTCCTAGAGGCCGGTACAAGTGCCGTTCGCTTATCATGAGAGTGCGTGCAGGATCATGGTCCCCCCGGGGTCGTTCATGGGGATGGAGGGATGTGATTGTGAGAGGTGGTCGGCGGGAGTCTCCGCTCGCTTGCCCCAATCACGAGTTTAGATTTGTCATTGTCACGCTCGCAAGCTTCATGAATTCCTCACAGCTCATGACACGAAACCCCCTCCCTTGGCCTGGATCATGGGGGTTGGGAGGATGTGATTTGCCGGTAGTGGCCACCATCCACCCAACGTGGACGAAGGGATGCCTTCACTCCATCCCACCGATTGGCTGCAGCTCCATCACATCGAAGACAGGCTCAAGTGGCTGGGAGGGAGCTGCAGTCGCAAAAGGCTGATAACATCTAGGTTGTAGTGTTTCACAGCACGGCATTTGGTTCAATGTTGTTGTTGTGTAGAGATATGCCATGTTCGATGCTGTAGCCGACGGCCCGATGCAGTGTTATCGTCCTCAACGGCAACAACAGTGCGTAAAGCTGGACAGTACCTAATTCACACAGCCAAGCCGACCCTACCCTACATACTTGGGTTCATGAATCGAACCACATGCATGCTTGGTGGCGTCCGATGCGGGATGCAGTGGAGCCCATCTCAATCTTGTTGTGCTCGAGACACTATTGTAACCGACCCCTCGCCATCCAATGCTGGTCGTATGAGGTGATTCACACACCTCTCCGAGTTGCTGCCCACCGTGAGGTTGGCGTGTTGCATTTGGACCCTCTGGGAGAAGCAGCGAGGATAGTCGAGACTCGAGAGAAGCGACGCGAAGAGAAAAGGAGAGGAGAAGTAAGACAATTTTTCTCACACCAAGTCTTGGTCCCTGTTGCTCAGCGTTCGAGAATAGTCACACTGTACACTGGCGATTTTTCCTTGTGTACGTCTGATCTTGTCAGAGGGCCTTTCACCGGGGGGATTGGTTCGCTATATACACTTGGATGCTTTTTGCATACGCCGTGTCTGATCTGTGCACCTGGATAAAAAAAACAGCAGCACAAGTGGCGGGTCGTCTCGGCAAGATATGAGAATGGCCGCGCACGAGCCCAAAGGTGAGCATCTTGTTCGGGAGGGGGTTGAACCTGGGGGAAGTCAGAGACCCTCGATATGATTGGACAAGAGGTAAACCCTGAGTAGGGGTCCCCCGACAAGACAGTAGGCTACATGGACAAACTCATGCTCGCCCGGGTCGACGACGGACAGCGGCGTTCGCCTTGGCTCGTTGTGTTTTCCCTTGGTATCTGGTTCACAGTAGCAAGCAACGTAAACACACATGAACCGTGGCGTGAGGGGCCGATCTTACTGCATTAGTGAACATCACACGAACAAAGCTTGATACTCCTCCATTCCTGCAGTTTGCTTTTTTCCAGGGTGCCACTGCCGGCTAGGAATTCATACAGAATTTCTCCGTAAACCCCAGATGTGAGGACGCCTCATCAGCAAATGACATGATCGATCGGATACCCATGTACAGTATGCATGTGCCGGACCCGACAGCAAAAGCCAAGAGGTCTAGAATCAGCCTCATCCTCCCCTTTTCGGCCGAACTGGGATATCCGGATCGCCGCTGGCCGGCCGCATCTGGGTCCCCTGCACAGCATTTAAGGGCGCCTTGTCCAGAACGCCGATCAAGGTCAAACTCGGAAGCGTCCTAGTATGCCCACGTTTCTTCATGACCCGCCACATCTTGTATCAACCTCCTCCAACATGGACTCTCCATATATGCCAATCCCCTTGGGATCCGACATTATTCCTCCCGAAAGCCAGAGCGACCTGGGGGTACTCTGCTGGGAACAAGACCAGCTTCAAGTCAGTCACCCCGCTGGAGACGAAGACTCCACTGCCTTTGCGTCCTGCCACTAGAGATTAGCTCGGCGATAATCCTCATCTTTTTTTCTTCGGCCCTGCTGCCCTTTCTCAGTCAACAAGGAACTTACCAATATCTTTCAGCTGCCACTTGACATATCACCGTGCGAGCAAGGTACATCCATACCCCTCCCGTCAAATTACCCGCCAACTGCTAACCCGAGCCCTCCGAATAGCTGCTCTATGCTTGACTGATTGGGACACGGATAACTCAGCAATGTCCGAATTCTTCACTGAAGATGTCATTCTCGGGGCTGGGCTATCCGACTCGTTGCGGGAGGGCGCCCCTCTCGTGCATCAGCTTGGCAACCCCAGCAGCGTCACCCATGCTACCGGCTCCAGCCAGGCTTCTTCAAACGCCGCTACGGCCTTCCCCGCAGATCGCGACGCGGCGGGAAAAAAGCACACTGTTCGTCCTGACATCAAGCTTCGGTCCGCATCGAGCAAGCCCAAGAAGCCTTCTCGCCGCGCGCCGCCCGGCCCCAAAAAAGAAGTGCGCGACCGAGAATGCCACAACCTCGTGGAGAAGCAGTATCGCACCCGACTAAAGGCTCAATTCGAGGCCCTGCTCGCCGTGCTGCTGGCTGCACAGCCGCTCGGCCACCACGACGGCGGCGCCAGTGGGGCGGGCCTGGGACAGTATCTCAGCAGGGGCCAGGTTCTAGACGCGGCGAAGAAACGCATCTTGAGGTTAGAGAAGGAGCTGGAGCGGGTGGCGTCGGAGAGGGACAGATTGCTGCGAGACTTGGCGTGCTTTGCGCCAGAGCGAGGGCTGAGCTGTTGAAGAGATGGGCTGTTGAATGACTAATTTTCATGATACCAGGGTTGATTGTCAGGGGTGGGAATATTACAGATTTTTTTCTCGGTGGCCCAGAAGACGGCAACCATCTGGATTCTGTTAGATATGTGTTGTTTGATCTCGTATATAATCCTCCTCTTCATAGAAGAGCCGCCATCGTCAAAAATATTCATGTATTGTATTATTACGGCCTTTGATCAGTCAGGGCGACCACGGCAGCTACTAGTGATTAAGTGCCACGTTCCTTGAGACGATCTGGGGTCGGGAGAGCATGGGGCTGTTTAGGTAGGGCCCCGATCAGTTCAATGGGTCTCGCCGCTTGGCGAAAGGGACTCTGTAATCTCATCTTGTTGCGGCTCTGCTACCGTTGCCGGTTAAAGGGTGCATCGGTCACAAGATCAAAAAGCACATATGTCAACATAACAACGGCGTTTAAACCCACAAATTCTGGAATTTATATTTCTTTGAATGACCAGTTATCAGCGTCTGAAATTCCGGGACCACCTGATGAGGCCAGGGTCAGTTTGTCTTGATGATGGTGAAGATGAGGCTTCGAAAATGTTGATGGTACGATACACCAATACTTCCAAAGACGCCTCCCGGCCACAATAATATCAAAGAACGCAGGGCTGAAGGCCATGGTAACCTGTCCAAGAATCCTGAGGGTAACGAAAGACAACGCACGAGGGAACAATCACCAAGGGAAAAATAAAACCAGAGCCAGGCCAGGTAGAGGCATGCCTTGCGACCAAACTTGTCGGAATACCTACGCGGCTCAGAAGTTGTAGACGAATGCGGCTACAAGCCTGTAATGTGCAATAAACATAGCATAGCTTACCAGTGAATGTAGAGGAACGTAATGATCTCACCGACGGTGAGTATTGTCAGCATCAGATCTAGATTTGGTGTCTAGTGAGTTCAGATAACTTGCCCCAGGTAGGGTTAAGTGCTTGAACACCCTCGACACCCTTGCGACCGAATTGTTTGATAACACCTTGTTCGCGACGATGTTGTTGTTTCCGACTTTGAGCTGCATCCCCACGATGTTGAGCCTCGTCCACCAACACCACCAGGTTCGCTTTAATCACCTCGAAACCCTCGCAAACGTAGCCGGTATAGACCGCGAGTGCCACGAGAATGACGCACCGGAAGACCCACGCGGTGCGGGCAACAGACATGTCGTCAAACTTGGACTTGTAGATGTCCTCGGGGTGGTGGTCCTTGGCCGGGGCTATGTCCATCTCGTCTGGGATCGTCTCGACGTGGGCCGAGTCAGACTTCCCCGGGAGATTCTTCTGGGCTTGTCGCGTAAAGAAACCTAGGTCTTGTCGAGTGGCTGGGATTCAGCGAGCCAAACCCGGATCCCCCATGTGTTCTTGAGCAGCCAACACTCGTAAATGTTGAAGTCGAGGGCTGAGCTAGATGACATCATACAAACTCGTTTGTAAACGCTCTCGTTAATGTCAGGCATTTAACTAGCTTCATTATATCCTTGTACATCTCGATTAACGGCAGCCAGCAACCGGCCTTTCAACGCTAGGGGCAGACACACACACAAACACACGAAAAAAAAAAAGGAGAAAAAGAACAGCACAACACGAATAAACTGATTTGAGATTGATGGACCGAATACCCATACTGCCTGGCACTACATCTTGCTTTACTGTACTTTTAACCCGCACCGACCGGTGCTCAGCAAGGCCGACGGCTCCCCTGCCTGTGTTCGGTCGCGTGCATGGCGTGGGAGTCATGTATTCCTTGCACTTGTCATATCTCTTCTTGGAGATCTTGAACATCGTTCTTGCAGTTATCATGTCTATTCGCTTCCATTCTCCTATTCACCAGTGCTCGTTTATACCTCAACCCTCAGACTTCTAGCTAGGTATCTCCCTGAGTGTCTTCCTCACTGTCCTGACAGCATCACTCACGATGACCTTCCATCGAAGATTTAGCATGCCCAATATAACTTTGGAGTGGGCAAGGCTCTTGATGGGAAAACATGGAAAATCACTGAGAAGTGTGAGGGTCCCAAGGGTGGAGGACTGAAAGCGCGCATTAGAGATAACAGTGGTAAAAGAGTTGTCCGGCGATTGAGGAGGTAACATAATCTTATCTAAAAAAAAGAAAAAAAAATAAAGAAAAAAAGATCCATGTGCCCCCGCATTAATGTGTATGCAGAGATGCCGCGGTGTCGATCCAGGTTGGTCACGGTCACGTAGATCCATCCATAATGGCTATCAAAGGAGCCCGCAAACCCTCCATGCCTTCCGTCTGTTCCTTCTGCGAATACTCTCGATATCGGATTCTCTGCCCTTTCAACCACGGATCATCCGGGCACATGGTGCGCCAACTACTCCGCGGACAAGGCAGGGTACAAGCGCGAAGTGCTTCCGCGGAAACCTTGGCAGGGCTCTTCAGAGTCAAAGGGCTGAATGCTGGGGTCAGAATGATCGGCCTGCACTACTACTGCCTACGTATTAGGCTAAATCTGAACTACTGCACCCATACATCACCTGAAAGAAAAAGAGCTCCACACAAGTGCCCAACGCCGGAACAACATCAAACCAGCATTAGAAGCTCTTCTTGGGTCATTCAAAGGTTGTAACAATTGCATCCGAGTGAACGGGTCTCGGAGAGGCGTCAAACGTACCTTCCCTACAGACTGCTGCTGCATGATCTACCAGCCGTTATCCGATAAGACTCATCTCTCTCCATCCAACTCATACAACACCGTGGCACCATCATTTATTTCCTTACCCATCGGCCTACGGCGCCACACGGGATTACTACCCCCTATCTCATTGATCCGAATCGCAATTGCGAGGGTTAACCGCATTCATTCGCGCGGAACTGCGACACAGATCACACTGTTCTCTGCTTCTCCGCTTCTCCGCTCGCTCTTCAGATCTCAGAAGAAAATGCCGTCAGTGCGCAATCCAATCCTGCCGGGATTTCTCCCTGACGCCTCCATTGTCAGAGTGGGAGATTCATTCTACATCGCTATCTCTACCTTTCAGTGGTTTTCTGGTGTCCAAATCTACCACTCTAAGGACCTGGCCAGCTGGGAGCTAGTCGCCCATCCCCTTGACCGGAAGAGCCTACTTGATATGTGAGGTCACTCCGAAGGTGCTGGAGTGTGGGCTCCCTGCCTCTCCCATGACGGAGAGCGCTTTTTGCTAGTGTATACTGATGTCCCATGAAAGGAGGGCTCTTTTAAGGATACAACCAACTCCATTACTACGGCCTCGGACATCACTAGTCCGTAGTCTGATCCTATATATGTCAACTCTTCTAGGTTTGATCCCTCGCTATTCCATGACGATGATGGCCGCAATTGGGTGGTCAATATGCTCTGGAATCATCGGCGCTGCCACACTATTTCGCTGGAGTTGTCTTGCAGGAATGGGATCTAAAGGCTGGTAAACTAATCGGCCCAAGGAAGAACATATTCCAAGGAATAGAAATGAAGTATACGGAAGGGCCCCATTATATAAACGCAACGGATGGTACTATCTCTTGACCGCCGAAGGAGGTCCTGGCTATAACCATACCTGCACACCCGCACGTTCACGGGATATTGCGGACCATACGAAGTCCACCCAGATAAGCACATCACTACCTCCAAAGATGCTCCCCTTGCCGCTCTCCAGCGAGCAGGCCATGGTGACAACGTTGAGACCCCAACCGGAGAGACGTATATCGTTCATCTCACGAGCCGTCCTATCACTCAACTCCGCCGCTGCGTTCTCGGCCGTGAGATGGCAATCCAGGAGGTATACCGGGGTGGGGATGATTGGCTGTATGTGAAGAGGGGCCCTGTGTCATCGCTTTACGAGGACCTACCCGCAGCTAGGGATGAGGCAACAAACTGGACCACCAAACACTACGACTTCAAAGTAACTAGTGAGCCTCATTTAGACTTTCAGTGGCTTCGGACACCCGAACCAGACCGCATCTTCTTGATTAGTTCTGGTAATGGCGGTCTCACTCTGATAGGCCGTGAGTGGATCGGATCGTGGTACGAGCAGGCCCTTGTTGCCCGCAGATAGACGCACTTCTCCTACAACGCTGAGACGGTTCTCAGCTTCAGCCCAACCGACGAGCGTCAGTATGCCGGCCTGACTACGTTCTACTCGTGCTCCAACTTTTTCTACCTGACGGTTACGGCGGATTCAGATGGACAGCGAGAACTGCTTCTTATGAGTACCCAGCGCTCTCACCCTAATGGCGATCTCGACTACCCCGCGCCAGCCGAGCCAGTGCAGGTGTCCAATGAGGGTAAGATTCGTCCGGCGTTGACAGTTCGCTTAGATCAGCTGCAGTTTTTTATGCCCTGGATGGCGAGAAAGAGCTGAAGAACTTTGGCCTGGTGCTAGACGCCTCGGTTATCTCGGACGAGTGCGGTGGACCTAGTAGCTTCACAGGGGCCTTTGTCGGTCTAGCTTGTTCCGACCTGACCGGAGATCAGTTGTCAGCGATCTATGACTATTACACCTATGAGCCAGTTCAATACAAGTACGACCGTTACGAGGTCTGATGGGGGAGGGGGGGGGGGGGGGGGGCTTTAGTAAGACCGAAATAACTACCGAGAGTGTAGAGAATACAAGAGATGAGTGACATAACGGAGTTGGCGAATATATCTCTTGTTATATAATTATGCAAGTGCCGTAATTTAACATAGTTTCTCAATCTTCAAGTTTTACACGTAATGTCGTTCTTAATTACGCCAACATTAATCAATAAATCATAGAGAGCCACCTACACGTCTTACGAACTCATGGCTAGCAATCCGAGACCCCAAACAGATCAATGACCTGACTCGCAATTTTCATGAATCCATAGCATCCCGAATTAAGATACCATAACGGTCTTGCCCGTAAAAATCTAGCGTGGTAGGTGAGCCACACATAATACCCAATTGCCTTTCTATGATGGCTATGGCTGTTCTCTAGATGATATTCCCGCTGAAGAGCCTATGGCTGTGTTGCCGAATAAAGGACAATGAGAAGGAGTTGATTTGCAGGAACGTTGACCGGAAATGCAGAAATGAACGCCCCAAGCGCCTCCGTCTTACTTGTCCAAAAGAGGAGCCACCTCTTCGATCAAGCCGCGAGCAAAGGAAATAAGGCCGTATTAGTAGCAACAGCAGCAGCAGCAAGGTCGAACATGCCGTCACGATGATTGGACCAGATCCACTCGATGCGAGACCTGATCCTATTTAGATCGTTGACCAGAGCTATAAAGTCAAACAAGACATCCTCCAAGAGAAGTCTAGGGCTCTACTTCGTAAGA